>NW_024882368.1:0-313946 GCF_019059575.1 Amphibalanus amphitrite
TCTGGCTGAAAAACCTACCGGGGAATCCAAAGGAAGGGGCCCAAAGAGGCCCCAAAGAGGCCCTTCTAATATTGCCCTAATTTCGCGACAACCCGGCAATATGCACATCATTGGAAGAGCGTAATTTCCAAACAAAAACCCAAGTAACATTTTTCGATGGGCCCACCTGGCCCACGGGACCAATTGAAATTTGGGGCCCAATGGGGCGGCCCCTACGATTTTCCTTCAAAATTTGCACAGACAACTCTCCTGGGCCCCTCTTCAATCTGGCTGAAGAAACCTACCGGGGAATCAATGAAGGGGCGAAAGAGAGGCCCCAAAGAGGCCCTTTCTAAGTATTGCCCCTAATTTTCGCGACCAACCCCGGCAATATGCATCATTGGAAAGAGCGTTTTCCCAAACAAAAACCCAAGTAACATTTTTCGAGGGCCCACCTGGCCCACGGGACCCAATTGAAATTTGGGGCCCAATGGGCGGCCCTACGATTTTCTTCAAAATTTGCACAGACACTCTCCTGGGCCCCCTCTTCAATCTGGCTGAAGAAACCTACCGGGGAATCCAAAGGAAGGGCCCAAAGAGGGCCCCAAAGAGGCCCTTTCTAAGTATTGCCCCTAATTTCGCGACCAACCCCGGCAATATGCACATCATTGGAAAGAGCGTAATTTCCCAAACAAAAAACCCAAGTAACATTTTTCGATGGGGCCCACCTGGGGCCCACGGGACCCAATTGAAATTTGGGGCCCAATGGGGCGGCCCCTACGATTTTCTTCAAAATTTGCACAGACACTCTCCTGGCCCCCTCTTCAATCTGGCTGAAGAAACCTACCGGGGAATCCAAAGGAAGGGGCCCAAAGAGGGCCCCAAAGAGGCCCTTTCTAAGTATTGCCCCTAATTTCGCGACCAACCCCGGCAATATGCACATCATTGGAAAGAGCGTAATTTCCCAAACAAAAAACCCAAGTAACATTTTTCGATGGGGCCCACCTGGGGCCCACGGGACCCAATTGAAATTTGGGGCCCAATGGGGCGGCCCCTACGATTTTCTTCAAAATTTGCACAGACACTCTCCTGGGCCCCCTCTTCAATCTGGCTGAAGAAACCTACCGGGGAATCCAAAGGAAGGGGCCCAAAGAGGGCCCCAAAGAGGCCCTTTCTAAGTATTGCCCCTAATTTCGCGACCAACCCCGGCAATATGCACATCATTGGAAAGAGCGTAATTTCCCAAACAAAAAACCCAAGTAACATTTTTCGATGGGGCCCACCTGGGGCCCACGGGACCCAATTGAAATTTGGGGCCCAATGGGGCGGCCCCTACGATTTTCTTCAAAATTTGCACAGACACTCTCCTGGGCCCCCTCTTCAATCTGGCTGAAGAAACCTACCGGGGAATCCAAAGGAAGGGGCCCAAAGAGGGCCCCAAAGAGGCCCTTTCTAAGTATTGCCCCTAATTTCGCGACCAACCCCGGCAATATGCACATCATTGGAAAGAGCGTAATTTCCCAAACAAAAAACCCAAGTAACATTTTTCGATGGGGCCCACCTGGGGCCCACGGGACCCAATTGAAATTTGGGGCCCAATGGGGCGGCCCCTACGATTTTCTTCAAAATTTGCACAGACACTCTCCTGGGCCCCCTCTTCAATCTGGCTGAAGAAACCTACCGGGGAATCCAAAGGAAGGGGCCCAGAGAGGGCCCCAAAGAGGCCCTTTCTAAGTATTGCCCCTAAGTTCGCGATCAACCCCGGCAATATGCACATCATTGGAAAGAGCGTAATTTCCCAAACAAAAAACCCAAGTAACATTTTTCGATGGGGCCCACCTGGGGCCCACGGGACCCAATTGAAATTTGGGGCCCAATGGGGCGGCCCCTACGATTTTCTTCAAAATTTGCACAGACACTCTCCTGGGCCCCCTCTTCAATCTGGCTGAAGAAACCTACCGGGGAATCCAAAGGAAGGGGCCCAAAGAGGGCCCCAAAGAGGCCCTTTCTAAGTATTGCCCCTAATTTCGCGATCAACCCCGGCAATATGCACATCATTGGAAAGAGCGTAATTTCCCAAACAAAAAACCCAAGTAACATTTTTCGATGGGGCCCACCTGGGGCCCACGGGACCCAATTGAAATTTGGGGCCCAATGGGGCGGCCCCTACGATTTTCTTCAAAATTTGCACAGACACTCTCCTGGGCCCCCTCTTCAATCTGGCTGAAGAAACCTACCGGGGAATCCAAAGGAAGGGGCCCAAAGAGGGCCCCAAAGAGGCCCTTTCTAAGTATTGCCCCTAATTTCGCGATCAACCCCGGCAATATGCACATCATTGGAAAGAGCGTAATTTCCCAAACAAAAAACCCAAGTAACATTTTTCGATGGGGCCCACCTGGGGCCCACGGGACCCAATTGAAATTTGGGGCCCAATGGGGCGGCCCCTACGATTTTCTTCAAAATTTGCACAGACACTCTCCTGGGCCCCCTCTTCAATCTGGCTGAAGAAACCTACCGGGGAATCCAAAGGAAGGGGCCCAAAGAGGGCCCCAAAGAGGCCCTTTCTAAGTATTGCCCCTAATTTCGCGATCAACCCCGGCAATATGCACATCATTGGAAAGAGCGTAATTTCCCAAACAAAAAACCCAAGTAACATTTTTCGATGGGGCCCACCTGGGGCCCACGGGACCCAATTGAAATTTGGGGCCCAATGGGGCGGCCCCTACGATTTTCTTCAAAATTGCACAGACACTCTCCTGGGCCCCCTCTTCAATCTGGCTGAAGAAACCTACCGGGGAATCCAAAGGAAGGGGCCCAAAGAGGGCCCCAAAGAGGCCCTTTCTAAGTATTGCCCCTAATTTCGCGATCAACCCCGGCAATATGCACATCATTGGAAAGAGCGTAATTTCCCAAACAAAAAACCCAAGTAACATTTTTCGATGGGGCCCACCTGGGGCCCACGGGACCCAATTGAAATTTGGGGCCCAATGGGGCGGCCCCTACGATTTTCTTCAAAATTTGCACAGACACTCTCCTGGGCCCCCTCTTCAATCTGGCTGAAGAAACCTACCGGGGAATCCAAAGGAAGGGGCCCAAAGAGGGCCCCAAAGAGGCCCTTTCTAAGTATTGCCCCTAATTTCGCGATCAACCCCGGCAATATGCACATCATTGGAAAGAGCGTAATTTCCCAAACAAAAAACCCAAGTAACATTTTTCGATGGGGCCCACCTGGGGCCCACGGGACCCAATTGAAATTTGGGGCCCAATGGGGCGGCCCCTACGATTTTCTTCAAAATTTGCACAGACACTCTCCTGGGCCCCCTCTTCAATCTGGCTGAAGAAACCTACCGGGAATCCAAAGGAAGGGGCCCAAAGAGGGCCCCAAAGAGGCCCTTTCTAAGTATTGCCCGTAATTTCGCGACCAACCCCGGGAATATGCACATCATTGGAAAGAGCGTAATTTCCCAAACAAAAAACCCATGTAACATTTTTCGATGGGGCCCACCTGGGGCCCACGGGACCCAATTGAAATTTGGGGCCCAATGGGGCGGCCCCTACGATTTTCTTCAAAATTTGCACAGACACTCTCCTGGGCCCCCTCTTCAATCTGGCTGAAGAAACCTACCGGGGAATCCAAAGGAAGGGGACCAAAGAGGGCCCCAAAGAGGCCCTTTCTAAGTATTGCACCTAATTTCGCGACCAACCCCGGCAATATGCACAGCATTGGAAAGAGCGTAATTTACCAAACAAAAAACCCAAGTAACATTTTTCGATGGGGCCCACCTGGGGCCCACGGGACCCAATTGAAATTTGGGGCCCAATGGGGCGGCCCCTACGATTTTCTTCAAAATTTGCACAGACACTCTCCTGGGCCCCCTCTTCAATCTGGCTAAAGAAACCTACCGGGGAATCCAAAGGAAGGGGCCCAAAGAGGGCCCCAAAGAGGCCCTTTCTAAGTATTGCCCCTAATTTCGCGATCAACCCCGGCAATATGCACATCATTGGAAAGAGCGTAATTTCCCAAACAAAAAACCCAAGTAACATTTTTCGATGGGGCCCACCTGGGGCCCACGGGACCCAATTGAAATTTGGGGCCCAATGGGGCGGCCCCTACGATTTTCTTCAAAATTTGCACAGACACTCTCCTGGGCCCCCTCTTCAATCTGGCTGAAGAAACCTACCGGGGAATCCAAAGGAAGGGGCCTAAAGAGGGCCCCAAAGAGGCCCTTTCTAAGTATTGCCCCTAATTTCGCGACCAACCCCGGCAATATGCACATCATTGGAAAGAGCGTAATTTCCCAAACAAAAAACCCAAGTAACATTTTTCGATGGGGCCCACCTGGGGCCCACGGGACCCAATTGAAATTTGGGGCCCAATGGGGCGGCCCCTACGATTTTCTTCAAAATTTGCACAGACACTCTCCTGGGCCCCCTCTTCAATCTGGCTGAAGAAACCTACCGGGGAATCCAAAGGAAGGGGCCCAAAGGACCCCAAAGAGGCCCTTTCTAAGTATTGCCCCTAATTTCGCGACCAACCCCGGCAATATGCACATCATTGGAAAGAGCGTAATTTCCCAAACAAAAAACCCAAGTAAGATTTTTCGATGGGGCCCACCTGGGGCCCACGGGACCCAATTGAAATTTGGGGCCCAATTGGGCGGCCCCTACGATTTTCTTCAAAATTTGCACAGACACTCTCCTGGGCCCCCTCTTCAATCTGGCTGAAGAAACCTACCGGGGAATCCAAAGGAAGGGGCCCAAAGAGGGCCCCAAAGAGGCCCTTTCTAAGTATTGCCCCTAATTTCGCGATCAACCCCGGCAATATGCACATCATTGGAAAGAGCGTAATTTCCCAAACAAAAAACCCAAGTAACATTTTTCGATGGGGCCCACCTGGGGCCCACGGGACCCAATTGAAATTTGGGGCCCAATGGGGCGGCCCCTACGATTTTCTTCAAAATTTGCACAGACACTCTCCTGGGCCCCCTCTTCAATCTGGCTGAAGAAACCTACCGGGGAATCCAAAGGAAGGGGCCCAAAGAGGGCCCCAAAGAGGCCCTTTCTAAGTATTGCCCCTAATTTCGCAACCAACCCCGGCAATATGCACATCATTGGAAAGAGCGTAATTTCCCAAACAAAAAACCCAAGTAACATTTTTCGATGGGGCCCACCTGGGGCCCACGGGACCCAATTGAAATTTGGGGCCCAATGGGGCGGCCCCTACGATTTTCTTCAAAATTTGCACAGACACTCTCCTGGGCCCCCTCTTCAATCTGGCTGAAGAAACCTACCGGGGAATCCAAAGGAAGGGGCCCAAAGAGGGCTCCAAAGAGGCCCTTTCTAAGTATTGCCCCTAATTTCGCGACCAACCCCGGCAATATGCACATCATTGGAAAGAACGTAATTTCCCAAACAAAAAACCCAAGTAACATTTTTCGATGGGGCCCACCTGGGGCCCACGGGACCCAATTGAAATTTGGGGCCCAATGGGTCGGCCCCTACGATTTTCTTCAAAATTTGCACAGACACTCTCCTGGGCCCCCTCTTCAATCTGGCTGAAGAAACCTACCGGGGAATCCAAAGGAAGGGGCCCAAAGAGGGCCCCAAAGAGGCCCTTTCTAAGTATTGCCCGTAATTTCGCGACCAACCCCGGGAATATGCACAGCATTGGAAAGAGCGTAATTTCCCAAACAAAAAACCCAAGTAACATTTTTCGATGGGGCCCACCTGGGGCCCACGGGACCCAATTGAAATTTGGGGCCCAATGGGGCGGCCCCTACGATTTTCTTCAAAATTTGCACAGACACTCTCCTGGGCCCCCTCTTCAATCTGGCTGAAGAAACCTACCGGGGAATCCAAAGGAAGGGGACCAAAGAGGGCCCCAAAGAGGCCCTTTCTAAGTATTGCCCCTAATTTCGCGACCAACCCCGGCAATATGCACAGCATTGGAAAGAGCGTAATTTCCCAAACAAAAAACCCAAGTAACATTTTTCGATGGGGCCCACCTGGGGCCCACGGGACCCAATTGAAATTTGGGGCCCAATGGGGCGGCCCCTACGATTTTCTTCAAAATTTGCACAGACACTCTCCTGGGCCCCCTCTTCAATCTGGCTGAAGAAACCTACCGGGGAATCCAAAGGAAGGGGCCTAAAGAGGGCCCCAAAGAGGCCCTTTCTAAGTATTGCCCCTAATTTCGCGACCAACCCCGGCAATATGCACATCATTGGAAAGAGCGTAATTTCCCAAACAAAAAACCCAAGTAACATTTTTCGATGGGGCCCACCTGGGGCCCACGGGACCCAATTGAAATTTGGGGCCCAATGGGGCGGCCCCTACGATTTTCTTCAAAATTTGCACAGACACTCTCCTGGGCCCCCTCTTCAATCTGGCTGAAGAAACCTACCGGGGAATCCAAAGGAAGGGGCCCAAAGGACCCCAAAGAGGCCCTTTCTAAGTATTGCCCCTAATTTCGCGACCAACCCCGGCAATATGCACATCATTGGAAAGAGCGTAATTTCCCAAACAAAAAACCCAAGTAAGATTTTTCGATGGGGCCCACCTGGGGCCCACGGGACCCAATTGAAATTTGGGGCCCAATGGGGCGGCCCCTACGATTTTCTTCAAAATTTGCACAGACACTCTCCTGGGCCCCCTCTTCAATCTGGCTGAAGAAACCTACCGGGGAATCCAAAGGAAGGGGCCCAAAGAGGGCCCCAAAGAGGCCCTTTCTAAGTATTGCCCCTAATTTCGCGATCAACCCCGGCAATATGCACATCATTGGAAAGAGCGTAATTTCCCAAACAAAAAACCCAAGTAACATTTTTCGATGGGGCCCACCTGGGGCCCACGGGACCCAATTGAAATTTGGGGCCCAATGGGGCGGCCCCTACGATTTTCTTCAAAATTTGCACAGACACTCTCCTGGGCCCCCTCTTCAATCTGGCTGAAGAAACCTACCGGGGAATCCAAAGGAAGGGGCCCAAAGAGGGCCCCAAAGAGGCCCTTTCTAAGTATTGCCCCTAATTTCGCAACCAACCCCGGCAATATGCACATCATTGGAAAGAGCGTAATTTCCCAAACAAAAAACCCAAGTAACATTTTTCGATGGGGCCCACCTGGGGCCCACGGGACCCAATTGAAATTTGGGGCCCAATGGGGCGGCCCCTACGATTTTCTTCAAAATTTGCACAGACACTCTCCTGGGCCCCCTCTTCAATCTGGCTGAAGAAACCTACCGGGGAATCCAAAGGAAGGGGACCAAAGAGGGCCCCAAAGAGGCCCTTTCTAAGTATTGCACCTAATTTCGCGACCAACCCCGGCAATATGCACAGCATTGGAAAGAGCGTAATTTACCAAACAAAAAACCCAAGTAACATTTTTCGATGGGGCCCACCTGGGGCCCACGGGACCCAATTGAAATTTGGGGCCCAATGGGGCGGCCCCTACGATTTTCTTCAAAATTTGCACAGACACTCTCCTGGGCCCCCTCTTCAATCTGGCTAAAGAAACCTACCGGGGAATCCAAAGGAAGGGGCCCAAAGAGGGCCCCAAAGAGGCCCTTTCTAAGTATTGCCCCTAATTTCGCGATCAACCCCGGCAATATGCACATCATTGGAAAGAGCGTAATTTCCCAAACAAAAAACCCAAGTAACATTTTTCGATGGGGCCCACCTGGGGCCCACGGGACCCAATTGAAATTTGGGGCCCAATGGGGCGGCCCCTACGATTTTCTTCAAAATTTGCACAGACACTCTCCTGGGCCCCCTCTTCAATCTGGCTGAAGAAACCTACCGGGGAATCCAAAGGAAGGGGCCTAAAGAGGGCCCCAAAGAGGCCCTTTCTAAGTATTGCCCCTAATTTCGCGACCAACCCCGGCAATATGCACATCATTGGAAAGAGCGTAATTTCCCAAACAAAAAACCCAAGTAACATTTTTCGATGGGGCCCACCTGGGGCCCACGGGACCCAATTGAAATTTGGGGCCCAATGGGGCGGCCCCTACGATTTTCTTCAAAATTTGCACAGACACTCTCCTGGGCCCCCTCTTCAATCTGGCTGAAGAAACCTACCGGGGAATCCAAATGAAGGGGCCGAAAGAGGGCCCCAAAGAGGCCCTTTCTAAGTATTGCCCCTAATTTCGCGATCAACCCCGGCAATATGCACATCATTTGAAAGAGCGTAATTTCCCAAACAAAAAACCCAAGTAACATTTTTCGATGGGGCCCACCTGGGGCCCACGGGACCCAATTGAAATTTGGGGCCCAATGGGGCGGCCCCTACGATTTTCTTCAAAATTTGCACAGACACTCTCCTGGGCCCCCTCTTCAAACCCCGGGAATATGCACATCATTGGAAAGAGCGTAATTTCCCAAACAAAAAAAACCCAAGTAACATTTTTCGATGGGGCCCACCTGGGGCCCACGGGACCCAATTGAAATTTGGGGCCCAATGGGGCGGCCCCTACGATTTTCTTCAAAATTTGCACAGACACTCTCCTGGGCCCCTCTTCAATCTGGCTGAAGAAACCTACCGGGGAATCCAAAGGAAGGGGACCAAAGAGGGCCCCAAAGAGGCCCTTTCTAAGTATTGCACCTAATTTCGCGACCAACCCCGGCAATATGCACAGCATTGGAAAGAGCGTAATTTACCAAACAAAAAACCCAAGTAACATTTTTCGATGGGGCCCACCTGGGGCCCACGGGACCCAATTGAAATTTGGGGCCCAATGGGGCGGCCCCTACGATTTTCTTCAAAATTTGCACAGACACTCTCCTGGGCCCCCTCTTCAATCTGGCTGAAGAAACCTACCGGGGAATCCAAAGGAAGGGGCCCAAAGAGGGCCCCAAAGAGGCCCTTTCTAAGTATTGCCCCTAATTTCGCGATCAACCCCGGCAATATGCACATCATTGGAAAGAGCGTAATTTCCCAAACAAAAAACCCAAGTAACATTTTTCGATGGGGCCCACCTGGGGCCCACGGGACCCAATTGAAATTTGGGGCCCAATGGGGCGGCCCCTACGATTTTCTTCAAAATTTGCACAGACACTCTCCTGGGCCCCCTCTTCAATCTGGCTGAAGAAACCTACCGGGGAATCCAAAGGAAGGGGCCCAAAGAGGGCCCCAAAGAGGCCCTTTCTAAGTATTGCCCCTAATTTAGCGATCAACCCCGGCAATATGCACATCATTGGAAAGAGCGTAATTTCCCAAACAAAAAACCCAAGTAACATTTTTCGATGGGGCCCACCTGGGGCCCACGGGACCCAATTGAAATTTGGGGCCCAATGGGGCGGCCCCTACGATTTTCTTCAAAATTTGCACAGACACTCTCCTGGGCCCCCTCTTCAATCTGGCTGAAGAAACCTACCGGGGAATCCAAAGGAAGGGGCCCAAAGAAGGCCCCAAAGAGGCCCTTTCTAAGTATTGGCCCTAATTTCGCGACCAACCCCGGCAATATGCACATCATTGGAAAATTTCAATTGGGTCCCGTGGGCCCCAGGTGGGCCCCATCGAAAAATGTTACTTGGGTTTTTTGTTTGGGAAATTACGCTCTTTCCAATGATGTGCATATTGCCGGGGTTGGTCGCGAAATTAGGGGCAATACTTAGAAAGGGCCTCTTTGGGGCCCTCTTTGGGCCCCTTCCTTTGGATTCCCCGGTAGGTTTCTTCAGCCAGATTGAAGAGGGGGCCCAGGAGAGTGTCTGTGCAAATTTTGAAGAAAATCGTAGGGGCCGCCCCATTGGGCCCCAAATTTCAATTGGGTCCCGTGGGCCCCAGGTGGGCCCCATCGAAAAATGTTACTTGGGTTTTTTGTTTGGGAAATTACGCTCTTTCCAATGATGTGCATATTGCCGGGGTTGATCGCGAACTTAGGGGCAATACTTAGAAAGGGCCTCTTTGGGGCCCTCTTTGGGCCCCTTCCTTTGGATTCCCCGGTAGGTTTCTTCAGCCAGATTGAAGAGGGGGCCCAGGAGAGTGTCTGTGCAAATTTTGAAGAAAATCGTAGGGGCCGCCCCATTGGGCCCCAAATTTCAATTGGGTCCCGTGGGCCCCAGGTGGGCCCCATCGAAAAATGTTACTTGGGTTTTTTGTTTGGGAAATTACGCTTTTTCCAATGATGTGCATATTGCCGGGGTTGATTGCAAAATTAGGGGCAATACTTAGAAAGGGCCTCTTTGGGGCCCTCTTTGGGCCCCTTCCTTTGGATTCCCCGGTAGGTTTCTTCAGCCAGATTGAAGAGGGGGCCCAGGAGAGTGTCTGTGCAAATTTTGAAGAAAATCGTAGGGGCCGCCCCATTGGGCCCCAAATTTCAATTGGGTCCCGTGGGCCCCAGGTGGGCCCCATCGAAAAATGTTACTTGGGTTTTTTTGTTTGGGAAATTACGCTCTTTCCAATGATGTGCATATTGCCGGGGTTGATCGCGAAATTAGGGGCAATACTTAGAAAGGGCCTCTTTGGGGCCCTCTTTGGGCCCCTTCCTTTGGATTCCCCGGTAGGTTTCTTCAGCCAGATTGAAGAGGGGGCCCAGGAGAGTGTCTGTGCAAATTTTGAAGAAAATCGTAGGGGCCGCCCTATTGGGCCCCAAATTTCAATTGGGTCCCGTGGGCCCCAGGTGGGCCCCATCGAAAAATGTTACTTGGGTTTTTTGTTTGGGAAATTACGCTCTTTCCAATGATGTGCATATTGCCGGGGTTGGTCGCGAAATTAGGGGCAATACTTAGAAAGGGCCTCTTTGGGGCCCTCTTTGGGCCCCTTCCTTTGGATTCCCCGGTAGGTTTCTTCAGCCAGATTGAAGAGGGGGCCCAGGAGAGTGTCTGTGCAAATTTTGAAGAAAATCGTAGGGGCCGCCCCATTGGGCCCCAAA
Source organism: Amphibalanus amphitrite (assembly GCF_019059575.1). Lineage (NCBI taxonomy): Eukaryota > Metazoa > Arthropoda > Thecostraca > Balanomorpha > Balanidae > Amphibalanus > Amphibalanus amphitrite. Next base: position 10,841 of record NW_024882368.1, read on the forward strand.
TTTCAATTGGGTCCCGTGGGCCCCAGGTGGGCCCCATCGAAAAATGTTACTTGGGTTTTTTGTTTGGGAAATTACGCTCTTTCCAATGATGTGCATATTGCCGGGGTTGATCGCGAACTTAGGGGCAATACTTAGAAAGGGTTTCTTTGGGGCCCTCTTTGGGCCCCTTCCTTTGGATTCCCCGGTAGGTTTCTTAAGCCAGATTGAAGAGGGGGCCCAGGAGAGTGTCTGTGCAAATTTTGAAGAAAATCGTAGGGGCCGCCCCATTGGGCCCCAAATTTCAATTGTGTCCCGTGGGCCCCAGGTGGGCCCCATCGAAAAATGTTACTTGGGTTTTTTGTTTGGGAAATTACGCTCTTTCCAATGATGTGCATATTGCCGGGGTTGGTCGCGAAATTAGGGGCAATACTTAGAAAGGGCCTCTTTGGAGCCCTCTTTGGGCCCCTTTCTTTGGATTCCCCGGTAGGTTTCTTCAGCCAGATTGAAGAGGGGGCCCAGGAGAGTGTCTGTGCAAATTTTGAAGAAAATCGTAGGGGCCGCCCCATTGGGCCCCAAATTTCAATTGGGTCCCGTGGGCCCCAGGTGGGCCCCATCGAAAAATGTTACTTGGGTTTTTTGTTTGGGAAATTACGCTCTTTCCAATGATGTGCATATTGCCGGGGTTGGTCGCGAAATTAGGGGCAATACTTAGAAAGGGCCTCTTTGGGGCCTTCTTTGGGCCCCTTCCTTTGGATTCCCCGGTAAGTTTCTTCAGCCAGATTGAAGAGGGGGCCCAGGAGAGTGTCTGTGCAAATTTTGAAGAAAATCGTAGGGGCCGCCCCATTGGGCCCCAAATTTCAATTGGGTCCCGTGGGCCCCAGGTGGGCCCCATCGAAAAATGTTACTTGGGTTTTTTGTTTGGGAAATTACGCTCTTTCCAATGATGTGCATATTGCCGGGGTTGATCGCGAAATTAGGGGCAATACTTAGAAAGGGCCTCTTTGGGGCCCTCTTTGGGCCCCTTCCTTTGGATTCCCCGGTAGGTTTCTTCAGCCAGATTGAAGAGGGGGCCCAGGAGAGTGTCTGTGCAATTTTTGAAGAAAATCGTAGGGGCCGCCCCATTGGGCCCCAAATTTCAATTGGGTCCCGTGGGCCCCAGGTGGGCCCCATCGAAAAATGTTACTTGGGTTTTTTGTTTGGGAAATTACGCTCTTTCCAATGATGTGCATATTGCCGGGGTTGGTCGCGAAATTAGGGGCAATACTTAGAAAGGGCCTCTTTGGGGCCCTCTTTGGGCCCCTTCCTTTGGATTCCCCGGTAGGTTTCTTTAGCCAGATTGAAGAGGGGGCCCAGGAGAGTGTCTGTGCAAATTTTGAAGAAAATCGTAGGGGCCGCCCCATTGGGCCCCAAATTTCAATTGGGTCCCGTGGGCCCCAGGTGGGCCCCATCGAAAAATGTTACTTGGGTTTTTTGTTTGGGAAATTACGCTCTTTCCAATGATGTGCATATTGCCGGGGTTGATCGCGAAATTAGAGGCAATACTTAGAAAGGGCCTCTTTGGGGCCCTCTTTGGGCCCCTTCCTTTGGATTCCCCGGTAGGTTTCTTCAGCCAGATTGAAGAGGGGGCCCAGGAGAGTGTCTGTGCAAATTTTGAAGAAAATCGTAGGGGCCGCCCCATTGGGCCCCAAATTTCAATTGGGTCCCGTGGGCCCCAGGTGGGCCCCATCGAAAAATGTTACTTGGGTTTTTTGTTTGGGAAATTACGCTCTTTCCAATGATGTGCATATTGCCGGGGTTGGTCGCGAAATTAGGGGCAATACTTAGAAAGGGCCTCTTTGGGGCCCTCTTTGGGCCCCTTCCTTTGGATTCCCCGGTAGGTTTCTTCAGCCAGATTGAAGAGGGGGCCCAGGAGAGTGTCTGTGCAAATTTTGAAGAAAATCGTAGGGGCCGCCCCATTGGGCCCCAAATTTCAATTGGGTCCCGTGGGCCCCAGGTGGGCCCCATCGAAAAATGTTACTTGGGTTTTTTGTTTGGGAAATAACGCTCTTTCCAATGATGTGCATATTGCTGGATTTTGTCGATGTTATAGGCCTGAAATTGTTGAAAACGTTTATTTATGCCCCGAGGGCATACTCCCGGGCCCATATATTTGAAGCTGTTTTGTTCGGTTCAGGGGGGCGCTAGCCCCCTAAATTTGGTACCGTTGCACGTAAAATTTTGTCCTCTTTCGAATGACGTGCATTTTTAGCTGTTTTGACGGCTAGAAGTAGGGTTTTCAAAGTTCGTCGATTGTGCCCTGAGGGCATACTGTTTTTTTGGGATTTGTGGCCCCCCTGATGGATTCCCCGCATTTTGGCACTAGGATTTTCGTTAGAGGACACCATTCTGCACCTCTCCACCAAAATTCAGCGAAATCGTAGGGGCTGTCGATCCCTGCTGAATCCCTGCTGAACCCCTGCTGAATCCCTGCTAACTTCCGTTACATAACCTAACCTAACCTAAAACCTAAAATTTTTGCTGTTTCATATTTGTATCAACAGCGCCACAATCAGGGTTACCAAAGCTTGGGATTTGTCCCAAGATCTTGGGATATTGAACCCGACCTTGGGACCTTGGGATTCAACAGCAAACCTTGGGATTTGTCCCGAGCTTACGACTCCCGCTAATTTTAGCACATTTTTTTAATCATTGGAAAAAGGAAAAGTATTAATAAAGACCAAACAAAGGAATCAGGAACACATCTAACACAACTTAATTGTTTGTTTTTTGTAAACCGTCCTTTTTGGACGAACACAACCGAGCGTTCTTTCGTTTGGTTTCACTGTACCTTACCAAGCAACCAACGAAGCACGAATAAGTTATCCTTATTTGACGCGTCTTCACTTTGTTTCTCCCGTCTCAGCTCTCAAGTGAGGCATTTAGCGAAATACCCAGTGGCTTCCGCGTCGATTAACACCCGGCCTGGCCGCCTGTTTGCGAATTGTGACGCCCGACGGATCGGAGGCGGATCCAGCTCAGAGTTTTGGGGGGCAAACCATAAAATTTATCGATTCTTTCCATGCATCGTCCATAGGCGTAATGTTAAAATTATGCCGTTTGGGGGGGGGGGCAAATGCCCATTTTGCCCCCCCCCCCCTTGGATCCGCCACTGCGACGGATCATGCTTCAACTCGTAAAACCCAGACAGGTAACTTGCTGTGTCTCTGTACCTATGCCTGCGTGTGTAACTGTGCCGAATGCAAGTTATGTTAACGATATTGATTTATTTAGTCAACCAAAGATTTGAAAATACGTCAAATACACTTTATTTGCTCTATATTTGGTTTCTATAGACCTTGGGATGCACACTGGGCTTTGATCCTGTCGACCTTGGGATATGGAGCTCAATTTTGGGAAATTCGCGCGGCGATCTTGGGATTTAGAAAAATTCCCGTTGGTAACCCTGGCCACAATTATAGTTAGGACCTAAACTTGACATATACCGTTTTCCCATTATTTCGCGGCTCCTGATTCCAATGATGCCAAAAATATTGAAATCAAAGGTAGTTTAGGGGTCGCGAATTGAAATTGAAATTTGCGTATTTACCTAGAAATATGTCTATTTTACGCTGATAGTAAATCGCACCAAAGGCAAACTTTTTGTTCCGAAAGTCGGGCAGAGGGGTCATTGAACGCTTTTTCATCCAGATCGATGTGCTCCATCACGTGATTCCGGTTAAATGCTTTACTTTATAGCGATCAATACAAGTCGATATTGCAACATTTGGTGAAAAGCGCCATGATGTTTTGCTCCTGTTGTTGGTATCATTCTGGCAGGCGTGTAATCATTTTTGATATCTTGTGACCTTTGGTGACCTTTGGTATTGGTGACCTTTGGTATTGGTGACCTTTGATGACCTGCGAGGTCAAACTTAAATGTTACGTTTCAGTTGCCACATCTCAGTTCATGACAGGCTTTTTGTGTCCATACAATTAAAGTTTCCGCAAATTAGCTCAGGATACATCTCACAGATCATGGCTCCGAATGGATTTCAAACCATGTATTTCAAAAACGAGCAAACCATTTTGACCGTATATTTCCACAAGAAACGCCGTCCTGATCGCTGACCACAGGCGGCGGAACGGGGAGGGCACCGGGGCACCGTGCCCCCCTTTGATTTTGGCATTTTAACATTAGCCCTAGGGGCGTTGCATGGAAAGAATGGGACCAAAAGTCGCCAGTGCCCCCTTAATTGAAGGTGTTCCAACGCTACTGTCGCTGACGGCTACGATGTAATACACCTATGAGACAAGGTAAAATAAATCTGGGTGTTCTACCCAAAAATATCAACTTCTAATCAAAAAACATAAACTCCAAAGCGTCGACTCTTTCCATGCCTACCAACCATGTACCTACTATTCCATTTCTTCAGTGGGGACAGATACGAGTAGAGTTTCCGATACAACTGCACATCATTTACGACTTTGCGTTTTCGACCACGGGCGACTAGCCATGCGCTGATACGTGCATAGCTGATACGTGACGAAGACCTTTCACAGCTCCTTGCACAGATCACTTGTGATCTGAGGTAATTGGCGTCTGAATCTGAAGAACCTAATGTAGCAGATTTCCATCCTGCATGGGCCGTATGGTGGCACCAAGACGCATCATGAGTGTGCATGCAAAGGCTGAAGAGGAGGAGAATCAGGTCCGCCGCCTAAGGTCCATGGCCCACCCACTGTGTCGGCCCCCAGGCAATGCCAGGAGTCAGTAAACGGATCTGCCTCGGAGTTGGCTGAATCGTTTAGACTCGGCACCTTCCTAATTTCCAGCTTTAGCCAATGCCATTCGAGTTCAGATCAGCACTATCTGAGGGTTTTGACTGGGCCTGTAGAGTGCAGCGTAAGGTCCGTTATCTTGCAAGGATGCTGCTGGCAGCGCAAGTGGCAGCGGCCATCACCAGGCACTAGTTCCATGATATGATATCTGCACCCGTCTCAAGTCAACAATAGTTATGTCAACAGTCTCAACAAAAGTCTGTATGTGGGTGTGGGTGTTTGTGGGGGAGGGGCAAAGCTACACTCATACAGCAGTCACCCAACGGCGCGGTGGTGTAAAGCTTGCGCCCCTCCCTCAGCCGTGTCTACAACTCCGGGACTAAGGGAGGTCGGCTAGCGAATTGGCAATAGGTCATGCATACCGGCATAGCTTCGGTGCTGCTTTCATCTCGTTATAGATATAAATAGGCCATCAGCAACTTATTTATCTACTTCATGCCATATTACCGGTACAATACGACACACGAGTTATATCGTCACATCCGTAACGGCTTTTAATGCCCCTCCCACCCAGATTGTGTCAATATTCATCGTTTACGTCCTGGGGTTCAGTCATTTCTTTTGCTGAATAAGACGACTCATTGAAAACTAAATGGTCCTAATGAGAAAGCTTCGATCACTGATTTTAGCCATCTGACTACATAGCCAGTCGTTCTAAGAGTTACGGACGGTCGTCAAGTTAGATGTAAGTGAATCCTAATCTATAATCTAAGATTCGGAATCAGGTGAGCCCCTACGATTTGGACCAAACTTGGTCAGTGGATAGTACGTAACGTCCTGATTACGATGCACCCAAAATCTAAGCTCGGCCCGCCATATTTACGAAGTTACGGATGTTTGAATTTCAAGGTCATTCGGGAGAGCCCCTGCGATATCCGTCAAAATTTGTGTACGGACACTCTAGATGCTCCTCATTACGAATATCACAAAATTTAAGCTCGGCCCGCCATATTTACGAAGTTACGGAGGTTTGAATTTCAAGGTCATTTGGGTGAGCCCCTACGATTTCCGTCAAAATTTGTGTACGGACACTCCAGACGCTCCTCATTACGAATATCGCAAAATTTAAGCTCGGCCCGCCATATTTACGAAGTTACGGAGTCACAAAGTTACGGAATTTCAAGGTCATTGGGAGAGCCCCTCCGATTTTCGTCAAAATTTGTATGCGGACACAGTACATGCTCCTCATTACGAATATCGTAAAAGCTAAGCTCGGCCCGCACTATTTCAAAAGTTACTGACGTTTGAAACTCACTGAAATTCAAACATCTCTAACTTTTGAAATAGTGCGGGCCGAGCTTAGCTTTTACGATATTCGTAATGAGGAGCATGTACTGTGTCCGCATACAAATTTTGACGAAAATCGGAGGGGCTCTCCCAATGACCTTGAAATTCCGTAACTTTGTGACTCCGTAACTTCGTAAATATGGCGGGCCGAGCTTAAATTTTGCGATATTCTTAATGAGGAGCGTCTGGAGTGTCCGTACACAAATTTTGACGGAAATCGTAGGGGCTCACCCAAATGACCTTGAAATTCAAACCTCCGTAACTTCGTAAATATGGCGGGCCGAGCTTAAATTTTGTGATATTCGTAATGAGGAGCATCTAGAGTGTCCGTACACAAATTTTGACGGAAATCGCAGGGGCTCTCCCGAATGACCTTGAAATTCAAACATCCGTAACTTCGTAAATATGGCGGGCCGAGCTTAGATTTTGGGTGCATCGTAATCAGGACGTTACGTACTATCCACTGACCAAGTTTGGTCCAAATCGTAGGGGCTCACCTGATTCCGAATCTTAGATTATAGATTAGGATTCACTTACATCTAACTTGACGACCGTGAGTTACGGCCTTGTGTAGGGCATATTTACGTCTGGACAACGAGTTGCGGGGAAAAGTGCTGATTGTGTTGCAGTTTTAGGAGCCGGTGATTTGGCTGGATTTTTGGGTTACTTTTTCGTTCCGATTCATGTATTTCATAGTGTTTGGCATTTGAATATTTTAGTTCTTTCAGATAAATATTACTTGCCTTACAACTTTTGTAAAAACGTTTCATTTTTTATAAGCCGACGTTCAGAGTCCTAAAAATACATCAGCACTACAATCATTGTAAACAAACAAATGGAGCACCACTTGGCTCTGTTCCAAGGCCATTTTTAGTTTATCTGGTGGTTTTCTTGCTCTTGTACGTCGTTTTGTTGGATGTTTTGAATCCCTTAAGATTGAGTTATATCATATTTAAGAAGCATGTTGACTGAAAACAATCTGAAGTATCCAGGAGGCTGACAGAGGTCTTGACTACTGAGCAATATCAATATCAAGTTGAACAAGTTATGAAATTTTGGTTGCTAAACGCAAGTTGATCGGGCTCATATATCAGCAAGAAAAAGTAAAATTAAAAGAGCTTATTGTCCAAAAACAAGCTATAATATTGCAGACCTTGGAGCAATACTGAAGAGCACGTTGAGCAGGATCATGCCAGAAAATGTTGACTGATGAGCGCATATTGATGTATTGGTATGAATATTGAATGATAACTTACAACAGCAAGATAAATTAGTTCTAACTATCAAGTTGAAATTTAGAATGAATGGACTTGGGCAGTTTTACTATGCTTAGATGCTATGCAGATTGTAATGTGCATCAGGTACTCAGTGTCTGGCAAATGAAACATGCGATCATTCCATTGCTACTGGAGGAGAAAGCTTGGATCACTTTATGTTGATTTTGATGTTAATCATCATCACTGTATTTCTTGAAAAAAGGATTGTAGTAAAATTGTCAATGCGACAATCCATGCAACGATGTGATCATATGTGTTCATAGTCATTTGTGATAGTCATTATTGGTCCAATATACAATGGCAAAGCTCTCAGTCTCAGCATGTCTTCCTGTGGATGGCCAGCAGGTACTCAGAGCTTAGAAGTATTAGTTTTCTTCACAGGGCTGGGATAAAAAGTACTGAGGGTAATCTTCCACCAAGGAACTCTACTTTGACATGGTATGAGATGTAGGCACAAGTAGGTACCTAGGTGCTCAGTTCCTATAGTCAGTAGTTGTGTATGTTTAGTCGGGTTAGCTTAGAATAGATCAGATTGTTAGTTTTTTAATTTGCCAAATGTCCATAAAAATGTGACCTGAGCAATGAGCATACCTGAACCTGACTAACCTGACAGCTGACCTAACCTCAATGTCAATCATCACACATATTTGCAGCCTACCCAAGACCTGCATGGCAGTGGCACCCAGTTACAGGTAGGTACTCACCCTAACTCAATCTTACCTGCTAACCTTCAACTTGCCAAAAGTTAGCTCACATTGCCAAGCTGTGTCCAGGGAAACAGTCAATTGAGGAACTGGCTCATCGGGTGGCTGGTGTGAGTCTGTGCATTTAAAGTGTTTCTTCTCTGAAGCTGCTCTGCACTGCTGTATGTCATGTTAGATGCTCAGAAAATGTAGGAAATGATTACTAAGCTACTTTAGTGCTTTGTTAATGCTCGAGACATGAACAAGTACAGATCCTGCAGGGTACAGCTATGAGTTAGGTGCTAGGTGAGTATGTTATGACTTATGTGAATGTGCTGTTCCCTGTTTGACCGTAAGTATACAAACAAGCACAGGATCACAGTTATATTCAATCTCCACATAAACATACAACAAAAACGGCCATATAGCCTAACTCCGAACACACCATAGATAACTTAAGCCTTTGAAGGCACAAAAATGTTTTGATTAACAGGACAGGTTTATAATACATCCTCTGTCCTTGGGGGATCTTGCTGCCAAGTTGAGATATGATGACTGAACTTCAGGATTGATCACCCTTTTCTTAGCCACTGCTTATATACGAGAAAGACCAAATGCTTGTTTGTTTTGATTTACAGGACATGAATACAATACATCCTCTGTCCTTGGGGGATCTTGCTGCCAAGTTGAGGTACGATGACCGAACTTCAGGATTGATCAACCTTATCTTAGCCACTGCTTATAAACGAGAAAGACCAAATGCTTGTTTGTAAACTGCGTTGAAAATTTAATGATCCACCTTCAATTCTGACATGAACGCACAAATGAAATCAAAATAGTTCCCTCTCCTTTTGGAATACACAAAGCAAAATATTTAATAAATTTTAGTGGATGGACAAGAGCAATTAGCATAGCTTTCCCTCAAGTTAACTTCTGGCACTGTTGATGAATTACACTGACGCTTAGTTGTTCTATATACCCTGGACGCTTATTCGCTTCATGTTTTGTAACAAACGCGCTAAAAGTGCAATATAACAGCACTATATGCTTCTTGACAAAATGCAATAGTATTAAAAATTTAGCCCTGATGGCATTCATTCTTGGTGGAAACGTAATTACAAAATATTTTGTAGTAACTATTAAATTCCGGCCGAAAACAGTGCACGGTTTAAAAAAGAATCATTCCAATGACGGTCCATTCTTGCGGTCCTGAAATCGCCACTATTTCCGGCCTCTCCAACGCAACTCGTTGTCCAGACGTAAATATGCTCCCTAAATCGTAGGGGCTCACCCAAATGACCTTGAAATTCAAACCTCCGTAACTTCGTAAATATGGCGGGCCGAGCTTAAATTTTGTGATATTCGTAATGAGGAGCATCTAGAGTGTCCGTACACAAATTTTGACGGAAATCGCAGGGGCTCTCCCGAATGACCTTGAAATTCAAACATCCGTAACTTCGTAAATATGGCGGGCCGAGCTTAGATTTTGGGTGCATCGTAATCAGGACGTTACGTACTATCCACTGACCAAGTTTGGTCCAAATCGTAGGGGCTCACCTGATTCCGAATCTTAGATTATAGATTAGGATTCACTTACATCTAACTTGACGACCGTGAGTTACGGCCTTGTGTAGGTAGGTACCAAGGTAGGTACATGAAGGTCTAAGCCACAGTGAGTGTAAATGAGCATATGCTGTTCATTGACCAAAATGATATTTCTGTCACTGCTAGATCCAGAACGGAGCAAATAATGATAAAATCGATCCCAAACCGTTGGCATGGTAACTTTGTCCCAACATAAAATAATGTTAATTTTGTCGATTTTCCGCTAAAATTGACCTTTTCATTTGGATACGTGACCTCTAGAAATCGTTTGTTTTCGTTATTTTTGGCACAGATGGAATCAGAATAGACCAAATAATGGGAAAATTGACTCCAACTTGTTGGCATGGTAACCTTGTTCCAAAATAAACTAGCATTAATTTGGTCGATTTTTCGCTAAAACTGGCATTTTCATTTTGATTTCGCGACCCCTAAAAATCGTTTGATTTCGCTATTTTTGGCACAGATGCAATCAGAATAGACCAAATAATGGGAAAATCCACCCCCACCTAAAATTTGAAAAATTGACCCAAAAATGGGTACCCCTAATGGTGATGTGTGATATGTGTTTTGTGGATAAGGCGTAGCACTGTCCAATAACCTGAAACCTGAGGGGTGTTCATGGGCACTGCACCGCACACTGCTGAGTGTGGTGTGTGCAGTGTGTGCAGCAGAGGGCTGTTCACGGGCCCTGTGTGCGGTCGGACAGCACACAGCCTCCAAGCTCTGCCCACTGTGTCCCTGGCGGTGTTTCACGGGACGCTGCTACCACGCTGCTATCAAATTGCGCGAGCTGACGTCACACTTGTGGTAGTGTTGGAGCAATGGGCCTGTTGATGTTTCCATGGAAACCCAATTTGACACGTGTAAAAGCAGCGTGCTGCTATCACGGGTGAAACAGGGCCCTTATGTCAGCCTTCCGACCCGTCACTGCACACAGCGACCGCTGTGGCCGGTCGGGACCAGCCACAGGAAACCATCCGCCGCACGCAGCAGTGACGTCAGAACTGCCTACCCATCCCCTACCCCGACGCCTGCTGGACCCACCGCACACACCGCACTCAGCAGTGTGTGGTGCCCGTGAACAGCCCTCAGGCGTGGGGGTAGGGGTCAGGGGATGGGTAGGCAGTTCTGACGTCACAGCTGTGTGCCGTGGACGGTCCGCTGTGACCAGTCCGCTGTGGCCAGTCTCGGCCGGCCACAGCGGCCGTTGTGTGCAGTGACAGAAGGCTGACGTAGGGACGCAGTGGGCAGAGCTTGGAGCTGCTGTGTACGGTCCGACTGCACACAGGGCCTGTGAACAGCCCTCTGTTTAGTTCACAATGCTTTCTGACCCACATCACCGGTCAGTGGTCACAGATGCTGACGATGGTCAATGCCTGGTTCAGGGGTCAGCTTTACCAACAGAAGAATAGGCACCTGCTGGAATCTTTTGCCCATGGATCGTGTCACACATGGGGCGTAAACGGTAATGCCCTATCCGGCATCCGCTTACATGCCCATCTCTGTTACACTCTGTATGTGAAGGCAAAAATTCTGGCAGGCGGCTATTTTTTCTGTTGGTAAAACTGGCCTCAGACAAGTTAATTCTGTGACAATTCACATACTGAATCCGAATGACTGTTATGGCTGGAATTGATTTCTCAGATTTCCTAGAAATGCACTTCAAGATACAAAATCTGATATACTTCCCCAGCAAAAACCCACCTTTATGGGTTGGGTTTTCTGTAATAGCTTATGGAATGTACACAACACAAGTCTTGTCTTGGAGTAGGGTGCACAGCCTCTCGGGATGAAGCATCTTTATATTGTTGAGTGGTTTAGAATCATTCCACTAGCATCTGTCCACAAAACTTAAAAGGTCACTCACAAAGCATTGCAAAGCTGTAAACGCAAGCCACCGTTACGGCCACGGGCCACACCATTACACATTTGTTGGATGCTTACAATACAACAACCAAGGTTTGCACTTCATCCACTGGAAGGTGGGATGACATCGCTGATTGAAAGCACATTATTACGGAGCGAGCGAAGCGAGCGGAGTCTTACGTAGAATAACGGAAATTTCTGAGTATGAGCGGCCGGCCGGCCGGCCGGCCGGCCGGCCGGCCGGCCGTGCGGACGCTTTTGCGAGGCTTATATCTCAGCAACCACTTGACCGATTTACACGCGGTAATTTTTATAGGGTAGCTTCATTCCTTCTACCAAGTATTGGACTATTCCCGATGCATGTGGGTGACCCCTTATGCACGTGCCACGTGCAAAACGAAGAGGTGTCAGTTTTGCAATTGTTGCAATATTTCGGTAACTACTTGGCCGATTGCGCTGAAAGTTGGCATGTAGGTAGGCACCCACTAGGCACTGCATATCCATGTGCCAGAGTTGGGGTGCTGCTGCACGTGCGCACGTGCAGGGGTCGTTTCCAGATCTCGAGAACGGCTGGACCGATTGCGCTCAAATTTGGTACACAGTTAGGGACCGGTTAGTAGGGTGCCGTGCAAAAGCCAGTCGGGACCCATTTTGCACGTGCGCACGTGCAGGGTGCCGCTCCCAGATCTCGAGAACGGCTGGGCCGATTGTGCTCAAATTTGGCACATCGCTAGAAACCGGTCAGTAGGGTGCCGTGCACAAGTCAGTTGGAGGTACCCCCTCGAAATTTCGCACGTGCAAGGCTCACCCTCTCGCTCGCTCCGTTAGTCGCCCCAAAAGGCGCTATACTGGTTCTACATCTGGCAATCATAAATACCTAGGTAACCAGTGGGCACATTGTGGCATAATTTGGGCAGTAGTGATAATTGGTGTTTATGATAATATTGGATATGAATATGGCAAGGATTAGCTTGTATCCATGCCACACTACTAGAAGGTTTCCTGATTCCTATCAAATTATATCAATATTATAGGAATCAAGTGAAATTTGTTCTGGTGATGAGTCACTCTCTGACCAAGAGTGCTATGCTGCTAACTTTGCAAAACGCCCATGCAACAGCTTTTTAACTTAGCTGTCACCTCTCTTCCCCACCGCAGTTGATTTCAGACCGCGAGCACCCCTCCTCCAGCCGCCATGACGCGTCACGGGAAGAACTGCACGGCCGGCATGGTGTACACCTACGCCGAGCGTCAAAAAGATGCCCGCCAGTCGGGCTACGGTACCGACAAGATCCGCACCAGCAAGGACTCTGTGAAGGAGTTCGACTGCTGCTGCCTCACCCTGCAGCCGTGCCGCAACCCCGTCATCACGTAATGCAAGGGGTGAAGCCTGGCCAAGGGGGTGGGGTATGCCAGAGGGCTGTGAATGATTAGACATGCTTGTATTTGTATTTGTATTTGCCATCGTAGAGCGGTCCACTCAAAGTGTGGCTATTAAGCTCCGAGTCAAACATGGTCGCTGTCATGGATAAAAAAAAACACACACACACACACACACACACACACACGCACTCATACACGGTACACAGGGCTACCCCTGTGCTGTGGCGGCCACGGCTGTCGGAACGGTCACGTTCGGTGGAGATCCAGCAGGCGTCTCTTCACGGTACGTGAAAAACGCTGCTGGCTAAGCGGTGTCAGGTCACTCGACAGCCGGTTGTAGAGGGCAGGTGCCCTCGAGCAAAAGCGTCTCTTGCCGGTCTCGGTGTTGGACCTCGGCACGTAGAGCTGCCCGTCCTGCCTCGTGCGCCGGGACCGCCGGTCACCGTTGCACACGAATGCAGCCGCCAGTGACTCGGGCTCGCCACCAGCAATCACCTTGTGCGCCAGACACAGTGTACGGTGGTCGGCCATGTGCTGAGCGGGCAGCCAGCCAAGTTTCCCGCGCAGGTCACTAACATGATCAAATTTTCTCTTTCCAAAAATGACTCGTGCAGCAAAGTTCAGTACCTTTTGAATTCTGTCAATGTTTTTCTTAGTGCCGTTGCCGTAGACGGAAAGGCAGTATGTGACCTGCGAGAGAACCAAGGCGGCTACAAGTGTCTTGATGACACCGACAGGCAGGACGTGACGGACATGTGACAGCGCGACAAGAGTACCGCTGCATCGCCTGCCGACGACACCCACGTGACTGTCCCATGATAATTTCTGGTCGAAAATAACGCCAAGATTTTTTACCTCGCGGCAAGGTACGAGGTCAGTGTTGCGGAAGGCAATTTTGATGTCTGGAAGGCCGCGCAAATTTTGACCTGTTCCGAGAGTGATGAGCTGTGTTTTGTTTGCGTTTACTTTAAGGGCGTTTGCGCAGAACCACTGATCTAAAGCAGTCAATGAGTTTTCCATGCTATGAATAACAGCCGAAAGTTCGTTCTTTTGCCAATCACCTTTTGCCAATCAGACAATCACCTGGGTGTCGTCAGCGTACTGCACGACACCTGCACCCGCAGCGAACAGTGACATGTCATTTGCAAACACGGTAAACAAGAGGGGGCCCAGGGCAGACCCCTGGAAAACCCCCATCGAGTTCGGCATCGGCGGGGAGACTCTGGCAGCTCCAGTGTGGTCTCTGAGTGACACACTCTGGGTATGGCCGGTCAGGTAAGCTTTAAACCACTGAACATCCACACCGTGCAGCTCGAGTTTCCGAAGTAAAATGTCATGGTCGATAATATCAAAACACTTGCTCAGGTCAATAAGACATAAGAGGGTGATCTCCCCGCCGTCGGCAGCTGTGAGGATTTGGTCGGTTACGGTAGCCAGCGCGGTTTCCGTCGAATGGCGCGGACGGAAACCGTGCTGGCTGGGGGATAGGAGGTGGTTAGAGGATAGGTATTAGGTAATGGTAAAGTTGCCGCTGGACAACGCGCTCTACTAGTTTGGCGATGGTGGGGATGATGGAAATAGGACGGAAGTTGGAAGGATCGGATGGGTCGCCGGTCTTGAAGATGGGGTGAATGAGCGAATGTTTCCAGGTTGGAGGGTAGTCGGATTGGGTGAGACATGCGTTAATGATATTAGGATGACATAGCCGACGGCGGGGAAGCCAGCCTTCAGAGCACGAGCACACAAACCATCAGATCCGCACGCAGGCGAGTTCCTCATGCTGTACAGCGCGATCGTCAGCGTGTCGAGGTCGATGGGAGAGACTGAGAAGCCGCAGGCCCCCACACTTATCTTCTTATATTTTTGGAGATTATGTGAACTGCGGTCTTCTTTGTAGCCTAATGAATGAGGTCTTGTAAGTTATAACTTTGTGGCAGCGAATTTGCGGCCTGGGAGCTCCATGTCGTTTGGGCCTCGTTTCTATGCCAATATTCAGCCAGCTGCCAACAGGCGGGGGAAGGCCACGCTAGACCTGGGAGGACCGTGTCGCCATCTACCTGGGATAAGCTAAACTTTCAATTAAAATTATCACCGGTGATCCGGGCGCGGGTGGCTGATTCGTGTTGTTATCAGGTGTTCTTGTCGCTTGAATGGTATTTTCGCTTTCTTATTGTGTATTCCATGAAGCTGCTATTTCGTGTTCGTTTTTTATAGTAGTGGGAATTCATTGTCTGTTAATTCCGACTCTTTATTTGCTCTCTTTCTCTAGACCTGATGGCTGGTTGTTTGACAAAGAGGCCATTTTGGAGTATATTATCTCCAAGAAGAATGAAATCAGTCGCAAAATGAAGCAGTATGAAAAAGAAAAGAAACAAGAGGAGGTAAGAAATCAAGAGTCCGTTTACAGTGTGTCACCCAATTCTACCTTTTTCTGATATCTCCGTACGACTTATAGCCAGTTAACTTGGCCTTGGGTGTAGTCCAGTTAGGCCAACCATTGATTAAATGTAATATTCTCTGCCGTTACCCGACTTACCGTGACCCGACCTGTCGTGACCAAACTGCCGTGACCTGACGTGCCGTGACGGGCCTACCGTCACTTGATCTCTCGTGTCTGCAATCTATCTACCGTGACCCCGTCCCAGTGTCCCAAAATTATGTTGTGGCTTGGGACAGGCTTGGCTGCCAGGGAGGGTAATCCCTACCAAAAAAGGACGATGAGAGTGGAAAATTGCCGGTCAGATCAGGCAAAAAAGGAGAAAAGTATCAGCAGCATTACTTCATACACAATGGTGATTGGTATTTAGTGGTGTAGTGTAGGGTGTAAGGCAAGAAATACACGTAAGGAATCCGCGCAAATGTTTTTCTTGGGAAAATTGGGGAGGGGATAGCTCTTCAAGATTGGAGGTGAGTGTAAAATGATTCTCCCGACCTGCCCTGACCCGACCTGCCCTGACCTGATGTGCCCTGGCCTGAACTGTGACTCAGCCTGCCCTGACTCGACCTACCCTGACCCGACCTGCCGTGATGAGACTCCTGTGACCCTAACTCTGACTCGATCTGCCGTAACCGCTCTGCCGTCTGTCGTCAGCTGGAGCTGGAGGAGCTGGCGGCCGCCGAGCAGCGCTCCGAGCTGAGGAAGTTCGAGGGCCAGGAGTCGAGCATCATCAGTAAACGCAGCGGAGCCGGGGCAGGTCAGTCCGGAGTGGGGCCGGGTGGACAGTCCGGAGTGGGGTCGGGTGGGAAGTCTGGAGGGGAGCCGGGGTAGGTCAGTCCGGAGTGGGGCCGGGTGGACAGTCCGGAGTGGGGTCGGGTGGGAAGTCTGGAGGGGAGCCGGGGTAGGTCAGTCCGGAGTGGGGCCGGGTGGACAGTCCGGAGTGGGGTCGGGTGGGAAGTCTGGAGGGGAGCCGGGGTAGGTCAGTCCGGAGTGGGGCCGGGTGGACAGTCCGGAGTGGGGTCGGGTGGGAAGTCTGGAGGGGAGCCGGGGTAGGTCAGTCCGGAGTGGGGCCGGGTGGACAGTCCGGAGTGGGGTCGGGTGGGAAGTCTGGAGGGGAGCCGGGGTAGGTCAGTCCGGAGTGGGGCCGGGTGGACAGTCCGGAGTGGGAGCCGTGGCATGTCAGTCCGGAGAAGAGCCGGGGCAGGTCAGCCCGGCGCCCTGCCGAGACAGACCATCGGGGCGTGTCTAAATGTATCTCGTACAAGCCAGTATTAGCGTCACTCATGAGTACCACCATTCAACGGGCATCATTCAGAGCGCAGCTTATTTAGGCCTGTCACCCTGACACGGGCTAATTTGCATAGAAAATTTTGCTGATAAACTAATCTCGCTAGCACAGTAAGGCTGGGGAGATAATTGCTCCTTTTGTAACCGATCATTCTGAGCGATCGGCTCGATCGTATTTTGGTGTGACAAAATCGGATGATTTCATGTCATTTACAGCGAGTCATTGCATATGTCTAGTCCAAAAAAGTATGCCAGCATTTCTTTGAAATAGATGCAGGGTAAATAGTCGCTTACAGGCCCGGGTGTCCGCTAAGCAGAGCTTTTACGCAGCACCACAGGCCCACCCTGACCACTTCGTCTGCCTGCGGCCGGTTCACCGGCATGAATTGGACCGAACTTTGGTGTACCGCGATAGATGGCGGCACGGTCCTCTGGAGTCCTATGCGGCCTTCTCGCGCCAGGTAGCATATGAAGCTCCTTCTCCCAGGAGCTTTATATAGCTACGCAGTCCGCTCAGGATGCTGATTTTTAATCTCGATGTCTTAACCCTCGCCCGTAAACGGCGATCTGCCACCTTCGCCCATGCAGGGGGGGGGGGGGGGTTGGTGCGACCCCCCTCTTGGCGTTTGAAAACGGAGCGTCGTAGAGCTTAGCGGAAAAGACCAACGGATTGCTCTCGCCGAGATCTCGCGATTGGTGGTATATTTTTTGGTCCTAGGTCAACATTTGACCTACTTTTGACCGGTCAAAGGTCAAATTTTCGGAAAAATAGACTTTTTTCAACTTTCCGCGGCGATTGCGGCAAAACGGTGGGAGATATCGACTTGAAACCTTCACTATCGTGTTCCTTGATCAATTCTCTATCGTTAGGTATGTATTTCGTTTCCCTAGCTCTAAAAATGGCGCGTTGGGAGCGCCGGAAGTCGGCAAGGTCACGGTCGGCGGCAGAAATTCGAAAAATCAAAATTTAAATTTTTGAAATATGATTGTATTTTTGGACTTGGGAGGTCCATTTGCTCCCTATAGAAGCTAATATTGCTGCATATTCTCATTGAGGTGACAAGAATTAGCAAAATAGTGGTTCGGGCGCTTTTCAAAAATAGTACCGGACGCTGTTCCTCTTGTGACGTCATAGCTCCGTGACCTGACCTGACCCGGTCAAGTTTCTTATACCATATGATAGCCAATACTTGCCCTAACATGCATGGGAAGTTTCATCACGATCCATCAACCGATGTCCGTACCACCGGCAGGAAACCTCGGGCGTTGGCACTCAGTTTGTGAAAATCCGGCCGGAGGCTGTTCCCTTTGTGACGTCATAACTCCGTGACCTGACATGACTCGGTCAAATTTTTTTATCAAAAGATGCGCAAGGTTTGCCCCATAAGGTACCCAAAATTTGGCGGCGCTGCGCGCCGCCGTTTTTGCACTATTTCCGAAAATCCTCAGGGGGGGGGGGTTGCACCAACCCCCCCCCTACATGGGCGAGGGTTAACCCTCGCCGGCACAGGCCATTTTGCGTACTTCGACGGCACAAGGGGGGGGGGGTACGACCCCCCCTCGCGTTTGGCCCCTGATCGAGCTAGAGCTTCGTGGAAAAAAACGAGCGTGTTGCCCGTCACGAGAGGAAGCCGATGATACCCAATTTTAAGGTCCTAGGTCATCGGGTGACCTTCCAGGTCAGGTCAATGACCCGATTACCGGGAAAATCGGGACCTGTTAGAAAGTCATAAAGTGTGGCTGCTATGTGGTTTTCCGGGGTGCTGATCACGAATATCGTGTTAGTTTTGATCAAAGATGATGTCTTTAAGCATTTAGTTAGACCAGGTCGGGTCAGGTCAGGTCAGGTCAACCGGTAGGGGTTGTGACGGGTATTCGTAATACGTGTCAACCGCCTCGGACAGCTTTGTTACATGTTACGGAGGCACCAAAACTACTTCGTAAATGTTCAAATGGTTGCTAAATTCGAATTCAGCTCCAAAAACTAGCCTGGAAACATGTAAAACTCGAAAAAGTGAACCGAGGTCACCCGAGGTCACCAAAGGTCAATGACCTGACCTGACCTTCAAGTGACCTTGACGCCCACCCTAATGCATGGGAGCAACATCGAATCACATGTTTGAACGTTTGAAACCACGAAAAGCTTGCAAACGCGCGGCTAATGCGAGCCGACATACGCCGAATCGCGATTCCGGCCAAACATGGTCTCGGAAAAGAGGTCACAGGTCAAAGGTCATTTGGGTCAGGGTCATGAAATTTTCAGGGTAGGTGTAAAATTGATCAATGCGAGGGTACTGAAAGTTTTGTCGCGATCGGCCGCTTTTTACGCGAGTTATTCGCGAAAAACCTTAGGGGGGGGGTGCATTAACCCCCCTGTGCCGGCGAGGGTTAATCATGGAGTGCAAAGACATGTGCACTGAAAGATCACTTTGGTCAGTTGTGTCCAATCCAACCCGTTGCTATTTTTGGGAGCCTCCGTATTCCACAACCACTCGACAGCAGACCTGCGATCTTATGCATTAGATGCCGCATTTTTATGTTACGTTGGCATTTTTATTATTTCCTGGCTTGATGATATTGTATGTTTTGGGTGTCATTCATCTACATAAAACTGTTTAACTGTTGTGTGCAGTTTGTTTTAAGTTTAAAAAGTGGTGCTGTGGAATTACTGTCTCCACTTTTTTAGATGACGTCAAAGTTGGCTGTTTAATAACTATCTCTGTTGAGTGGCCAGAGGTCTCCCGTTCCAATCACATTGGACATTGTAGGACATTGACCAGGGACGGAGGTTTCCCAGTCGTCTGTGTCAGTGACGTTCGCTGAACCGAGCGCGCCGGAAAATCTGAAGGACTTGTTTAAAAACGGCCACTGTGTTTGCCTTGGTGACGCTTGGTGTCCAGGGTCTGGTTTGGAGCGAGTGAGCTGACTTTTGCAGTAGCGGTATGGTTGGGCTCTTACTGGAAGCCAATTATTTGATAGATTAGACAAATAGGTAGCGGACTTTGTTAGCTGTTCAATCAAAAGCATATGCAATATGCATGTCGCGTGTATGGCGTTTATTGGTGATGCTCGTTGGGGCATGCACTTTCAACCACGATTATCAACTTGATCTATTTTCTTTCAAGAATTTTTCATTTTTGATTCTCTATCATTTTAGCATTTGTATTCCTGAGATTTTAGAACATAAACCTCGCTATTCAATGTAAATGATAGATGTGGGGCATGACGAATGGGCTTTTGTAAGACACACAACTCTGACTGTGGATGTTATGGTTACAGCGGACACTATAAACATTTGACATGTATTGTGTGGTGATGGAATTCTAACGGTTTCGACGTGCGCGTGTGTTTCCATCCTCTCAGGTAATGTTTGAAGCCTATAACTGGCTTTGTTTGATTGCCAAAGCGTATCGCCATCGTCCGACAACGGCAAATAAAAACCATGTGTGACGCATGTTTGTCTCTTTTAGTCCGTAAATTGCATAGGCATCAATGTTAAAGCTGCTGAAAGTTGTAGTTAGTCTTTATAATGCTCTTTTACACGCTTGCTATTAAAAAAAAACTTTTCCCCTTTAACCGTAGTCTAGGTACGGTTAACACGCTTTTGACATTAATGAATGGCGATAGTTACCTATTTGCCCGAATAGCACAGCTCATATTTAACTTCCGTTACTCTAGTAGAGTCCATGTTCTTATATTGCTCCATAGGCATAGTATGGGCAGTAGGCCGGTCACCCTTTAGGTCCCAGCGATGCGGCTCCTTGTCCATAGATAGGCTTAGTCATTATAGTCAGCACTCAGCAGCCCCTTTACCACGGGCGCCACCCCCGCAGGTCCCAGCGAGGCCGGCTCCGTGTCCAACATGACCACGGATAAGGCGCGCAAGCTTCCCTCCTTCTGGATCCCTAGCCTCACGCCGGCCGCCAAGAAATCCACCATCAAGAAGCCCGACAAGACCATCTTCTGTCCGATGAGCGGTAAGCCGCTGAGGGTCAAGGACTTGATTCCCGTGGTGTTCACACCGGTCTCCGATCCCGACGACAAGGCGGCGCTCATCTCCAAACGCAACCGGTTCATGTGTCGTGTGACGCACGACATCCTGGGCAACACCGTGCCGGCGGCCGTCCTCAAACCCACGTGAGTTGCCGGGGACCAGGTGTGAGTGGCTGTGAGGTGCGACTTTGTTACCCGGCGATTATCATCGTTTTTTTTTTTTTGCTTAGACTCTAGTACGTTAATTCGAATTCAGTCTGTTTATAGTTCAATTGCATTTGTGAATATGTTCTGGGGTGCTTTGGAGGGGGTCTGTTTGGAACTAGTCTGGTAAATATTTACATTTTTGCAGAATCGTGATTGGGAATTTTGGGTAGGTCTGCAAAAGCTCGGTTATAAGATGCTGTGAAGTTTTTTTTTCAATGAGGGACTTTCTTCTGATGACGAATCAATATGTGGTGCCGGTTGTAGTTATATTAGGTAGATAAAAAAAGTTATATGGACCGCCGCAGCTACTTGCAGGCTTGCAGCAGTGCACCGTTATTACCCCGTTGTCCCTCCATTCTCCCACATTGGGGATGTGGTGATGGTGAAGGGTTTCCCGTTATTACCCCGTGTCCCCGTCCTCTCCCCCAAAGCGGCGACGTGGTGACGATGGAGTGTTCCCCGTTATGCTCCCCCGTTATTACCCCGTTACCCCATCTCCCCCCCACAGCGGCGACGTGGTGACGATGGAATGCGTGGAGAAGCTGATCAGAAAGGACATGCGCCACCCGGTGACGGGTGTGCCGCTGGCAGAGTCCGACATCATCCCGCTGCAGATGGGCGGCACTGGTTTCTCCGGCACCAACGACCAGCTGGCCGCCAAGGGCGCCCGGCCCGTGGCGCAAGTGTGAGCTGGTCTGAGGCGGTGCTATGAGGCGCATGGTCTGTGGTGCTGGTCTGAGGTAGCCCGTGACGTGGGTCTGAGCTGGCCTAGAGCGCAGGTCTGAGGCGACCCGTGGTTTGTGGTACAGGTCTGAAGTGGATAGGGGTGCAGACCTGGTTCGGCTTGAAGTTCGTGGCACAGGCTGCCAGAGTCTGAGCAGCCTGCTGGCCTGAGCGGATTCGTGATACTGAACGTTGAATCAGTCGGGGCCGTGCTGCGGCTCCGAGTCCAGGTCTGTGTTGGTGGGTGGCACCGTACCCGCTCTGTGTACCCAAGGGTGCTGTGTCTGATGGAGCACGATAAGTCGACGGACTCTGATTGAAAGGGAATGTGCTTGAACACTGTTTCGTGTGGCCTCGTCTGATACGCAGAGGATGATTTAAATCCTGATCAGACCATGAATTATTAAGCCGATCTCCACACCCTTTTGCTCTTGCTACTTGAAAGGTTGCTTACAGTAGGGTGGATTTCGATTTGTCGTCAAACAAGAAAGTGTTTTGATGTGTTGTTGGCAGGGCTGGTGTGGGAGGGAGAGGGGTATTTCATGCTTCGAAAAGTTCTTTGAATTACCTAGTCGCGCCGAAAGTAACTACGAATGAAAATGAAATTTGCTTTTATGTACTTGCTGCAATGCGTGGATGTTATGGAAGTTCATTGCTGACTTCGTGCACTCTTTTCAACCGAGATGTCGTTAAGCGTGGAATGTAAGGTCAACCAGTGTGTATATTTTGTTCTCTTCACTTATATGAGTACAAGAGCGAAACGATGGGCGACAGTCTCCATGTGTGCTCTGGCCAACAGGTTGAGTGAATTATGTGTGTAATGTAATGTCATTGTTAGCGTCATTGTGCTGTGCAAATGAATACACCGAGAAGTGGTCGCATTTTAACTTCTTGACGGTGGATCAGTTTAACTTCTTGGGGGGTGCACCAGTTTGCTGGAGAGCTGGGTTGTCTTTGTCTCTTTTTGTCGACGTCAATGATTCGTACTTGTATTCAGGTGATCCACATCAGCCACTTTTCAATTGGTCAATTGAGACCTGGAAAGTCATTACGAAATACGAATGTCTGACGCCCACAAACTGTAGGCGGTTCGGTCCCGTTTGTGAACTTTTAAAGTTAGATGACAGTTCTGCATGTATTTCTGAGCACATTTCACACATCTCTGGAAGAAAAACAAAACGACTCGCTGCGGCCGGCTGGAACTCCCTATCGCGCCAGTTGCCGTTTTTTGTCTAAGCCGTCCAGCGGCCATCGCCCGCTCCTCGTCGCCGTGTCGCAAGCTGTATACGAACACCGGGTCACATTTGGGCCCAAATCGGTCGGTCGGCTGCCCAGTGTTTATTCCCAGACCGCGGCGGTGACCGTCTGCCGTCCCCGGCTCGGGCCCCCGTCCGACCGGCCAGGCGCTGAGCGATCGGTAAACACTGGCCGACGCGATGGTGGGCAACTGGGCGCGTGGGGCGACCGGCGGCCGATCACGGGTACTCGTCCGAGTGCGGCATGTGCTCGTGGATCCAGGGCAGCAGCTTTTGGACGTCGGCGTACACTCCCGGGATGCCGTCCTTGCCGCAGCCGATGCCCCTGCGGAGCGGGGGACGAGGGTCAGAGCACGGCCGCTACGTAACTCAGAGATGGCAGCTGTCTGAGGGTGCCGCGGAACTCATTGGTGGAAAACTACAGGGTGTCCAGAAAAAAACGGATACTATTATTTTTTGCTGTAATTCCGAAAATAAACACCTTACATTTTAAAATGGCACATGCTTGTATTCGCCAAAATATGGCAAAACAGACAGCAGGTGCCACATGGCATGTAAAATCCTTGGTTAGTTGCGGCAGCTCCTCAAAGCAGATACTCAATGTGAGCGGCCTTACGGCGGATCAGCTCCAGCACTAGCACAGTCTGCAGGTGACTGATAGTCATGTTGACCATCTCGGAGGGCAAGCAGACAACTTTCCAACGACGCATTACAGTGCTCATGAGTTTTGCCAAATCTTGCACTATAAGCACATGAAGTTGGAACAAAATCGGCACGTGCGTTAATGAATGCGACTTAATTTCCGTAGTATCTTTTTTTCTGGACACCCTGTATATGGCGGCATCTTCGCTGATTCGAAACAGATGGCAAGGTTGACGTATGTTTCGTCCATACTCACATCTGTGATTGCTGAGGCATCATCATCACTGACACAATGGTCTATCATGGGCCTTTGATTTGATTGAGCATGGGGAGACAAGCCGTTAGCCGGAATGGATTCATCATCCTGTGCTTGTTCCCCTCAATGCCGACTTAACTTCAGTGATTCCCCGATACTCACCAGGCAACAATGCCGACCTGGACGAACTTGTCCTCCCCGGGGAACTCTGAGGGGATCCGGCAGACGAGTGGGGAGCCGCCGTCGCCCTTGCACGTGTCCACATGAGGCTCTCCGCCGGCGCATGTGAACGTATCGTGGAGCTTGAACCACTTGCCGAGGCGCGTGGTGCGCAGAGCCTCCTGGCAGGCGTCGTGACCCACCACGCGCAGCGGCACCTCCTTCAGGATGTTGGTGTACTGGCTGTTCTCTGCAGGC
This sequence comes from Amphibalanus amphitrite, assembly GCF_019059575.1. Lineage (NCBI taxonomy): Eukaryota > Metazoa > Arthropoda > Thecostraca > Balanomorpha > Balanidae > Amphibalanus > Amphibalanus amphitrite. The sequence continues at coordinate 34,957 of NW_024882368.1, forward strand.
GGGCAAAAAGAACGGCACGTTCAGAGTCGAACATGAGCGGGTGTTGATGCTCTACCTAGGTCCTAGGATCTGCTTGCGGTAAACATTGAGAGTGCAAGGTGACCTGATGCAGAATGTGAAGTCTCCGTTAGACTTCGTGAGATCTGGTATTTCTATCGCCGCAATAGTTTACTCATACTGTCGGCTAAGAGGCTGAAGTTGAATTGCACATTAACTGCTGGACAATAGACCAAAACAATGTGCGACCAAACATGCGTCTCGGTATGTCTAGTGCGCTGCTCTTGTAACTTGATAACTTTGTAAGCTGAAGTTTGAAAGAGTTCAGTGAATGGCTGCCCTAGTCGGGGGCCTTTGAGACATGATTCACACCACTCACCCCAGGGTCGCCCCTCCCCATCCCCCCGCCGCCTGGCATGTGCACTGTGCAGGCTGGGCTTGTTGCTAGCCAGACCGACGGACTGTAGATGTCTCAAAGTATACATTGAACTGAGAGGCGATAAGGTTTGCACATCGATGTATACTTTAGAGGCTGTCCTCGAGAGTGTTTTGAGTGCCTCAGCGTCTGACAAGACCCTCCGTTTGGAAAACCGTCTCGCTGACTGCTTTTGATTTTCTACAAAATAGTTGCAATCGATCTTAAGTGTCTTTTTAACTTGAAGAAAACGTCCTCTGGGAAAATATTTTACTGTCTAACGCTGCCACTTAAGCGCACAGAAGTAAGACACCCTCATCCGAAAGTCCTGGAGTTGACACCGGGAACCGGATGTGCTGAGCTGGCACCCTGATCTGGATATCCCGGGGCTAGACGCGCTGACCCATAGTCCCGCAGTTTAACATCCTGACACGGATATCCCGAAGTCCCCGAGGCGGTCGACTCACCGAAGGACTCCTTGCCCCATCCGGTGGCCACACACTCGTCCAGGTGGATGTCCACGCTGAACTGGGGGTCCGGCAGGCAGATGGTGTTGATGTGCTGCTGCACCTCGACGCCGTGGACCAGCTGCAGCAGTGCCACGTCGTTGTAGAGCGTCGCCGCGTTGAAGCCCTCGTGCTGGATCACGCTGGCCACCTCGATGTCGATGTGCGGGTACAGCTCGTCGTCGTTGCACGTGTCCCACTCTCCGGCGCGCACGATCAGACGCTCGCCCTTCAGCCTGGAGGTGCCGGGGCGGATGGGGCGTTGTCAGAACGGGCTGAGGGTAGGGCGATATTTATAGGGGTGTGACATTGTGGACGTTTCGCATGGCTCAACTGCTGATGCAGTTGTTAGTTACAGATGTCAGGAAGCATTGGTCCAGGCCAAGGACCTTGCTTTGGTCAACAACACCATGGAATTCTTTGGAAACGAACTCATGATCAACTGGGTCTTCAACTTCAACATCACCACGTTGGCACCATTCTCAGCACATGTTTTACGGCCATCGTTCACGAAGGTGCTTACTCACTTGTTGACGCAGTGGGCGCCGGTGAGGACGACATCTTCCCTGATGAGGGAGCCGCCGCACACGTATTCGTCGGGTCCGTTGGCGATCGAGCGGATAATGGCCACCATCCATGGGAACCTGCCCAGACCAGAAGCCTGCGGACGTCGAGAAGTGGAACGTTTGGGCCTGCTTGCAAAGCTGGTACAATGTGATAATGTGTGCTGTGGGATTCGACCATGAACTCGGACTCCGTATGCGTTTGGTATCATATTGCGTAACAGGTCATCATTTCATTAAAAAAAAACGAATCTTGCCAAGCTTAGACACACGCACAGGTGCTCATTTAATCATATCAACAAAGTATGACGTTACAATCGAAGAAAAGGACACAGGAAAGCATCAGACGTGTTATCCCGTTGTCCTGAATTTTTTTTTTTTGTTTAACCGTCTGTTTTGCAACGCAGGATATTCTGAATGAGTGACAGATGCAATGTGAACCTCAAATTATGGACCCAGCGGACTTTTTCCCTCAAACGCAGACGCCGGTCAGCATTCTCTTACCTCTCCGCCGACGACGCGCCTGTCGAGCGGGATGGGGGAGCGGTCACCGCAGCCGCTCGGGAACCAGCCGATCTGTTCGTTGTCGCGGTGCTTGCAGCACGTCTCCGTCTCCTTGCACTTGGAGGCGTACGCCCTCGTCTTCTTCGTCTTGGAGAAGGAGCGGATGTCGATGAGGCCGGCGCCGGCCGTGTTGATGTAGCCCTCGTCGTCACACAGGTAGTCGGGCACGCACGTGCAGAACCGCTCATCGATGTGCGTGATCTTGCCGCTGCCGCTGAGGTGGACGCCCTCGCCGCCCCCGTAGGCGGCCGCCTCGCCCTGGCCGCTGACGTCCACGCTGATGCCACCCTCCGTACCGACGGCGCTGGTGCTAGTGCTGTCACCAGTCGCGGTCGCCTGGCTTCCCTCGCCCGAGGCAGAAGAGGCAGCACCGCCTTCGCTGGCCGCGGAGGAAGCAGCGCTTCCCTCACCAGCAGCAGAAGAAGCAGCGCTTCCCTCGCCAGCAGCAGAAGAGGCAGCGCTTCCCTCACCAGCAGCTGAAGAGGCAGCGCTTCCCTCACCAGCAGCTGAAGAGGCAGCACTTCCCTCACCGGCTGCGGCCGAGGAGGCAGCACCGCCTCCACCCGCGGCGGACGAGGCTGCGGCACCTCCACTAGCTGCGGACGCCGAGGCAGCGCCACCGGACGCCGACGCGGAGGCGGCGGAGCTCACGGACGCCACGACGCCGTCACCCTGACCGACAATCAGCTCCTCGGCCTTGTGCGACTCGTCGCCTCCCGCGGCCGCGGAAGCGCTGCTCGCTGCGGCACCGGTGGACACCTCGCCGGCCTCAACAACCTTACCGGCAGGGGTGAGCTGCACGCGACCAGCACCCACGCATACGAGGCCCTTGGCGGCCGCGTCAGTGACGATAATCCTGGGCGCGCGGCTCTTGGCAAGCGCCGACGACTCTGCGGCCGAGTGTTTGGTGATCTTGATGACCGTGTGCTGCAGCGTGAAGGTGGTCGTCTCCTGTGCGCTGCTGTTGGCCAGGAAGATGGCGTACTTGGCGATGTCGGTGGGAATGTCTGGCGGGGAGACCGAGCTGGCCAGGGCGGCCAGGGAGGCCAGCAGCACCCACCGCATCATGGCGGACCTGGCGACACGGGCCAGTGGGTGGTTAGAGCGGTGCGGTCCGGCAGTGGCCGGTGGTCAATCGGTAGTGTCTGATATCTGGTTGAATGTGTCAGCTAAACAGTTGGTAGCGTCCAAACAACGGTCACTATTAGTGTTTGTCGCTACTCGCCAGTGTGCCTGACTGACGGTCGGTGTCCGATAGATGGCAAAACTCCTCGCTGTTTCGCCCCTATTGGAGCTAGAGCGTCGCGGAAAAAAGAGCGTGTGCGCCGTTACGAGACGCAGCGATTGGTAGCTGATTTTAAGGTCTCAGTTTAACCGGTAACATCTGAGGTTAGGTCAAGTGGCCCAAGGTACGGGCTCGGTTTTTGGCGAATAACTTCGCAAAAAAAAAATGATCATAGAGCGCCGCGATTTTGACCGCATCGTGCTCGTCTTGTTCAGGCGCATCGAATGGTATACTTTTTGTTTGGGTGAGGTCAACTTTTGGTGTTGGCCTCGAGTCACGGTAAGGTCAGAGCCCCCAGGTCACGAGCTTGGTTGAAGGAGGTCATGTCGCATATTATTCAATTCGGCAGGTGTTCCTGAGTCCATTAGTGGCTTGGCTTTCCCGACTCGCCAGCTCAATTTGATCAGTAGTTATTGACGAAAAACTTTTATGACCCTAGTGACAACAATGCAAAAATGAAGCATCGAAACTTGCAAGGATTGCATGAAATCACAATTCCGTGTGGTTGAGATAGTTTGAGATCGTCCCCGGCGCCAAAAAGCAGTTTTCATTTTCCCATTGACTCATAATGGTGAGGTCACAAAAATGACCTGACCTCATATGACCTTAACCCGCGCCCTGGTGGGGTCTGTTTATAACGCGACCTGGTGGGGGGGGGGCTATTTTTTGCCCCCCCCCCCCTCGTATCTCCGAAACTACTGGACGGATCCGCAAAATTCAAACGGCGTTCGAAAGGCCTGTCAAATTTGTTGAAGGAAACCAAATTTCATTGACCTCGGGGTCACCGATGACGTCACAGGTCAGGTCAAAGATGAAATGTTTCACCGTTCACGGGTCTTCTAGGGAATGCGCTATAACACCGAGAAAAACGCATTTTGTCGAGAATCAGCGATAGGGCGTCAGTTGCCTAGTAGATATGTTGCTATTAGAGGTCACTGACAATACCAGGTCACGTCACAGGTCAGGTCACCAAGGGTCACAGGTCAGGTCACATGAGCCAAACTTTACTAAGGTTGTGTGATGCATGTTTTATGGCCAATTTTTCATTTCCAACTCAATGGTGTTGGTTATAAGACTATCAGAAACGGCTTAGGTCACTTTCTGGTGAAGTTCAGGTCAAGGTCAGGTCAAGGTCAGGCCAAAAAAGGTCAAATTTTAAAGTTGATAGTTTTGCATAAAATGGGTATTGATTCGATGCAGCTCGTCACGGGGAGTCTAATGGTGGTCTTTGTTTTGCGCTACGGGGTCTAGAATTGCTAAAAATTGAGTTTGAAAATTTGACGTCGTCAATTTTGAACAGTTTTTTCGCTATAACTTCGCCAAAAAAAGAGGTATCAATCTCAAATTTGGTATGTGGATGGAAGGCGGTAAAGACTATCACATATATTCCGGTTTTTGCGAAGTTCAAAAAACTTTTTGGATTTTTCGATCATTATATCCAAAAAATCTATTTTTTTGTGGGTCAAAATCCAAAAATTTCAAAAATCCGAGATAGCAGTTTTGTAGCCCTGTCAATTCTACAGCTTTTGTGTTATTATCATTTTTCTGTATTTGCAAAGCTATAGGCCTGACAGCTCTTCCCGCGAAACCCTTTTTTGGGTCGAAAACGGCAGAACATGACATCACTCTGACGTCATTTCCGCCCAACCTATCATAACCTTTGGAAAAATGTTTGGTCACCATGTGTAAAATTGATGTCCTGGAGGGTACTGAAATTTTGATGACGATCGGCGCAGCGGTTCTGGAGATATATCGAAAAGTCTGGAGGGGGGGGGGAAATAGCCCCCCCCCCACCAGGTCGCGGGTTAAGGAAAAATCCGAGATATGCAACTTGTGAGATTCCTTATGGATACTAAGTCTTGAAAGTTTTATCTCCCTGTGAAATCTCCTCTGGCAGTGAGGGCGTTGCGAAGTTGCGAGTTGCGACATCTGAAGACTGTGCAGAGGTTCACTTATGACGTCATATAGGTCAGCGACCTGACCTGACCCGAAAATGCCGTTGGTGTCAGAAGATCCGGCTTGAATCAACCAGGTTTGCCAGGTTTCAGCTCTCCATCGACAGCGTGTTCGGAGCTATCGCGAAAAAAAAAACTATGACGGGGGCACCCGACCCTCCCTCGGCCAGCGAGGGTTAACCCTATTAGTGGCAGGCTCCTGGCTACCCCATATTAGTGGCAGGGGGGCTGTTTACGACCCCCCCCCCCCTTGATATCTCGAGATCTAACCGGCCGATTTTCAAAATTCAAACGGCATTCGATTTGGCTCAACGAGATCTACATTTCTAAAAAAAATTAAAAATGTCAATAGGGGGGTAGAGGGGGGTAAAAAAGGGCAAATTGCAGATACATTTTAGACTGTTTATCACGGCCAGGTTTCTGAACCAATCTTAACGCAACTTTTGCCGATCGATAGAGAATGAACCAGGAATTCTTATGGATCCTAAAAATATGCATTTTCAAAAATCATAGGCGGATACAGATCATTGAGATTGGGGGCACACAAAAAGTATAGTAAATAAGGTTTTTGTTGGTACTGTTTCTAAAAAGGGTGGCAATGGTCTTGTTATGTTACAATTTTCTTATGAGAGAACGACTAAAATTGTATTGGTCATGCATAGGCGGTGTCAGGGCACCTATGTTGGGAGGTAAAAAATAACCCCCCTTTTTGGACGCCTGGATCCGCCTATTATAGCAAAAACGTGTCAAGAGGATGCACAATAACTTTGTATATGTTATCACATGATACCTTTCATTCACTGTTCGTAAAACTGGTGCAGCATCGTGATCTTCGCCCAAATGACTCGCTTCACGAATAGGACCCCCCAATTCCCAGTGCTCTGGAGCCGCCCCTGGTACAGTTATGAACTTGAAATTATCAGGGAATGTGCCCAATTTAGTTTTAGGAAAAGTCAGAAAATTTCAGCATCGTAGCTTCAGCGGTTTCGGAGATATTCCCGAAAAACCTGAGGGGTGGATAAAAACAACCCCCCCTGCCACTAATAGGGTTAAAGGGTACCTAAATTGCCATAACTATATTGGAAACAAAAACTGTTTACGAAATATGTTTTGTTGATAGTTGATATCTCAAAATATCCCCATAGATTATCCCCAGTGATAATCATCCCCAATCATATCTCCAGTGATTTTACATGAAAATCAACTCAAGGATAACATTTAAGCCATCCGAGAGGTGATTAACCCTTGCCCTGGCAGGGGGGGTCGATGCGACCCCCCTAAGGTTTTTCGAAGATAGCGTAAAAACGGCGGCGCGCAACGCCGCCAAATTTGGCACAGCTTTTGGGGCAACCTTTCTACATATGACCTGAAAATTTCAGGTCCGGGTGACCTTGGGTCAGGTCACCAGGTCAGAAAAACCGGTACAAGGTCATGGTCAAATTTCAATTTTCTTTTTGCACCTGTCCAACTCGCAGTTTTGCACTGATTTCCTTCAAACTTTCAGGATGTGCTAAGTTCACCGAGTTGTATAACATATAGTTCGGGTTTTTTGAGGTCACTGACCTGAGGTCAGTTAGAGGTCATTACGTCGTAATGTTAAGCCTATGGGAAAATACTAAATTCGGAAAATACTGAAGATATCCGCTTCGTTCTATCACTTTTGTGCTTTGAAACCACAGTACTTAACAGCAGGTCACTTGGTGCTTCTTTGTTTGGTGTACTTATCCATGGGTCAGGTCAAATGAGGTCAACTGAGGTCAAATGACGTTTTTGCCAATAACTTGGCACATAATGACGCTAGAGCTTAGAAAATGGTATCATTGTGCTCCTGGTGATCAGCCGAATCGAATGATATGCGATATGATGCAATTTGGTTAACTTTAACTTAATTTATTAATTTAAGTTCACTTGAAATTTAAGAAAAACTTTAAGTACACTTAAGCAAGCTAAAAAGTATATCATTCGACGCGCCTTGACGTGCTGAGTTTACTGGTGCTTTTCTTTTTGCTCTATCTTAATTAGATCAAAAGTTATAAGCGAAAACTTTTGACCTGTTTTTAGCGAAATTTTTACATTTATACCCCCCAAAAGTCAAAACCCCCCTAAATATTAACCTAGAGCAACCAAATTTGCACAGGGGCGAGAACTCCAGGGGGTCCACCTACCTACCAAATTTGGTGTTTCTAGGTGCCATAGGAGCCAATCGCGAGGGGGGGTCGCATCGACCACCCCCCCCCCCTGCCAGGCCGTGTTATGAGAAATGCCCTGCCAGGGCGAGGGTTAAATGCAAAAAGAACCAATTTCGACGAGTGCCTACCGCTTATCGTAGCAACTGCTTAAAAAAATCATACCATGGGCATATAAAATAAGAAAGATTAACATAAATAATTCTAATGGAAATTTCTTCGTTGCTCTCGTCGATGTTGCGTTTTCACCTTAGGTCAGGTTATGGTGACCTCGTGACCCAAGTGGGTCATATTGCCTATCAGTCGATGCGTGTAACCGAGACAAATACATCGAGACTATCCATGACTTTCTAACTTATCTCAATCAATATAGATTTTATAAAAATTGTTGATGACCTCAGAATTCAGATGATCTCATTTGACCCTTCAGGTGACCGCCGGTAATTAACTGTGCCCTAGTCATTGAAGCTGGTTTGGTTAGAAATGACATTATTCTAAAAAAAATATTTTTTGGCATATGCAGCACGCACGTTTTTTTCATAGCATAAATGTATACGTCTTTTCGAAGCGAGAGGTGCCCCGGCTCATTTACCTACACCTCCAAAAAAGCTAGATAATTTTGTCAAATTGACCCCACTCGAACGAAGGTTTGGTTAGCTCAACCCATGGAATGATTAACCCTCGCATGTGTGCGGCGTTTGCCAGCTTCTAATGTGTAGGGGGGGGGGGTCGGTTGGACCCCCCCCTTGCCGTTTGGCCCCTGATCGAGCTAGAGCTTCGCGGAAAAAGCGAGCGTGTTGCCCGTGAGGAGAGGAAGCCGATGATACCCAATTTTAAGGTCCTACGTCATTGGTTGACCTTCCAGGTCAGGTCAATGACCCAAAGTCGGGAAAATCGGGACCTGTTAGAAAGTCGTAAAGTGTGGCTGCTGAGGGGTTTTTCGGGGTGCTGATCACGAATATCGTGTTAGTTTTGATCACAGATGATGTCTTTAAGCATTTAGACCAGGTCGGGTCAGGGCAGGTCAGGTCAACCAGTAGGCGTCGTGACGGGTATTCGTAGTACGTGTCAACCGCCTCTGACAGCTTCGTAACATGTTACGAAGGCACCAAAACTACTTCGTAAATGTTCAAATGGTTGCTAAATTCGAATTCAGCTCCAAAAACTAGCCTAGAAACATGTACAGCTCGAAAAAGTGAACCGAGGTCACCCGAGGTCACCAAAGGTCAATGACCTGACCTGACCTTCAGGTGACCTTGACACCCACCCTAATGCATGGAAGCAACATCAAATCACATGCTTGAACGTTTGAAATCACGAAAAGCTTGCAAACGCGCGGCTAATGCGAGCCGACGTACGCAGAATCGCGATTCCGGCCAAACATGTTCTCGGAAAAGAGGTCACAGGTCAAAGGTCATTTGGGTCAGGGTCATGAAATTTTCAGGGTAGGTGTAAAATTGATCAATGTGAGGGAACTGAAAGTTTCGTCGCGATCGGCCGCTTTTTACGCGAGTTATTCGCGAAAAAACATGGGGGGGTCCATCCGACCCCCCCTACACATGCGAGGGTTAACATAAATATGTGTTCGAAACTGATAAAAAGGGAAGCTTCCAACCAGTAAAAAATCTGATGACCGAGGGTAATATTTCTTGAAATTATGTCCGATCCATATAGTTCTATTTTCAGAAATTGAAGCTTTCATCTTTTAATAAGAGATTACTCTCAACCTTAACCTTACTCTCATATTAGCCAAAAGATATAAAATTTCAAAAAGACAAAATACAGTTTCGGGAGCTTTCGGCTTTGCGCCTTTATCAACCGTTGGGTTATCAACCGGCGGGTCTTTCATCTTTTAACTGGAGTCGTAAGGGGCTAATTTTGAGACAACGTAATAATATATTCAAATAAGAACGCAGTGAAAACGTCATTAAAGGTGCAACCTGCAATCTATAAAATGGTCCTGCCGTTGTCAAAGGCTCGAGTTGATGGCTCTAAACCGATAAAGAATTGTTCCCTCCAAGTTTTCTTTCTAACTTGTGAACATCTACCTACCGGATTGTGTGTCGCACAAGTAACAAGGGGGACGTCATGCATAATAGGCATTATAGCGACGTCTAGCTATATTTTAACCTCCAATTCGCGAAGTGCTGCTGGATTGCACAATGACATCTGACGACGTTGCCGCTAGCTTACGCTCAGCCAATTTTTTAATTAATTGCTTTCAAGTACGAGTAAGTTAATTGAATTTCTGGAATATTGCTGGCTCCCCAATATTTCTCCTTGTTCGTTTCTCTCTATTTTCACCAAAGTTTTAATGCCACCATTTCGTCCTACTGCCGATCAAGCACAACGGTCGTCGCTATAAGTCCTGGCATGATCCGACTCGCTTCTTACCTGTTTCTCTGTGTGTGAGACGCTGAGAGGGCGTGACAGTGCAGCCCCAGTGCACGGGGCCTGTCGCGATGTCCGCGCTGAGTCGCCGGACGCGCCCTTATATCGGCTCCAGCTGTGTTTACGGCCGAGTGACCGGTGTCTGCCCGCCACCGGCTGCTCTTTGGATCCAGTGTGAGTGTGTATGTGTGGTGTGTGGGGAGGGAGGGTAACAGATTGGGAGGCGGGTCTGAGATTAAAATTAACCGGGCTGTGTGATTGTGGGTCGTTAGTCATTAATTTGGTTGGTTTGAGCGAGTAATGTAGGTATGGCCGTTCTTCCTTGCGAAACGTGCATATCGATGCTCAAGTGGAGTTGTGCTAAAATGATCGTTATTATAAGTCTAGACATAGAATTGGCAGTGAACTTTGCTAGGTCGTACGGAGTGGAGAGTACACAAACTTTTTGTCACTAGTCTGTGGCCTTCTCAAGGAGAGTCCCGTGACTTTTTTAATAGAACATGCAAAAATTAGCTCCGGAATGCAAACTTTGGTTGTGCAGCATTCTCATACAATATCGAGATGACTGATAAGTGATAAGTGATGACCGAGTCTCAATAAAAAATCAAACAATCTTATTTTAATTTCAAAGAGTCGTGTAAAGTTATCATTAAAAGTGTTTGGGTTCAGTCATCAACAAATGTATGGTGTACTAGGTGTAAAGACGCCTTGACCAATGCCTATCACTAAATGCTGAGCTTTGCTGATTTCTTTGGGCGAGGGAAAATGTCCACTAAAGCGGAAGCGGATTGGAGGAGTGAATGTCGGTAACGCACTTCAGGCAATTAATTAAGGGATGGGCACGACGGGCTGTTCCTGACATTGCTTCCGATCGCAGTTTAAACTAAGACGAGCAAAATCCTTTTTGGGGTTAAACATTCCAGTCGAGAGTCCACTTAACCCGCGCCCCACTGGGGTTAACACGCCCTACTGGGGGGGGGGGGGGGCTATTCATAGCCCCCCCTCCTAACTCCGAAACTACTGGGCCGATCGTCAAAATTCAAACGGCTTCTGATAGCCCCGGAAAAACTGTCGAAAGAACCCTAATTTTATTAACCTTGAGGTCACCGATGACGTCACAGGTCAGGTCAAAGTAAAAATTATTAGCATTTTGGCTTGTTCACGTTTTGGACTCTGGCCGCCGTCTTACAAGTCAGATCAGGCTCATTTTTGGTTCACACACTCGTGAACAGATGCTCTAGATACCCCGAGGGTACCAAACTTGTACTTTGATTTTCAGGTCAAGGTCAGGTCATCACAGGTCACGAAAATATTATATCATCGTCGGTCACGTGACACATGTTTTATGGTCCATTTAGGCCAAAGATTTCGAATTTGATGTCGTCTGTGTCATTCGAGGTCATTTTGGGTCGAATTTAGCTTAGGTCAGGTCACTTTCATGTCAAAAAAGGTCAAATTTTGAAGTTATAATTTTTCAACAGAAAAGGTGTCTAATGGATGCAGTTTGAGCTCAGCAACACGATGGTGCTATTTATATTGGCGTACGATGTCAAATACGTGGTGAAAAATTGATTTGAAAAATTAATAGTTGTGAATTTTTTGCAATAATGCGTATATCTTGGCCATTTTTGAAGATATTTAGCTAAAACTTGCTAGAGTTAGTCATAATAACGCGTTCTATCACATATATTCCTTTTTTTGAAAAGTCAAAAACTTTTTGAAAAAAAATGTAAAAATGTAAATTGTGAATTTTATTATATAAAATTTTCGAAATTTTCAAAATTTCGAAAATCCGAGATAGCAGTTTGATAGCGCAGTCTATTCTGAGTCCTCTCATGCAAAAAAAATTGGATCTAGCTTAAAAACTGAGCCCTTGGAAGCGATTGCCGTGGTTCAATGTTTTGCGTCGAAATCGGCCGAACATGACGTCACTCTGACGTCATTTCCGGCCGACCTATGGTAGCTACGAAGTTCAAATTGTGACACAAGGTGTCAAATTGATGCAGCCGAAGGTACTGAAAGTTTGGCGTCGATACGTCAAGTGGTTTGGAAGTTATTGCAGAAAAACGGGAGGGGGCTATGAATAGCCACCCCCCCCCCCCCCCAGTGGGCGCAGGTTAATCAAAAAGCCGAAAACGGAGAAACATTTTTGTGGTCCGCCCGATAGCTCGCATGGCGTAGAGCACTGTGGGAGGGTGACGGGCCAATCAGGCTCTGAGAGTATGTTCACGCCTCCTAATTCTCACGACAGGAAAAGGGGGAATTTCTCGATATAGGACGACCAAGATCAGAATCCTCGCGGCAGTAAGCTCTGCTGGGCAGCCATTTACTTCATCATTCGCTCATTGAAAATCGTTGGAATAAATAATAAAGGAATTTTCCGAATTGCGATAAACTTTGGTTTTGAGTAACCTGTGCTTTGCAACGGTTGTCTTATGTCAACTTTTCATCGTTTTTACCTATGTTCCTGATCAACTACTAGGTTACTAAGCATAAAACACATATAACAATATTTTTTATTACCAGACTGGAAATTTTGGTAATCCTTCCGATCGTTCTTGAGCACAGGTTCACCCAGGCGGCGTCTCCACGCGTTCTTGAAGCCCTGCAGTGGTCCTGCAGGCCATAATATTTACTCTGTTGAGTGACTGTGACGCTCGGCGTACTTCTGCTGAACTGGACGCAGGGATTTCAGACCGTACGAAACCCAATATAGTGTATGTATGTTAGTCTCGTGCGTAGGCGCTGTTTCCACTCACTACAAAACATATGAACGTAAAGGAATGGAAAAATAGGAGCACTGATATAGTACAGAAAGGTATCGACTAAAGGTTATATTGAAGGGTAGATGATTGGAAATTATTATCTTTATTAGCTGTCGTAGTTCTCATCGTTTACTGTCTTTTTAAAACTATCGTGTTTGCTACCTGCTGGTGCTTATTCCAACTCATTAGTCGTAAGATTCTGTAGATTTTGTTGCAATGTCGGGACGATATCATCGGACTGAAAACTGTGACTATATTTGTCGATCGTTGAAGTTTAATCCCAAATCTTTGGAAATGATTTTTGCCTAAACTGAATTGATGTAACAAAGGAAGTCTTTTTTGATAGTTTTTGCCAGGCGCTATATAAGTTTTTTTTAACTTTTGTGGCTGCTTCATTTGAAAGTTGCTATACCTTATCGGTAAAAGCTGATTCTTCCTCTTTCATCTTACTCCTTTAAAAGATAATCTTCGAATTATCTAATCCTCATTTGGACTTGTTCCGAAGTGACTCAGTCAGAACGGTTCACTGGACACTGCACAAGTGCACAATGCACGTATCGCCAATTCAGTTGGATATACTTTGCATCAAAGGCCCCTATCTTTGCTGAAGTTCAACCTGCCAAAAGTTATACTTAGTCCTTTTTGGATTTTTGATAATTGGATGCTTTTTCTTTCATACGCCATACGCCTCAGTCAATGACAGCTCTGCTCTGTTTGTCTACTGATGATAACCAATCTGTCTGGTCGCTGCTATAAATATTGCACTGGACAGCCCGACCCACGGACCACGTCTGCTGGTCAATGTGTATATGTTTCATGTAAATAGGTAGGCGGCCTCAGTGTTTCACCGCCTAGAATTCAATTCAACCGCACCATGATGCGATCTCAGATATGGTTGCTGGGAAGTGGGCAAGCACTACACCCTGGCTCCCTGGTCAGTGGCACGCACTACCTAGGCATAAAGTGGCCTCTAATCACAATTTGGTTCCACAAGTAGTACCTATATGTAGAAACGCGGATAACTACGATATTATTTTGATATAAAATGTATTCAGTCCATTTCTTGTTTATTTAAGTATTCAAACATGAAATGAAAAAAGTTTGGCCCCACAATAGAATGGAGTGCCACGAACGGCGGCACAGCCAACGAACCAAACCTACCATACAGTCCATAGCAACTGTAACAGAACACCAATAAAAAAACGGACAAAGATGTGTTGAAACGTGAAGCTATGACAACACATTCACTGCGAATTATTCCCAGGTACCTAGCACAAAACTGTGGCAGAATTAAAAGCGGCTCAAAGACACCTCGCGTCATTCTTACACCCGGCAGTAAACACTTAGCTGTTCCCGCCTCCCGGTACACATTCTCGTGTCGTGTGTACACTGAAAGTGTATGCTCGAAATGAGAGGCCGATACAGCAAACACTCTCTAATTAAGTGTATGAGGGATCCTATTGTTCGCGGCTTTGTGAAGCAGGTTTAACAGAGGCTGGCGTCATTCATCTGATATTGATATACCGACATTTCTTGAGGACGTGTCTTCATTCTTGCTGACAAGCCAGTATGTCTCCATCGTTCCTTTTCCCTGCAGCACAAAAACGGTTTATATGAATGAGAGTCTGCTCTCAGTCCAGCTGCTATTACCACACACTGGACTTCGCTCTTACAAGTTCGGATCTACTATTTTTGTAGGTCTGGTGACTCCACACCGCAGTTTACGAGAGGCGTGTGTTTTGTCTGAAAATGCTTTAATATGCTATTAGCGACGCGTTAGCGAAATATGTGAAAGGACGTGTCGTGGCCACGTCCATAACTTACAACGTTAAGGCGTTAACATTTCTAAGTTCATTAAAAACGAAGCGTTATATCAGATTACCTCCACCTGGATGTGACCCCTGAACTCGATCTGGTACCCTCCCATCCGCTGCAGGAGGTCACACGTCCTCTGCGTCAGGTGGATCTTCATCGCTGAAAAGGGTTGTTGGTGTTAGCATGGGATCTGTTAGCGGTTAGTCAGCTTCATATCGGATTTTGTAGAAAGGAAATCTTCAAATTGGGGACGAGCAGCCATCCTCCAAGTCATTGACACGTCAAACATTGGCATAGCTACATGTAACTGACATTTAAGTGAACCGGTTATTTCGAATTAGGTTTATTGTCAGTAGACTGTTTTGCACTCGCAAAAAATATGTCTCCGGTGGGAGTTGAACTCACGCAGGCCGTTCTGCTCCATTCTGGCGGCCGTGTTGACCGTGTCTCCGAAGAGGCAGTAGCGAGGCATCTTGGTGCCGACCACTCCTGCCGGTTGCCAGGACGTGCAGAATCAATTAAATTCTGCGGTTATATGAAGCGTTTTTTTACAAAGTAAATGTAAGTATTTTTGTATACCTACGTTTTATTATTGAGAGTCACCACACAAAGCATCGCTATAATTCGTAGCAAAGTTTAAGGCTATTGTTAAACGGTCGACGGGCTCGTTCCCCGTCTATACCTGCCACGCAGGGCCCGGTGTTGATCCCCAGCCGAATCTGTAACGGATGGTCCGGGAGGTGCGGCACCTCAAACCGACGTGAGGTGGTCAGCAGCTCCAGCGCCAGGTCAGCCACCTCGGTCACGTGACGGTCACCTGAGGGAACAGAGGTCACAGGTCACAGGTCATGTGAAGGTCGCTAAGGGCGTCAGAAGTTGAGTCAAAGTCACTTTGATGGTCATAATTCGAGGACTTTAATCAGCAGTCCATCCAGTGGCGTGTATGATGACATGGAGACATCTCACGATCGCTGTAATTTAGCTGTTGTAGCTTTGCACCGCCTGTGCTGGCTGTTCCGCGCTCAACCACTTTTTGATAGACTGACTCCAATGACCCGCTTTGAGGACAGACTGGTAAGGAACGCGCGTCTGGTCGCTGCATCAGTGATCACTGCTCAGTGAACATTCGAAGTAGCGGCAATTATGTCTACTCGTGTTTAGTGCTGAGCCGCGTACCGTTTTTATGCGGCAGGCCGGAGGCGCACATGTAGACCGTCTCCACCGCCTCCACCTTGTACACGTCAAACCGGTCGATGCGGTTGTCGAACGTCTTGAACAGCCGGTTCAGGAAGGCCATCACCTGGGAAGAGAATGGTAGCTGTCGTGTCCTGTGCAATTAATTATTTTAAAAAACTTTTGCTGCCGTCAACGTCTTACATTTTTTACGAGGCTAGTCTGCATAGTTTGGGGCTGAACTGCTCATCGCAGGATAGTGAGCATTTTGCTCCGCCGTAGCCGAATCCTCCGCAGACCGTAGCTACGCAAGCGGATATTTTTTAATGAAAAGCTGGAGTTCAAGTATTATCTTTCAACATTTCATGTTATTCTATGATCCCATTCGAGGTCACATCACCACCGACCTGGATGGGGGTGCTCTGTGCGGCGATGCTGGAGAAGTCGACAATGTCGCTGAAGAGCACGGTGACCGCCTGGAAGGACTCTGCCGACACCTTGTGCATGCTCTTCAGCTGGAGGGCCACCGAGGTGGGCAGCATCTGGCAGAGCAGGCGGTCCGCGCGGCGACGCTCCCGGCGCACCTCGGCAGTCTTGGCCGCCAGAGACTCGGTGAATATCTGTTCAGAAACGGTACAGAGACTGTGAATACCTTTTCAGAGACAGTTACACCGACAATATGAGCGTCTGGGCGCAAATAGTTATAGCGATTCTGAGCTGTAGGCGAATGGCCACCAGGGCATATTTTAACATACTGACTGCGTCCCATTTTGGGACGCAGCCCCCTGCCTTTGGGACGTAGCCCTCGCGAAATTTGGACCACTGCGTCCCACACTGAAATGCCACGGTTTCAGCCGAAAAGTGCGAGCAAAAATAAGTAACATGCCTCGGTCTTTTACTGTGTAAAAGATGTTGGCTTTCCGATTGCTTTGTGCCCTGATTTACTATGTACCTAAGCACATACATGCCCTCTCCAGTCCTTGTGCCCTGCCCTTAATGCCTTGCCCTGCCTCAGGCCCTGTCCTGTCATGTTCTGCTTCCAGGCCTCATGTGCATTGCCCTGCCCTTAGACCCTGTGCCCTATTCTGCCATTAAGCCTTATGCGTTGTATCGCCCTCAGGCCCGTGCCCGGCCTCGCCCTAAGTTGCTGTGCTCTGCCCTGTCGTCAGGCCTTGTGCCGTCCCATGCCATCAGACCTTGTGTCCTACTCTGCCCTCAAGCCCTGTATTCTGCATTGCCCTAAGGTCTCGTGTCCCATGCCCGCTCTCAGGCGCTGTGCCCTGCCCTGTCATCAGGCCCTGTGGTGTCTCCCGCCCTCAGGTCCCGTGCCGTTTCCCGTCCTCATGCCCCGTGCCCTTACCTGTCCTCAGAACCCGTGCTTTGTTCTGCCTCCATGCCCTGAGCCTTGCCCTGCCCTCAGGCCCCATACCCTGGCCCTGTTTCACCGGTGATAGCAGCACGCTGCTATTACACGTGTCAAATTGGGTTTCCATGGAGACATCAACAGACCCATTGCTCAAACACTACCACAAGTATGACGTCAGCTCGCGGAATTTGATAGCAGCGTCCGACGTCCGTGAAACACTGCCCACGTCTTGTCATACCTTCGGGGCCCGAAGGTATGACAAGACGTGGGCGGTGTTTCGGGCCTTGTGTCATACCTGTGTCTTATGTCTTGCTCTACCTTTAGGTACTATTTCTTGCCCTGCTCTAAGATCCTGCGTGTTGCCCTGCCATCAGGTGTGTTGATCATCAGGTGTTCTAAGGCCCTGTGTCTTGCACTACTCTCCGGCCTTGTGTAATGATAGCCTCAGACCCGCGCCTTGCCTTGCCCTCGGACCCTGCATCCTACCCAGCCCTCAAGTATCCGTCTTAGCTTAGCTTCATGGCCTGTGCCTGCTCTGTCCTTAGGGCTCAGACTCTGTGTCCTGTCCTTCCCTAAAGTCCTGTTTAGAGATGTCAAGTTGGAGCCCGCAGGCCCGGAGCCTGGCCCAAAATCCGGCCCTACAGGGCTTTTGCATGCACAGTGGATTGTATCATTGTTTTGAGGTACCTCATCGAAACGCATCGACTGATATGCGACATGATCTATCTTGGTCACGAAATGACCGTAATGTGAGCTCAAGTTCTGACCTTGACATGTCGAGGTAAAAATGAGAGAAGAACGATCGTGCAAACGAAAATTCTCTACCTTTTTTTAGTTCAAAAGCTTTTCATGAAACCAATATTGACAAAAATTGTAATTTTACCCGTTTTTGGCTATGGAGCCTTAACCGTTGATCTGAACTCAATCCTGACGAAATATTGACGAAAGAGCTGTTCAAGATATATCAATTGCTTTTCTCCTATCGATTGCGCCCTCCTAGCTATCATAGTTTTTGAGATACCGGCACGTTTTCCGAAAAAAAATATCGCATCATTGCGAAGTTTGACATTTGATGGCATACGGTCAGCTCAGGGCCGTCATGGCCGTCTGGCCATAGGAGGATATAGAGGGGGCCACGGGGCCATGCTCCCCCCCCCCCAAAGCGCCCGGAAATGGCACAAAATCGACACATTTCTGGGCATAATAATTAAACAAAGGAACTTCCATTGGGAAAAGTTTGGGTTATATTACATGATAGGCAGTAAGGAAGCGAAATCCGAAGCATCCAAAGCATCCGTTCATCCAAAGCATTAATCTATGATGGATTTTTTATGTAGCTTTAAAATCCGATGATTTTTTGTCACAACTTAGGTGGGTACTGTTTGACCTTACGTCATCTAATTATTTCAAACACATAGTATCTTCAATGCAAATTGGCCATGTTTCACACGTCAACCTCTATTTTGAATCAATTGATAAGGGTGAAAAACGCATGAAGAGACGTATGTATCACATTTTTATCATGTGCATATTCATATTTATTCTCTAAGCATAGGTAGGGGAAGTTGGGGCAATGCCGGAGTTGGGGCAAAGCCGAAATTCGAGATATTTCGAAAACCGTAAGACATGGATGCCACCTGTCAGTGATGCTCTGAAGCTTAAGTGACTACAATTATCGCATGTTTGTTACGAGTCGTCATTCGGAATACTTCGGCTGTGAGGGCGCCAAGAGCGTTTTCAAGGTACGCGTTCCTTGTACTACATGCGCCTTTGAAGCTGCATTTCTTACTCATTATGCTACCGTTTGTCTGGCCAATTCGGTCAAGTAATCTTCAGCATGTCTTTGCATAAGTGTGCTGCCTATTTGAAATTTATACGGCACGTTGAAAAGTTATGGGCCTGCAAATGAAAGTATGGCTGGCTGGGGTAATGCCGAAAACGTGCAATTACGCACGTTAAAGCACGCTACGTGGACTTAACTGCTGTAGAATAGCAACGCGAATTTTTAGTCACACAAATTACACTTTCAACCGACACAACGGCCTGTTACCTATAAGGAATTATTTACCTAGCATTTTCTTATTATATCACACAATTATAACTTCCAGTGCAGGGGCGGATCCAGAAAATCTCCAAGGGAGGGGCCATTAGAAACCAGGAGGCCCCCCCCATAATCCCACCTGTTGGAGGCCCCATCTTCCCACTTGTTGGCCCCCCCCCCAAAAAAACTGCGTCTATTGAGCTTATCTAGCTGTTCAGGCAACATCTCAACATCTGTGCAGGCTTGGAGGCCCTCTGTGCAGGTTAGGAGGCCCTGTAAAAGTGGTCATCTCTGTGAGTATAAGAGACCTCCAAGTTATGAAAAGCTTTACCAATCTTCTAACAAAGAAGTCTTCTCAGCTAGTCTTCTAAGAAATAACTAAGTGGGTAGGTTAAAAAAAACTCATCGGATTTCGGCCACTTTATTTTCAGGAGGCCCCCTTTTCAGCTTTTTAACTTTTTAACTTTTTATTTTATTTTTGAAAAAAATCGGCCAAGGGGGGGGGGGGCCATGGCCCCCATGGCCCCCCCCCCCTTGTATCCGCGCCTGTTCCAGTGTGCACCAAGCGTCCTCAAGCTCTTAAAACGCGTGTCAGCTTTGATAAATTCTGGATAAAGTTTGAGATAAAGTGGCAAAACATCAATGTCGGCATTCCACGTAGATCATTTCTCCCATTTTCGGCTTTCCCCGCAGTCCGGGGCAACGCCGAAAAAGTCACTTCTTTGATGTTTTTAGTTTGTGCGCTTAACGGTATGCGAATTCATCAAATGCGCCTGGTATGTTTGAAAGACAAAAGACTGGCCTCTCGAATGACGCCAACAAGAATAGCTTATGTTGTCTACCTTGCGTGCTACGGGCGTCAGAAAAAAAGTATTCGGCGTTCCCCCAACTTCCCCTACAATTTGGTGCGTCAAGGGAGGTCAAACACGCCCAACGCCGTTCAGGAAAACGAGTGACTAACAACAATGTAAATGTCATTTTAAATCGCCGGTCCGCCCTTTGAATGCGGATAAAGAACGCACTACGACTGGGCGAATTTCGAGACTGGCCAAAAGCAATCACAGCCCGCTCCCAATATCCCGCTTGCAGTGCCCCTCCACCAGCACAGTACACAATGTATCTGTACATTATCTCACTTGCATTATATACTATTTCGCTTGCAATGTGCCCTTTCCGATCAAAGCATGTGCCCTATGCCACCTTTGGGACGCAGTGAAAAATCCTTAAAATATGCCCTGATGGCCACCTGTTTACTAAAAACTGAACGCAAGCAAAAAAAAAAGTAACTTTGTAAAATACGATTCTCATGTCCCAGTCCTATTACAGCGACGCCATGAGAGGTGCTCACAAATACGATTATTTGTTTTCTCTGCGAGGCAATTATATTCCTGAATATTTCTCTCCTCTTCAAAAAGATTGTTTTTCCGTAATGCATCCGTTTCCTTTCAGCCGTCTCACCTCCATTTCAGTCGCGGCCTTGCGCGTCATCAGGATGCCAATCAGCGAGAGGATGACGACGAACCCCAGCAGGCCAGCCGTCCACATCTGCTGCCGCTTGGAGACCAGCACCTCGTCGCTGGTCAGAGATCTGGAGCAGGGCAGACATAGGATTATGGCAGACATAGGGCTTAGCTGCTACAGCCTCGAGACCAGCACCTCGTCACTGGTCAGAGACCTGGAGCAGGGCAGACATAGGGCTTATTTGCTACAGCCTAGAGACCAGCACCTCGTCACTAGTCAGAGACCTGCGGCAGATACATGCACGCTCTGTTGACGAGAGAATAATTTGCGAAGAAGTTGGATGATTTTTCCGCCTTTTTTCTACGAACATTATTCACTTTTATGGTAGCGTGTTTTGATTTAACCTGAAAGTCGTTTCTTAACGGAAGTCTTCGAAAACTATCGAATGGTTGACATCTTTAGTGCAGCAGCGGACATGTTTCCTTACTCGATGTTCTCCTTGAGCTGACGCTGCACTTGCTGCAGTCGGTTCAGCAGGCGGCTGTTGTTGTGGAAGAACTCTGTGGCGCTGACATTCAGGGACGCTCGAGGCACGTCGTTGATTATGCCGTCCCTCCTGCGGCAAAACACGTTCGTTCGTATGTGTTTGTTCACTTATAAGCAAAAGAGAGTACGCCTACTGTGCGTAACTAATTAGGTTCATGCTATTGATAGGCACTGGATAGTGCAATAGAGTTCGCAATTTCACGTGGTTTGCCTTATCTCTGTAGGCAAACCCCATATTTTAGCGATTCCATATTCACCTTTCAATAAGCTATTCAATAAAGCTTTGGGTTTTACGAAGACGGGTGAGTTTTATTCTCGACCATTGCCCGCAGTTCCGCACCACACTCACACGACCATGAAGGTGCCCATGCCGTCGCCCTCCTCAAGGATGTCACTCATGTTGTCGGCGATGCCGGAGGCGAACGTGCGCGTGTTGCCGATGTACTCCCAGAACAGGGTGTCGGAGAGGGCCGTCTGGGCGACCAGCAGCGGCGACGTGCCGGTGGAGAGGTACCGCAGTCCCAGTGTCAGCAGCAGACCCAGGTGCTCCACGGCGCGCATGATGTTGATGTACGCCAGAAACGGGCTACTGTGGGACAGAGAGGAAGGATGATTCAGTGACCGGTGACGGATGAAGGGTATCTGCTATTTATGTAACTGGATATTCCCCGAATTCTGCTATCCAATTCTTATATTCCTGTCTTATGTGCCCAGAGGATTTGTGATCACATGATAATCCTACATACAATCGTCTTCGGCTTTTCCTGAAATATAGAACGTGGCGAGTTTTCAGCTCATCTGATTGATCTGTAACCATGATTGATCTGTCCTAAGAATCAAAGTATTACATTCCCCATCTGAACATGCTGAAACGATTGACCCGAGTATAGGAGCTAAATTATCTGACAGGAGCGAAGTTTTGTCTTTCGGCTCCAGGCCTGGGCATATCCATAGCTTAGCTGACGTCTGCTGGCTGATCTTTAATCTCACCTGACGTCTCCCGAGCTAAGTTTTCGGTCGGAGATGTGTCGTACCAACACGCGCAGGAGCAGAGCCGTGGTGCGGTTGTACCAGAGCATCTCGGAGCGGGACGGGGTGCGACCTTCCAGAACCATCCGTCTGGAGGCGGCGAGGGTTGGGGCTATACTCTGTTTTCAAAAAGTTATGTTGCCAGTCGCTGTGTACTATTTCACACTTCGCAGCACACATTGAACATCATGAACTTCCACACTTGCGTTGCTCTCGTTCCTAGCATTTTTGCGCGTAAGCATTGCTACATATTTGTGTAAGCAAATTTTTCGAATAATATTGACGTGGGTGTTCCTGCACATGATACGCCTGTATAATTTCCGCCTGACCTGATGTCTCCGAGGTAGGTCTGGAAGCGGCCCTTGGAGGCGAACATGCGGTCCTGCCACTGAAGGCCCGCCTCCCCGGCGATCGCCCTCCAGTCGACCAGCTTGTCCAGCGCCAGGTCGGTGCGGTCAAACACCTGCCTCAGACTGTGTTCACGGTCGTACACGGCGAAACCGTCCTCTGAGGGCGGAAGGGTGAGAGGAGAGGGTCAGAGGAGTGAGAAAGAGATAAAGAAGAGAGGGGGAAGGACAGTATTGTTAATCCCAACGCACTGGGTGCAGTGCAGTGCAATGCAACGCCAGTGCAGTGTCTCCGAGCATCGTATTAGGTACTGAAATTAAGGTGACGTATTACGTTATCCCATTCCTGTGTTATTTAACGCATTAACAACTTAAAAAATGACAATCCAGCAGTTCTGTACATTTCAAGTATGCTCTACGCTTTACCGGCGGACCATGCCCTGTTGTACGTTTTACCGTGGTGATCCATATCCCTGTTTTAGCGGCGTTTCACGTCCTTGATGATTCGTGCCCCTGTTGTACGGCTCTCGAGAGATGAAGCGGTAGGTTTTGCACTTTTACATTTCCGGTTATATCTCAGAAACTAATCGATCTACGATGAAGCCATTTTAAACGATCATGGCCGGCTTGTGAACCAACAAGACGATCGCATCTTCAACACTTAAAAGCTTAGGACGACGAAGATATAGCCTGAAGTACACTTAACTTTATAGGTGCAAAACCTACCGCTAAAACCCGCGAGACCTGTACGTTTTACCGGCGGTCTTCTCCATGCCCTGTTGTACGTTTTACCGGCTGTTAATGTCCCTGCACGCACGTTTTAACAGTGGTCCATGTCCCTGTGGTAGGTTTGACCGGTGACTGTACGTTTTACCGGCTGTCATTGTCCTTGCTGTACGTTTTACCGGCGATCCATTGAACGTTTTACCGTCTGTCCGTGCCCCTGTTGTACGTTTTACCGGCGGTCCACGTGCCGGAGACGTTGATGCCGAACACGTGGTAGGCCATCTCGGAGCGTTCCGTCTGCATGGAGGCCAAGAGAAGGCCGACGTCCGTGGTCTCCTCGATCTGCCGGGGTTCCACAGGCAGCGTCACACAACATATACCAGGAATTCGGTGACAAAGTGTCACATAGGAGCAGAGTTTCTGAGCTCTCGGTCAGTCCTGTTGTCTCACCGTGCCCGTCAGGACTCTGACATCTGTCTCTGGTGCTAGACTTAACCCTCGCCCGCACATGCCATTTTCCCATCCTAGAACGCACATGGGGGGGGGGGGGTTGCCACCCCCCCCCCGCGCCATTTCGTTCCTGTTGGAGATAGAGCTTAGCGGTAAAGACCAAAAAGATTCTTTGGGAAGAGACGAATCCAATGATACCCAGTTTTACCTTCTCAGGTCAGTCATTGACCTTCCAGGTCAGGTCAAACTAAAAAATATTGCTGTTTTGGGTCACCGTTGGATATCAAGTGCGCTGCTTATCAAATACCGATGACGATGCTGTTTTCTGGTGCCAAGCTAGCTAGAACCTCTTTGTCACACTACCCAACCAGAATTTTGCTGCTGAGGTCATTTCAGGTCAAGTTAGGTCAAGGTCAATTATATGTGTTTGTATGTCTGTGTGTGTCTGTGTGTATACTGATGTGTGCACCGATTGTTTTTGGGTCCATATTACATGAAATCATGATCTGAGAAGCTTTTACCAAAAATGCAGTCAAAAAACTTCACAAAAAGTAAATTCAGCTTGCCTAAAACGCAATTATCTTAGATGACCTAGGTTGACCTTGACCCTCACCTTGACCCCTGTACATCGTCGAACAACATGTTCCATGATAGGTGGGAGGTAAGACTGGCAAAAAAAGGCCGAAATCAGGGTGTCAAAAGCTCACAAGGCCCATGGCAAGCGCAAGATGTTGAGAATTGGCCATTTGGGTCATGACATGACCTGAAAAATAAGGTCATATCTCCGAAACCAAACATTACAGAAACTTGAAATTTTCAGTGGACATCAAGAAAGGATAGAGGAGCAGCTATACGAAAAATCAGCCTTCTAGCTCTAAAAATGTTGAGTGCAGAGCAGAAAGACTACCTGGGGGGGGGGGTGGCAACCACCCCCCCCCCCCATGTGCGGGCGAGGGTTAATGCCTGTATGTGCGAGACGGACCATTTTCCTCTCCCACCGCACGATTGAGGTGGACCATTTGCCTCTGCCGGTAGTTTCAACGCATCACGGTACGATTCGAGTGCGTCATTTGTCTGCGCGTTAGATGTGATGCCTTTGACGGTAGCTATCACGTCTCATAGTTCGAGTTAAACGGACCATTTGCCTCTTTCGCTCGATGTTATTTCTCGCCGTGCAGGTCAGACGGACAATTTGCCTCTACCGGCAGTTATAATGCTAGTTGTTATGTCTCACCTTGCGAGTCAGGTGGACCATTATCCTCAGAAAATATCGGCAGTTCCCTGCAAGAACATCTTAATTCTTGTCAAATGTCGGCTCGACCAGCTGGGCCGAATGGTATACAAATCTCAATTTTGAAAATTTGACACTTGGGGTGTTCTTGCTGGGAACTGTCGATGTATCTCACCGTGCGAGTGAGGCGGACCATCTGCCTCTGCCGGTAGATGGCCGATCCCAGGATGTAGCAGTTCTGCACAATCAGTGCCATCACCGGAATAAAGTGGAGCACCAGCATCTGACAAAATATCAACAGTCACATTTCAGACTGAGCAATGTTTTAGTTTTTATCAATGCCAAATTGTCTAGAAACGTAGC
This sequence comes from Amphibalanus amphitrite, assembly GCF_019059575.1. Classification (NCBI taxonomy): domain Eukaryota; kingdom Metazoa; phylum Arthropoda; class Thecostraca; order Balanomorpha; family Balanidae; genus Amphibalanus; species Amphibalanus amphitrite. Next base: position 60,132 of record NW_024882368.1, read on the forward strand.
ATTCGCTCTTCTGGGAGGTCAGTCTTCCCTCCCTCTCCTGTATTTCTGCAATATATTGTAATCGTTTTGGGCAACATGGGCTGTTTTAAAAGTCTCTAACCTGGACCACGTAGAACCGGCGTCCCTGGCGCGTGTTGGGGTTGAACGTGCATCCTCGGTACATCTCGAAGCTGTACTGGGACTCGGTGATGGATGTGGTGCTGAACGACTTCCTGCTGCGGGTGGACATCGTGTCCGGCTCTGCGGGGAGGGGGAGACAAACGTAACATACCTACATTCTGATATTAGTGTTGGAGACAAACGTAACTACTCTATACTAATATTGTGCCATCATCATTGGTTTAGGCACTGTATTAACAAATTTTGTCTCGAATTTAAAATACGCGATTGAAACACTCGCTAGTGAAAGGATTTTTATGTAAATTCCCCCTATACTATTTTAGCCGCTATGTAAGCTATGATATATATTGAGTAGGAAAAACATACAGCACATGGGTGGACGCGTTTCGTCAGAGACTTTTTCAACACCCGAATATCGACAAAACAATACGAACACACAAGAACAAAGCTAGCAAGCACAGTTTCATACCTGTTGATATATCGCGTGTACATATTATGAGAATGTGCCTAAATGCAAAAGCATTTAGGCACATTCTTGCATTTAGGACACATTCTTGCATTCAAAAATGCACATTCTTGCATTTTTGCATTTAGGCACATTCTCATAATATGTACACGCGATATATCAACAGGTATGAAACTGTGCTTGCTAGCTTTGTTCTTGTGTGTTCGTATTGTTTTGTCGATATTCGGGTGTTGAAAAAGTCTCTGACGAAACGCGTCCACCCATGTGCTGTATGTTTTTCCTACTCAATATATATCTATTTGTCTATACATCACTCAATATGTAAGCTATGTTGACGGTTTGACGTCGGACGTCGCTTTTTGACAGCATTACTTGATATGCCCAATTTAAAACTCATTTTAGGATACAGGCGCTCTGACCCCACCCACAAGTACCCGCTCTCGAGCTCTCACCCCTGTGTACGCGACCTGTATGGCTGTTAGGCGTCAGCCGGTGCTGCTCGGGCGCCCTCTCCATGCTGCTGCCGCCGCTGGTGCCCTCCTCCTTCCCCGGCACTCCTCTGCTCCTGCCGTGACGGGGCCTGGGCCTGCACTGGGACGACCCCCGGGGCTCCTCAGAGGCAAGGAGGGATTCATCACGGCGGTCGCGAGCTTAGCGGCCGGCTCAGAGCCCCACCCGTCATTTGGCGCTCCGTGAACCCGTATGGTCACGTGAACTAGTAATGAGACTTGTTATCGAGCTGGATCGACAATTCCACGGAGGGTAAGCTGTGGCCGTGCCGCCGGTCAGTGGTAAAAGAGGTGGATGATGAAAATAAACCGTTAATTGTAAATAATAAGTCGCTTTATATGTGATGACGTGATGTTCTATTCAAGTGCCTACCGATGGATGCAGTCCTCTTTTAGGGAACATCACTCAGTGTCACCTAAACGACGGCTGCTGTTCGCCATTCGGAGGTGCAACCGATGTATTTCCGATTTCGTTCATAGATGGCGCCAGTGGTAAGCGCCTGCAGTTATGCTGTACCGCAGCGCCGAGAAGTATGCCGCCGCGCTAACGGCCCTGCCGCTCGCTGAAAGCGGGCAAAAGGTGTAGTGCTCAACTGTGGCTAAGAAGACAAAAGACGGAAACGTTCAAAACCCTATCGAACAAGGACACCAAGCTGCGTAAGCCTTACAAGTTATAAGCAAATTATTTAAATAATATAAATCGGTGGACGGTGACCCTTTATTTCGCCAAGACCTAACTAACACATAATAGTGTGCTGCAGTGTGTTATGTATTTGTAGATTGGTACCCACTCATTTAGCATTTTCAAAAGGTATAATGCATTACACTGGCCTGCGTTTCAAGACTTTTTTCAAAAGGTCTGAGGTTTCTCAGCCACTGGCGGTCGCAGCCGCTAGCAAAAGGGGGGGCCAAAGTCACACTCGCGGGACACAACATTTATCCGTCACCGGGAGGGGGGGAAGTGATCGGCTAATTTTTTACGTCCACGAGGTGCCCCGCAGTTGGCATTACTTATGCTTCATCCATCTGATTCTTGCGTGAAATCTTTAAGCTCAATTTAAGGCAAAATCACCAGTTCCATTTCCCGTCCCACGGTGCTTCCACCGGTCGGCCCACTGCACCATGACGACGGATCGGTGTAGCATAGGTATACTGGAAGGTCAGGCACGCGGATTCATGACCTTACCACTATAAAACAATTCGGAATAGTACAGATACCTCTTGCTTTGAACAAGCATGTGAAACCCAGAGAGCATTTTCAGACTATGACATTTACCCATATAGGCAACATACCTAGTTGTGTGGCGGCGGGAGAGAGTAGGCACACCGACCTCTGGAGACCCCCCACAGGTTCCGAGCTTTCAAAATTGGCATCTGCGGGCCGCGCGCGACTCCTGCGGGGCTTCGCAACGGCTCTATTGGGGCTCACTCAACCTGCCTAGTCTTACTGCTAAAAAGACTGGCCCTGAGCCCTAAGGACTTCATCAGTCTCTGCCAGCCCCAGGACCCACACCGGCTCATGGGGTCCCGACGTCGAAATATGAGGGAATCTGCGCGGGACCATCAGGACGTAAAGTAATCTCGATCAGGACCAACGTAAGGCTGTGCCGGAGACTGCGTGAGCCCTCTGATCTTCAGAAACCCACCCATGTATGTTTTCACGTAGAGGGCAGTTTAGGGCCCTCAGAGACCAGTACAGGGCCTGCAAACTACAAAGGCCAGTAGTTTGAGACAATCAGTGACCGAGTTGGGCTCTCAGAGGCTAATGTGGGTCATTACAGGCCAACATGGGCCCTCAGCGGTCAGCGTGGGGCCCTAAAAGACCGGCATGAGCCGTCGTTGGACCCCAGAGGCCAGCAGAGGGCCCTCAAAGGCCAAGATGGGGCCCTCCTCAGAGGATAATGCAGGCCCTTAGAGGCCGGCATCGGGTCTTCAGCAGCCAGTGTGGGGCCCTCATTGGCACCTAAAGGTTCGTCTTGGGACACCACAGACAAAAATAAGGCCACCAGAGACCGGTGTGAGACCCTCAGACGCCGGTTGGGACCCCTGAGGCCGGTTAGGGGCCCTCATAGGCCAGATATGGGGTCTCAGAGGTTGATGTAGGTTCTTAGCGGTCAGCGTGGGCGCTTGACCGCCACTGAAGTTCCCTCAGAGGTCAGTGTAGGACGCTCAAAGACCGGTGTGGGAGCTATATTAATAGCTGGGCGTGGGTTTTTTGAGCCTCGTGACGATCGAATAATTGCCAGGGCCCCATACACCTATATGGGGGCCCATTGGTTGTTTGAGGGGGGGGGGCAAATGATATGATGGCCCCCTTAATTGACCTTTGGGGGGGGCATGGCCCTGATGCCCCCCCCCCCCGCGACCGCCACTATGTACACATTACACACATATGCCTCTGATATTATATACTAGCTCATGCAAACTCTATGCATGCCCCGGAGTTCCCACGCTAATCCTTAAGAAACCAAGCCGGCATACGGCGTCACCACCGGGCTTCTGAGGTGCACAGCACCAACCCATGAGGTCTTACTTTAGTGTCTTGGAGCCAATCTCCTTTAGCAGGGCCCACCCACCACTACCGAAGAGGGTCTCATGCCAGCCATTGCTGGGCCTACGAGAACCTCAAGTAAACCCACGCTGATATTCCATATAAGATCCGGCCATACTCGTGAACCGGTGCATTGACAGAATGCGAAACTGAGCCCACTCATAAGTGAAATTTACGTCCTTTGATGGCGCAAGAAAGAAAATGAAACATACGAAAAGCTTTTCTAGGACTTTTGTTCGATCTGAAAGGTGGGGCCAAAAGATAGTATGGCCCCACCTTTCAGCACCAAAGGGGGGGCCATGGCCCCCGTGGCCCCCCCTGGGACCGCCAGTGTTCTCAGCTGTTTTTATACAAGTCTTGTGTGCTGAATCCGAAAAAGCTATCCATTTTTCTCGATTAGCTCGAGTTTTCACACTATGTCAAGGATAAAAATTCACACACTGATGCATTAATATGCACATTGGAGTGGGCAATGGGCATGCTGATATATTTTCACCAAGGTTGGATATTTCTCAGCTGTTCTAATACAAGTTTCGTGTGCTGAATTCAAAAAAGCTATCCATTTTTCTCGATTAGCTCGAGTTTTCACACTATGTCAATGATAAAAGCTCACACACTGGTGTATTTATATGCACATTGGAGTGGGCATACTGATACATTGTTCCCCAAAGTTGGATATTTCTCAGCTGTTCTATAATACAAGTTTCGTATGCTGAATCCAAAAAAGCTATCCATTTTTCTCGATTGGCTCCAGTTTGCACACTATGTCAAGGATAACAGCTCACACACTGATGTATTAATATGCATATTGGAGTGGGCATACTGACACATTTTCCTCCAAGATTGAAGACTTTTCAACCGTTCTAATGCAAGTTTTGTGTGCCGAATTCGGAAAAGGTATCCATTTTTCTCGATTAGCTCGAGTTTCCACACTATGTCAAGGATACACACCGATGCATTAATACCTATGCATATTGGAGTGGGCATACTGATACATTTTGAGCTTTTTTAAGTCCCATCCCGATTATTTCCCAGAAAGCTGGTGATTATAGTGAAGAGCAGGTAGAATGTTTCAACAAAGATATACGCTTGATGGAAAAACGGTACGAGGGTCCGGTCGGTGGGACGGCAAGTGTCAACTTCCTGGCGGACTATTGCTGTTGCTTGAAGAAGGACGTCCCATGTGCTCAACACGGTCGGAAATCCGTGAAAAGGCGATTTGTGTCGCAGCAGTGCGTGTGTAGTGTGATCGGAATTCACTTATAGTGGGTCAGTTTGCAGTTTAAACATATATATGCTTCTGTGTAATTAACTATACTAAGCCAATCAGCATGGCTTTGTTCATATAGGCAACACAACGTACCTATCTTAAAGGAAAAGGGCCACCTTCGTGAAATATGAAGATATCGTTGTTTTTCATTTTGACATTATTATTTTTCATTTTCTTTTTAAAACTGGTGCCAGAAGTGCACAATTCGCTAAAAAGTATTTAAAACTATTTAACATATTGGTACTATGTTGATACTCTCTACGGCACCTACTGTATGATGGCATAGCGATGACGTCACACTCAAGCCAATCAGCGTTCAGAAGACAGACTCGTCGGATTGTGTCAGATAAGCTGATTGGTTAAAGCTGAGCTGGTTGGAGCTGATTGGTAAAAAACCAAAGCCTCGCCGCGGGTGGCTGTATTGTCGGATAAGAACGCATTCCTGGGATAAGGACGCATTCCTGGCGTATTTTCTTTTAAAATTGCCGATAACTACGAATGGAGGCCGAAATCGGCCGTAAGGAGGTAGACAGCTAGGTTTTCGGACACGGGCTACAAGATGGCTATCTCAGTTTCAATCCCCATGTTAAAGGTGGCCCTTTTCCTTTAACACGCGCAGTGGAAGGGGGGGCGGATTTCGCCCACCCCTCCTGTTTTTCACCAATAACTCGCGTCGCGAACATAATATTAATGTGAAATTTCGGCTACCTGCCCAAAATTGAATTGCGGATCTTCTCGTGCAAGAAATAAGAAAATCGGTTCACAACTTTTCTAGTAATAGCGGTCTAAAGTCAAACATCCTGCCGCCGCGGCGGCGCGGCGGCGCGGCGGCCAGCGCTAGCCGTTACGCGCCGCCTGAATTGTAGACTGTGCCGGGGCGGGACGGTTCCTTCTTTACATCGCGCTCCTTACCGCTGATTATATCAGATTCGCGTCAAATTCGGTGAGAAGACTGAGAAATGTACAGGCAATCATATGGTCAAAGAATTTTGAAAATCGGCCGGTAATAATTTGAGTTATGAGTGTGTAAACACAAAATTGTGATTGCCGCGTTTCCCGCGTCGGCCGATCCCGCTTCAGCCGGCGACATCTTACACTTAGCAGGCTTCTAACTGCCATATTTATTGTTGGATTATCTAGAAATTCACCATACATACTCACAAATGTTTGTTCTTTCGTATAGTGAAAGAAAAAAGAAAATCGGCCGGTAATTTTTTGAGTTATCGGCGTGTAAACGCAAAAAAGTCGCTAATATGGCAGATTTGACCACATTTGACCTCATTTGACCTTGAAGATATTGACCTAGGGTCATGAAATTCACACAAAACAGAGTTCCCCATGGCCCCCACCTACCCTCCAAATTTCGTCTTTCTAGCTCCAGTGGGAGCTGAGATCTTAGGGGGGGGGGGCGACATCCGCCCCCCCCCTTCCACTGGGCGTAGTACTCGCAACCCTTCCACTGCGCGTGTTAAAAAATCGAGCTAATCGAGCAAAACGGATTCCATTTCCGGAATCAGCGTGAAAAACTGACCTATAAACAGGTGAGAAACCATTTACCTTATAAATCACGCAGACCAGTGTTATCAAAAGGTGTATTTTTACCACTTCGGTTGAATGTTGGATACCTATAGCGGCATTTATGTATGGTTTGTGCGATTTTATATCGTAATTCACAAAGAGCAAAGGTGGATATAGCACATTTTCCGAGCCTTTAATTTGTCAGTTGCGCGTTTGCTCCCCAGTCCCGTCACCTCGCCTCCATTTGTCTTTGCGTCGTTTCGTGCTGTAGGGGAGAGTGGGGTAAGATGCCCAGGGTGGGAAAGACGCCCCACCCCCTCTAGCGGCGAAACAAAGAATCGAACCTGGAAATTTATGCTCTTAGCGTAAAGCGGAAGCCTGCCTTGTTAACTGCACAAAAATTTGCGAAGCTCAGTTGGGCAACGGCTGACTGGTGATTGCATGTTTTTTATTTGCTGCTTTCAAAAAATATTTTGGTGTCAAAACATTGTAAATATCAAAGAAAGTAGATAATTTTTGCGTCCCTTGCTATAGTCGTGATACATTAGCATGCGTATGCTGTGTCCCAAACAGTTTGTTTCAAGGTGTAGTTTTATGGCTAACAAATTGTACTGATTTAATGTTACTTCGGTACCTCGGGGTAAGATGCCCCCTGTCCTGATGGGGAAAGACGCCCCCCTAAATCCGTAGGTTGTCCTTCAAGCAGCCCGTCAAATCATTTATTACATACTTGTGATGAAAGACAATAAGCCGATCTGGGACTATTGAGAGTCCAGTACGGTCGGGTGCTCCCCATGCCGGTCTCTCGGCACAAACAGCGACTTTTTGGGCGGCATCTGACTCTGAGAGCCCTCACGACGGCCTCTGTGGGTCCCATTATTGGCTCCAGGGCCCCTCACGACATCCTTTGAAGGCTCCCACGTTGGCTCAACGGGCCGCGCAGGCATCTGAGGTCCCCACGATGGGCTCGAGGGCCCTCAAGCATCATGAAGATCTATAAGGGCCCCACAGTGGTCTCCGAACGCCACCACGGAGGCTTGTTTGGCCGCGCTGGACTATGATGGCCCTAACGATGACCTCTGAAGCCCCTTACGACTACTTTTGAGGGCCCTTACGATGACGTTTGGTGTCTACTGGAGGCTCGAAGGGACTACTGATTCGTTCAGGCGATTCACGTGCCCATTTATGTCACTTATAGTGCAGGGGGCATCTTCCCCAACGCCAGGGGGCGTCTTTCCCACCCTGTGGGGTAAGATGCCCCCTTTCACTTCTTCAGGAAAATGCTGAATAGCAAAAAGAGTTATCATATTTCAGGCACGAAAGAGTGATATTTTTGGAGAAAAATGATGTCGGCTTCCGTTGAAACTCCAAGTTTTTGCTTTCCGATCGTCATTTTCGAATAATATATGCCATAGTAAAACCCTGGGCATCTTTCCCCACTCTCCCCTATGTCACGTGATTGAAGAATGTCTGAGCGTGTAGTGCCGCCCTGATCAACCCTGATCTAATACCCAGTCACCGGATGTAATCACACAACACGCACAGGGGATAGATAAAGGAAATGAAACGGTGGCTCGTTGAAGTCATAGCCCATACGATACCACTCCTAAATGTTATATGCTCGTCGGTATCAAGAGGTTAACGCCCAAAACTAAAACAACTGATTGTGAAGTGGAAATATATTTCACTGTGAGTCAATCTGATGGCGTTCATAGGACATTTCATAGACACTTTTCAAACGGACCGTTTCGTGCGCGCAAGACGCAATGGATAACGTATTCGATATAACGCATAGCCAAATTGATAATGAGTTAAAGACCATGCGGCTCAACACATTAAACCACACGGAACAAAGCCCCTTCTTCTAGGGATGCAGACCTTCGGTATCGATGGAATTCATCCAATAAGCAGCGTCCTCCCTCGGAATCTTTCCGAACACAGCATCAATTTTCAGAGTGAGACGTTCTCTGGGAGGCAGCTTCATCTTTCTCGTCCCTTGGCTGACCTTCTTGTGACCTCGTCTGCCTTTCGGACCGAGGGGGGCAAGAGAGTGTCGCCTTTTTGTTGCAGCGAAGGCGTTCTCCGCTCGGATGACCCAGGCCCACCGAGATGTCACCTGTTCCAGGGGAGGCAGTCGAATCAGCAGCTTCTCCCCGGGCTTCTGGATCCACTTCAGATTCTTTTTGTTGCCTCCGAGCAGAGTGAGTTTCCCCACGGACGGCTTCAGCCTCAGACTCCCCAGCTTCAGGCTCCTGTCGGCGGGCCACTTGAGGAGCAGGACGTAGACGTAGCTGTCTCGTTGTGTGTACCACACTCCTGGCGTGCTGGAGTCGTTCTGATGTACCCACGGCCGGGAGCTGTAGATGGCCTCGCCGTTGATGCCGAGCCACTCGCCCATCTGCCGGAGCCGCTCCTCGAAGATGGGCACGATGCGTCCGTCGTGCGTGGGCCCGACGTTGAGCAGCAGGTTGCCGCCGCAGCTGACCGTTTCCACCAGCTCGGCGGTCAGCTCCTCCATGGATCGGATGTCGGCGAGCGACACGTCGCGCCGGAACCCCCACGAGCCGCGGTCCACCGTCAAGCAGTTCTCCCACTTGCGCTTCTGCAGCACGCCCGGGTTGTAATGGTCCCGGCAGGTGATGAAGTCACCGTGCGCGCAGCCGGCATCCTTGCCCCAGCGATCGTTGACGACCACGCGGTCCTTAATGGGCGAGTCGTTGTATAGCCAGGCAATGAACTCCTTGCTTCCCCAGTAGTCCGAGTTGGTTGCCTCGATGCTGCCGTCCGACCAGATCACGTCAGGGTTGTAGCGTCTCACCAGCTCATACAGCTCGGGGATCGTCTTGGCGGCCGGGAAAGTCACCTGCGTGAAGTTGCTCGCCTGGTCCGACAGCCAGAACGGGTTGAAGAACTCGAACAGCGAGTGGTAGACGCCGAAGTGGATATCAGTGTTGTTACGAACGGCGTCGGCCAGGTCCTGAACAAGATCACGCCTCGGTCCGACGTCCTTGGCGTTCCAGTTCCAGGCGTACTTGCTTGGCCACAGCGTGAAGCCCTCGTGATGCTTGGTGGTGAGCACGACGTACTTTGCTCCCGCCGCCTTGAATAGCTTCGCCCACTGCGCAGGGTCGAAGAACTCAGCCGTAAACTTCGGCGCGAAGTCGGCGTACGTGAACCCGGGCCGGAAGTTCCTCTTCATGAAGTTCACGTGCGCCGGATCGCCGTCGTGCCACTGTTTCCAGAACCAGGCGTCACCGAAGCTCGGCACCGAGTAGACGCCCCAGTGGAGGAAGATGCCGAACTTGGCCTCATCGTACCACTGTGGGAGTGGCCGGGTGTCCAGAGACGCCCAGGTGGGCTGATAGCGGCCCTGGGCGACCTCCGGCACCAGCCAGCTCACCGCCAGCACCAGCAGCGCCCACAGCATGGTGACTGACCACACCACTGTTGGAGGCGCCTGGTGACTGACCGCTGGCGATTAATCTCTGGTGATGGATCGCTGATGACGCGTCGTCCGTGGCTGTCACTAACGAGGCGCCACGGTGCTATGGACGAAAGCCGTCTCACAAACAGTCGTCTCACAAAACCTCGTTCACGCTTCCATCCGCACGTCTGGCGTCTGACACAGCCCGTGTCTCTGAATTCACTGTTTCACTGCCAGCAATGCCACCGGTATTGAGCGCTGCAGCGCCCTGCAGCCGGCCGTCTATCTGCACAGTGTACACCCTGTCACCGTGTGCACATAGTCCATGAAACTGCGCACCACCCGACGCCCGGAGCCGGGGTGACGGCCAACAAAGCAGGCCAGCCGGTCTGATCGACGAGCCCGGTGCACAGTGGTGCCATGGGATCAATACCGTGTATGTACCTACACAGGAGCGGGACCGTTTGTAATGTTTCGTGTCGATTTTAACCAGATACGAACAGTCACTTATTTATAAGAATTCGCTATTGATATGTGCTGTATAAATGCAACAGACGGACACTGAATTTGTTTTTATAAGCATTAATTTCTCTCCACCTTAGTATACGCTCAACGCTGACCTGTAGTATACGCCTACCTACCCGATACGCCTATGACAGCCTCATATTTTAGGTACTGGCGCTCACTGTATGTTAACTTATGGAAATTTTCATATAATTCATTCACCGCAACAAATAACAATGACACTTGTGCTAACATACCATCGTTCAATTGACGGTCAAACTTATGACCGTATTGCGCTCAGAGTTCAACACGCTCTCAATTTCGACCTGGCGCTATGCCAAACCGGCGCGATACGATACCGAATCCATCGAGTTTATGGCCCGGCGGGGCCCGACTGTACCGAGAGTGTCCGTTCGCCGTGTGGGACCGGTGTTGCCGCACTGTATCAGCGCTATCTACCGCTCATCGGTTTATCTCAAGTCAAGGAGGGTGTTGACAAAAGGAGGCCCATCGCCGCGGTCTACAACAGTCAGCGCGTGTCAAGTCAACTGTCGGGAAGAGACGGTCCGGTTTCATCCGTTCCCGCCTCCCGCAAGGAGCCGTGCTCCCCACCCGCCAGGAGCTTTACTTCCCTTTCCACCTGGCGCCGTCGGTCGATGCCGTTGTGTTTTGTGGCGCGGCGTCGTGGTGGTCCGTCGCCGTGCCTGGAGGGAGGGCTGAGGGGTGTCGCCAGTCGGGGCCGGTGTGGATGTCGCGTGGCCGCTACTGTTGACGAGGTGTTCAACGGGAACGGTCGTGCCAGGGCCGAGCTGGACTGGATGTGATATGAAGACGTAATTCACGGATGTAGTGACGACGGATAGTGCAGAAAGTGAATTGGGAAGGTGAAGTGGCCGGATTATTGAGTCAGTTGTGTGAAGTAAGAATCGCACCTGTGAAAGCTCAGCATCGAGTTCGCTACCTGGCTGCCAAACTATCGTCTGTTCTGTGCCAAACTATCGTCCGACCATGTCGCCCTCTCTGGCCACCCTCTCACTCTGTCTGGCTCTGCTCTCTCCCGCCTCGTCTCTCCTCTATCCCCGCGCGTCCGAGTCCCGTGACCTGGTCTCCTTAGACGGCATCTGGCAGTTCAGGGTCTCTCCGCCGGGAGACCCGAACGCCGGCTTCCGCGAGGCCTGGTACTCGGCGCGCCTGTCCGAGAGCGGCACGACCATCCCGATGCCGGTGCCCTGCAGCTTCAACGACATCACTGCCGACGACGAGATCCGCAACTACATCGGCTGGGCGTGGTACGACCGCGAGCTGTACGTGCCGTCCGCCTGGTCGGACCGGCGCGTCGTGCTCAGGTTCGGCAGCGTCAACTACAACGCCGTGGTCTGGGTGAACGGCCACTCGGCCGGCTCCCACGAGGGCGGCCACCTGCCGTTCGAGCTCGAGGTGACGTCTCTGCTGAACATGGGAGCTGCCAACTGGCTGACGGTGGCCGTGAACAATACACTGGACCTGGAGACTATCCCCCAGGGAAAGATCACCTTCAAGAATGACACAACACGCTACCCGGATGGCTTCTTCGAGCAATCGTACAACTTCGAGTACTTCCATTACGCCGGCATCCACCGCTCCGTGCAGCTGTTCACCACGCCGCTGGCGGTCCACATCAAGGACATTACCATCACGACCAACTTCTCTACGGACCCCAGCGGTCTGCGGACCGCTTTCGTCAGCTACGAGGTCGATGTGGTGAGGTCAGCGAAGGCCTCGGCCAGGTCGAGCCTGGTCAAAATCCGGGACCAGCGCGGACGAGCGGTGCACTTCAAAAGCCTTCCACTTTTGCCAAAGTACGGCCGTATCCGAGGGATGGTCACAATCCCGAACGCTACCCTCTGGTGGCCCGTGGGGATGGGAGAGACCCCAGGGTTCCAGTATACACTCGAGGTCGTCGAAACTGCCGACACTGCCACCAGACGCGGCGCCGCCGCAGAGGTGGACGTCTACCGTCAGCTGTTCGGCGTGCGGACGGTAACCTGGGATTCGAACCGGCTCTACGTCAACAACCGTCCGTTCTACTTCCGTGGCTTCGGTAAACACGAGGACGCCAACATCGTGGGCCGAGGTCTGAGCCTGCCCCTCATCATGCGCGACATCAACCTCATCCTCTGGAGCGGCGCCAACTCGTTCCGCACCTCCCACTACCCGTACGCCGAGGAGCTGCTCGACCAAACCGACGCCGCTGGCATCGTCGTCATAGACGAAAGCCCCGCCATCGGCCTGGAGGGCTTCGGCGCGACGCTGCTCGCCAAGCACAAGCGTGTGATGGAGGAGCTGGTGGCTCGCGACAAGAACCGCCCCTCGGTACTGGTCTGGTCGCTGGGTAACGAGCCTCAATCGGCCGAGGAGGCCGCCGGGCCGTACTTCAAAGCCGTGTACGATCACACACGGGCGCTCGACCCGACCCGGGCCATCACCACGGTGGTGTCTGTCGGTGCCGACAAGGACCAGGCGTCGGCATCGATGGACCTCGTCCTCATCAACCGCTACTTCGGCTGGTACTCGGACAGCGGCCGGGCCGAGGTCATCGAGCGTCAAATGCTGACCGAAGCAGCTGCCTGGCACTGGACGTTCGGGAAACCCCTGGTCGTCTCGGAATACGGCGCCGGCAGTGTGGCGGGTCTCCGCGACCTCCCCGCCTTCATCTGGACGGAGGACTACCAGGCTGAGTTCCTGCGCCAGTACCACAAGGCGTTCGACAAGCTCATCAGCACGGAGACGTGGTTCGCTGGAGAGATGGTGTGGAACTTTGCCGACTTCGCCGTGCCGCGCGAGTACATCCGGCCGCAGTTCTGTATGAAGGGGATGTTCACCAGGGAGCGGAAGCCCAAGCTGGCCGCCTACGTCCTACGGGACCGCTACACTCGGCTGGCGGAGCTGGAGGCGGCCAGGTGGACCCCGAAGGCCTGATTTGCTCACTTGACAGCCTCCAGTGCCGTGCTTTGAATCATGGAAAGATTGATGCCCCGCACTGCGTGACGATGGCTTGATGTTATGATTCGTGTCGGGCGTGGTTTGTTTCTTCTTGCATGTGCTACAGGTGAAATAGTTGTCTTTGCTGAAAAAATTAAGGTTAAAAAATTAACGTTCGTCAAGGGTTTTGCTATTATGATGCAATTGCAAAGAGCCTAGATGCGACCAAGTGTTAACGGGTGTGAAAAATGAATTACGTTCCATTGTCTTTTATCCTTGGCGTTCTCTTCTCAACACTCATTCACATCCCTGCTGTAACCAAGGATGGAATGCAACTTATCGCAGTTTCGAAATCTACTTACAGATTGCAGAACAAGACCACAAGCACTTTATTCGATAATGGATAAATACAGCGGCACACACGACAACAAGACAATACCGTGATATGATGGCAGGCACAGTGTACGACAATCAAGCATAACGCGGCGGTCGGCGCCACCGAAAACCTGTGAGATGGAAACAAGACAATGTTGCATAGGGGCGCCTCAGGCGCACCGGCAGCGTTGCCATGACAACATGTCAGCTGTTGTCAACCAAACAGCGGTCTGTTCGCCAACAAGGCAGATCCACCGCTCACTGCGCCCCTGGGGGCAGTACAGCTTAAACGCAGCAATATCACAGAGCAGGAGTCGGGCGGCCCCGGGCAGCGGCGGGGCCGGGGGCGGGGGCGGCCGGTGCCCGGAGCACGCCACGACTCTGAGAGCGCCACACGGGCAGAACTGGCCTCCAGATCTCCTACAGACGGTCAGCCGAGACGGCCGAGGTCCGGGCGGAAGACGGGTCCTCGCAGAGCTCACCCGGCATCCTGGGGTCATATTGCACGTGCAGAGCGGGCGCGCGCTCGTCCTTCTACCTACCCACACACACATAGTCACTGAAACGGTACCTGAACACACCATCCGACGCCCAACATATCACAAGGGCAAAGTACGCGTTCCCGGGATAAAAACGAACGCGAGATTAACGGCGAGATGATAAACCTGAACACGCAGCATTGCACTGGCGGTCTCCGCATCTCCACCTGCTCTTCGCGACTGACTCTCTTCATGACTGATTCTCACATGACTGGCCGAGAGGTAGAGGACTGGCCGGCGGGAGGACCGGGGGCAGCTGAGGGGGTGATGGGGCTACTTGGGGTCGGCGCGCCGGTTCTGCGCCCGGTCCAGCCGGAGAAACTCCTCTTGGAGATAGCGCAGCGTCTTCATCAGTGACTCCTTCTCCTCGCGGAGGCCTTGTGCCTCGTCCTCTGCCTCCCGACACCTGAAAAGAAAGAGCGTGGAGAAGGTTACACATAACTCCAGCATAGACAGAGGGATAGGGCCACACGCCACTCCAACCTCCCGAGAGCTTGCACCCCGTTCTCTCGACACCTGAACGGACAGATGGCACTACCAAAAGACACCTGAACAGAGGGGAAGGGCAGCGGCTCAGATAGAGAGGGGGTGGTCACTGGTCCGACGAGGCCACAGTGACAGGGGATGGCTCCAGGTTAAAAGGTGGGCGGCGCGCACCAAGACACAATACATGCCGTCATTTTTACCAGAAGAACATCTGAATCAGCACACACTAAACCTACGGAAATAGTCGTCGACATAAAAAACTATTCCACTTCGGGCAACACCGATGACCTTGCCACTTCAGCTGACATCTTTGCATCCTCTCTGCGGTACGTTTTTTTTTTTCACGGCGACCAGGCAGAGGTCCCGCTCCCCATCTCCTTCCCGCGTCACCCACCTGGTTTCCATCAGCGACAGGTACTGTAGCCGCTCCTCGGCGCCCCGCCGCTGTTCCAGCTGGTTCTCCAGCAGCTGACAGCGCTGTCTCAGGCGGACCAGCTCACTGACCACCGCCGGCGGACAGCCTCCACCTCCACCTCCGCCGGGGTTGTTAAACGAACTGGTGACGTCGACTCGAGAGGCGGAGCTGCCGGCGTCACCAGGTCGACACGGGTTGCCTGTGGGCCGAGCAGGGAGGGTGGTTAGCGATGGGACAAAAGGCGCTCATGTTACAAGCACTGTCGACTCCCAGCACGTGAGGAATATGATAGCTTCGTGGGCGAATGAAATTTGGTTGGAAGTTATCGGTATTTAGGCAGAACACGAAGGTTAGCGATCGGTATTAATCGGTATGACGACAATTCCCAAAGCAGCACTTAGGTAGAACCCATGACACACCAGTGAACTGTGCTAGTCCAGCTGCGATCTAAACTGACCCGGTGGCAATGACTCGCCCCGACCCACCCTGTGACCCCTACTAACCTGCGTCCGCGGTCTGATGCACGGTGAATACGCCCTCCTTGTCCCTGGTGACCCTCAGCGAGGGGATGGACAGGTCGAGCGGCACCACGCCCGGGCTAGTGATGTTGTTCGGGGGCCGGTCCTCGGTCAGACGCACCTTCAGACGCTCAAGGTGCAGCTGAGGGGAGCAAGGGATCGTCAGAGGAACGAACAGCAATGGACTTACCCAGGCGCGGCGCCTCAGGTGCCACTAGTGGATCGTAGGGCGGCTGGAGTCGATGGTACACAGCAAGCGAAAGTTGGCCCAGCTAAATAGATCAAGTGAGCCCTGGGAGCTACCTCTTGTTACACGAGTTCGCATGATACAGCTGGGAGCAAAATAACGGTTAATCTTTTATTTTCCGATGTCTAATTAGCATATGCCTGAAACAAGTACTTGATAAATATACGCATAAGGTCGGACTAAAATTGTATGTGCGGGCTATCCACATGGGTGCATAGAACGGATAAGGACCATAACTTGACCAATACACGCCAGTTTCATTTCCAAACCAATCTCATACAACGCAACCCTCATGTGGACAAATCATCTGGACACATATCGCCCAGTGAACGGACCATTCTCTTCCACACCATCAGTGGCTGACTCCCGCCTAATAAGTGACCTCCATCGGCAACGGCACGGGCAGGACCTCGTCCTATAACTAGCTCCCACGGACAGGATCACGTCTAAACTAACCTCCATCGGCAGCGGCGCCGGCAGGATCTCGTCCTACAATTAACCTCACTAGTCACTAGGCACGGGCAGGATCTCGTCCTATAACTAACCTCACTAGGCAGCGGCGCGGACAGGACCTCGTCCTAACACGGGTAGGATCTCGTCCTACAACTCACCTCCATAGGCAGCGGCGCCGGCAGGATTTCGTCCTCGATGAAGTCGGTCAGGTTGGCGACGGTGCTCATCATCAGCCCCAGGTCCAGGTCGCTGGCCCGCACCTCGAGCTCGCTTTTCACCTGTTCCCGAACGTTGATCTGCCGCACAGGGGTAAGTACGGTGAGGCGTGAACAATCACAGACGATACAAAGTATGTACAGAGCTGAGCATCCGTTACAAGGCGGACCAGACACGGTCTAGCAGAAAAGATTGTAGGTGCGTGGCATTGCAACATCCATTATGCATCCACAATCGTACCCGAGCGAAAAGGCTTCACCGTGCCTAAGATTGCAGCGGAATGTTCAGAGAGTAGCCCCGATCAGTCAGCGAACCCAAATCATCGACCGTTGCTTGAACAATATTAATGAAAACGCATGACGACCGAGCCCTCGCACGTCATCCGCTAAAAGTAAATCAACTCAGCCCGAAGTTCAACAGTCTGCCTCTATTCCACAGCTAGCCCGCCCGACCCTGACCTTGTGGTGCCTCTGTCCGGCCACCGGTACAAACGTGCTGTCCATCCTCATTCGGATGTTACACGGCTCGGTGGCCACGTCCAGTCCCTGCCAGCCCTTGGTGCGCAGCTGGAACTTGGCCTATGGGGAGAGTGGAGAGAGCGATTAACTAGGTGAGACATAGGTGCAGCGAAGGAAGCAAACAAACGAAGCGAGCTCAGAAGCAAGTAAACCGGACACAGATATTACGCTACAACATCAAAATGAATTAATTGTTTATCAAAATTGCTCGTGTAGCTCGCACAACAAAAAGGTTATATGTAAAAACAACCATAGTTTTACCTAGGTCACGGTGCACGGGCTAAAAAGCCACGAATTATAATGGAGCCCCATCTGCACAGCAGAGTGCGACCACGCGCCATGCTGAACTTTGGCATGTCCTGTCTGACCTCCCGCATCAGGCCAATGTAACCTATATTGACGGCCAAGGACGTCTACCCCGACCGGCGGCACCGTGGTGCATCCCCTCACCTGGAACTCGTCCCAGCCGATTGCGGCGCACTGTTCGGCCGACAGATGTCGCAGCAGCACCTTCACCGAGCTGTCGAAACCGGCGCCCTGCTGCACAAACTCCACACGGCCCAGGCGCAGTGTCAGAGCCGAGATCTGTCGGAGAGGGACGGGGCTGTCAGAGCGCTGAGAGACGATATGAGGGACAGGCGCGTCAGAGCCGATATCTGCCGGAGAGGGATGGGCGGTCAGAGCGCTGAGAGACGCCATACAATAGTTACAGGGGGCTGGCGCAGCGTCAGGGCCGATATATGTAAGTACGTCGTCATGAGAAGGGACGGCACAGCCATGAGCCAGGGTACAGACAGTCGAAACATGGACAGATTAGACTCACTCACAGCCCTTACGCGTGGGACAGTTTGTGTCAGAAAATGGTTGGATTCTCAAACCACGAAGCAACTTGGCCATAGTTTCTCAGTATGTACCTTGCGTCATTAAATGAAGGATCATGACGTTTTCACCATTTGTTCTTATAGTTCACACATAAGAGGTAGTTTACTGGTACCATCAGACGCACAATGAAATGGCAAAACTGAAAATACCAAACACTACATCGTTCGCCGCCATACGAAGCATAGCAGTTCATTAGAGGAGATGCTCAAGATGAGATCCACCACACTGCGTAATCATTGGTAGCCTGACTTGCTGCAGGTTTCGGCGCCGGGTATATGGATCGAACAGACCCTCGTTAGTCGTTACCACTGAGGCCCCCCAATGACATCAGACTGCTAGAGCCGGTGGGAGTAGGTTGAAGTGCACTCACCACATCCCGTTTCCGCATAGCCGAGGAGAGCGACACCTCGCTATGGGTGTCCTCGGTGACTTCGCTGGCGATCTCGACTGAGGGCACCCGCTTCAGCGCCCCCTCGACCACAAATAACGGGTCCACGGACTCTGTAAAGGGTCATAGAGAAGTCAGAAGCAGACACCAAACACAAAAAGGGAGCCTCCACAACAAACAGCGGGTCCACCGACTCTGTGGGGGAGCAAGGGCGTCAAGTAGAGGAAACTCTAAAATGAAACATAACAACGAGAAGATAGCAACATGGTTCCAAATACTTTTGCATGACAGTAAACTTTCGGCCAATTTACAGCTACAGAGGAATAACAAAGTTCGCACATGATATAACTTCTCTGCAAGTTCACATATCACACGAACCCACCCCCAAAAGCAACACAACACCGACCACTGTCACAACATAACTGACCTGATCCGGCCCTGTCCATCTCCAGATTGAGCAGCACGTAGCTATCGGAGTCAGAGCTCATATCCGACATCACAGACATCGTGTCGCTCTGATCATCCGGGCTCTTCAGCGCCGAGTCGATGGACGAGAGGAAGCTGTTGAAGCCCTTCTTCACCTGGCTGAAGCCGGCGCCGAGATCGGAGAGCTGGCCGACTGGTGAGCTGCCGGCAGCCACGCTCGCCTGACTGATGAGCGTCATCGGCACGGTGCGGTTGCGCGGCGGCGTGGCGTTCGGTGTGCCCGTCGTCGGTCGCACGTGGTTGGTCGAGTTGTGTGAGTTGTGACCGGTGTGGTTGGCTGACGGGGAGGTGCCCATGATTCCGGCGACGGCCGGGGAGGGGGCGGAGAGCGGCGGCTCGTCAGGCGGGAGGGTGATGGAACCCGTCACCTCAGTCAGCGAGTCGACCCGCATCTGCATCAGCGACGCCTCCTGAAAGCTGGTGACACTGGACGAGTCGGGGAACACGGACAGGTCGCCGCCCGACGAGTCCTTGCTGGAGAGCAGGCAGGGCATCAGCAGGCTGACGTCCACCTGCGGCAGCGCGCCGCTGACGCAGACGCTGCCGGAGCCGGCGGCGCCCAGCAGCCGCTCGGCGTCCATCGTCAGAAAGGCCGACATCTCCGTCAGCCGCTCCAGCTGTCGCAGCAGGAACAGGTACTGGAAGTGGTTCAGCTGCACCGACACCAGGCTCGGCACGTGCAGCAGCGCGCTCTGTTCGGCCACGCGGCCCTCGCGCGCGCTGGCCACCTTGTTACGGTTCTGGTACACCCAGACCGACACAGGGATGGCGTCCACCAGCGGTACCGGCCGGTGGCGCACCGCTGAGGTGCCGTAAAAGTCGGCCCAGAACGGGTCCATGTGCAGGAAGAGCACGTCACGCGGCTCCTCCCAGAGCAGGTCGGAGGGCAGGCCGTGGCGGAAGTCGGCCACAGAGGCCACCACGTCGGCCGGACAGGGCTGCACGTGGTCCTTTCCTGCGGGGAGGGAGAGAGCTGGTCAGAAGGCGCCGCGGGACCGCGAGTAGTAAAGTAATCTTGGGCGCCGCGGTGTGGAGACGGGTGCAGTAGTCAATTTATCAACCGCTAGATGTCAGGACGATCGTGCAGCGCACGCAAGAGCAGCTATGATGAAGGTCCCGGCAACAGCCCGGAACAACTGCAGAGACACGACAAACAGGACCGAGACGGTAAACAGTGAAACAATCACATTAGAATCAAGTGTTTGTTGACGCTTCTTGGGAACTTGTTGGGAGCCAGACAGCGTAAACAGGTTAAACTAACTTGGGCCGTATGAGCGAGCTAAACAAATACACGAGGCGATGCGTTCTTATCGCTTTATTGCAGACGATGGAAGATGGGAAACACCAGTTTGACAGAAGTTTCTTTCCGTTAAAAATACCGTAGAACATCAGAGTAGGTTACAGCTAGGGCCATTTGGAATTGACACTGACGAGCGAAGTTGAGAGGCCAAACCAAGTTAATATTCACTTTCCAGACACGTTATTACGCCTATATTTTCCCACGCCGACCATTAATATACAGCCGGGCCTATGAATAACTAACGATCAAAGTTGGTCTTATTTCATCGCCGGCGCTCTATCAAAAGCGATAGCACGGTGAACTAATCTTCGTTCCTTTTCAGCGCCGCTCGCGCATTACACTGGGTGTCTATCATGATAGTGAATAGGTGGAAAGCCGACAGGCTAGGGCCGGCTAGCCTGTCGTCCTCGGGTGTCTTCTTGACAGGGTGGCCGGCTAGGGCTGAGCGTTTTAGGACAGAACAACCGGTGGACGGTACGACAGAGGATCGGCAGGCTCAGTGTGAGACAAGCTCACGGGAAAGCTATCGCTGATGGACTATGTGTGGCATCATGAGACAGTTACAATGAACCCAGGCTACCCAGCAAATGACAAATATAAAACGAATGAAGCGAAAACACACGGGTACGGTACAAGGGCATAAAGGAAAGACGCAGTTCAACGGAGGGTGATTGGAGAGTTACTGTTGGCAAACGTTAACACATCGTTGATTCATCGCTCACCGATCGGACTGGGACACCTCACCAAAATACCACCACTCGGCTGACCAACCAGCCGTGTCAGTGCCACTAGTGACAGTGACGGTGGTGCTCCTTACCTAACGTGTGCTGCACCAGCCGGTCGGGCACCATCTGGAAGTCTGAGTCTCGCGCCGGGAACTCTGAGCCGAACGCCATCTCGCCGGCCTGCAGCCGCTCCAGACAGGTGGTCAGACCGGCCAGAGACCTGCGTGGAATAAATAGCAAATAATCAGTACCAAGTGAGGGTAAACTCTGCTATCTGGCCTGCAGCCGCTCCAGACAGGTGGTCAGACCGGCCAGAGACCTGCGTGGAACGAATAGCGAACAATCAGTACCAAGTGAGGGTAAACTCTGCTGAACACCAGTTCACCGGCCTGCAGCCGCTCCAGACAGGTGGTCAGGCCGGCCAGAGACCTGAGTGGGCCGACCACGGACCAGTGAACGCGTGAGAGCGAACTCGGGGCGACTCATTCATGGCAGCTCGAATTGGTTAAAAGATACGGAGTTATGGGAACAGTGCTGGGTGTAATTACGAGCGAGCGAGCGCAGCGAGCGAAGCGAAGTCTTTTCAATATAACGGAAAAATCTCAGTATGAGCGGCCCGGCCTGTAACGCTTTTGAGAGGCTTATATCTCAGCAACCGCTGGACCGACTGGCCTGCGGTCTTTTTTGCTGGGTAGCCCCATCCCTTCTACCCCGTAATTGACTACTTCTGATACATCTCAGTGACCGTCGTGGCACGTGCCACGTGAAAAGTCAAGGGTGTTCAAGCAGTTTTGCAAAAGTAGTGATTTTGAGAGGCCCATATCTCAGCAGCGGCATGAGCGATTGTCTTGCGGTAATTTGTATAGGGTAGCTGCATCCCTTCTACCAAAGGTCGGATACTCTTGATCTATGTGAGTGACCCCCACTGCACGTGCAAAATACAAAAAGAAGAGGTGCCAAATTTGTTCCCATTTCAGTAACTCAGTAATTACTGGGGCGATTTCGCTGAAACTTGGCATAAAGGTAGGCACCCACCAGGCAATGCATTCCCATGTGTTGCGGTTAGGGTGCTACTGCACGTGCGCACGTGCAGGGGGCGTTTCCAGATCTCGAGAACGGCTGGGCCGATTGCGCTCAAATTTGGTACACGGTTGGGGACCGGTTAGTAGGGTCCCGTGCAAAAGTCATTTTGGACCCCGTTTGCACGTGCGCACGTGCAGAATGCCGCTTCCAGATCTCAGGAACGGCTGGGCCGATTGCGTTCAAATTTGGCACACCGCTAGCGACCGGTTAGAAGGGTGCTTTGCACAAGCCCGTTGGAAGTACCCTCTCGCAATTCCGCACGTGCAGGGCTCACTATCTGGCTCGCTCGTTCTTCGCCCAAAAGGCGTTTTACTGGTATTTACAGTAAGACTACCAAATGTTCAACGATGTTCTGGCCTCTGGGCGAAACGCAACCCCGAAATACCTTGAAAATTAAAAAAAAACCCTCTAAGTCCTGTCGCCTCTTTTAACCCACCCCGGCGCGGTGGGGTCTGGCGACCGGTAGTTGCAGATCAGCAGTCGCGTGGTCTGCATGTGCAGCGTGCTGGGCCGGTCCCTCTGGAGCGGGTAGTCCTGCGCCGTCTCCAGCACCAGTCTCGGCATGATGGCCTCCAGCCGCAGGTCCAGGTAGGGCGGCGACGCCGAGCCGCCCGAGGCCGTCAGCGACTTGGTCAGGTTGCAGGCGAACGCGTTCAGCCAGAGAACGGTGACCGGGTCGACAATCACTTGCACCGGGTTCACGTGCACCATCGCCTTCGGGGGCGGCACTGAAAAACAGACACGGACACATGTCAGAGGGAGGGGAGTTAGAATCATCTGGATAAGAAATTAAACCAGGCACCGGGGAATCCAAACCATGTGGATGGACAGCTGCAGTCGGAGGAACGCATGGTGGAATTTGGAAGGGGACGTGCGTGATGAGAGGGCCAATAAGTAAAAATGGGTTAAAGGACCAAAACAAACCATTCAGCCCATGGTGTACCTACAATGTGCATATATTTGATGTTTGTTTGGCATGGTTCATGACATCTTAAGAGAATCATTGGGCTGATTGCGGTTTCGGAAGACCTAGTTCGAGTTAAATATAACGATTGACCTAATGCTATTACCGAGACGGTGACGGTGACGAACGAGACTGTTAGTTGTTATTCATGGTTACAGAACCTCTTTGGGTGTGTATTCACCATTCTTCTATTCGACATGGACTGCATGGGTCACCATAATAATTATAGTATTTGATGCTAAACGACGCTTCAAAAATTAATATTTTATGGGCGCAAAATGAAATTTGCAGTCGTTAAACAAACAACAAACAAAAATTATTATTTAAGACACATGGCAGGATTACATTGCATCTGCAAAGTCTTAATTTTCTACCAACAAGCCGTTATCATGCATGAATATATGATGCAGACAAAAGCCGTTCCCAAAATAACTACTGTATGGTGCGAACGAATGTAAAACACGTACGGAATTTCTTTGGGGAATTCTCTAATAGCTACTCTACTAGCTGAGAACACCATACCAACCATACAGAAGGGGATGAGATTCCACCCCAGTCACTCCCATCATTTGGTGGCACCAAGGCCCTAAAACATAGGTGGCACGAACTAACGTCCAGTTGACAGCAGACACAAATACTCTCTTTCCTCGTTTGGAGCACCCCGTTTGACGACGAAAAAGTGTTTTCAGCGCGTCAGACTGTCTCACGGTTCCCTCTGTGCTTCAGACGACATAGTTTGTGAGCTGTTGGCTGTAGTTTGTTAGTTTCAGCACGGCCGAAATCAAACCAATAAGACGGCCCGGAGCAGCGGATCACTGTGAGTTTGTGATTAACGACTCCAGCCCAGCAGCGCTATTACGCCGAGAGGGCAAAGTTCAATTGAGGCGTTACTGGGAAAGAGCTGCCAACCGCAGACCATTTTTGTTAAATGCTGACCGATATTACACCGCAAGGCAAGACTGGTTCCAAAGACTGATGTTATGGTTTTAGAAAAGCCCCCGAGAATAATACAGGAACATTGCGAACAACAGGAATGCAACACTCTATTCTAGTTCGCTGAAAGGAAATGATAAAACCGGTCTCAGTAAACATAGTCGCCTCGCTGCTCACATTATCCCCAACGGAAGACTGCGAGATTTTGCTTTGTGCCATCCCTCCTCCCTCTGCCCTCTCTCTCTCTCTCTCTCCCTCTCTCTCTCTCTCTCTCTCTCTCTCTCTCTCTCTCTCTCTCTCTCTCTCTCGTTCCACTCCCTCTCTCCTCTCCAAATAAGTGTTTGGTGAGAAAACTTGCTCGCGGATGACCCCGCCACTGCATACTGATGTAAACTGACAGAGCGTTCCAGACGCAGCCTAGGCGATCGAAGAAACATCGTCCACTCGACGTGAGAAATATCGCTGGTCGTGGACGACTCACTAGCGGACACGCCCAAAAGCAGACGTGACAAATGGTGAACAGAAAACTGAAGTGACCAAGTGCCTCAGAGCACCACAATACCGCACGCTGAGGGGCTTGTTGTCAAACAGTTGAATGCGTGACTACATATGTTGAATACATGAATAATCGAAGTTTTGTTGTCAATAGTTAAATCACTATTTGTTAGAATTGTGTTTTTCTATTGAAAAACAAATCTGAGTTCCCTGACAATTTTGCATATGTTGGAGACGGTGCAAACTGCAAATGGTGTCGAGCAGGAACTGTTTAATAAAGTAAGAAGACCGCAGTCAGCGAAAGACCTCCAATAATGGTCTTCCGTTGACAATAAAAGGTCTCCTTCCATAAAAATGCACCGCAAACATGCAAAACACTACTATTTCAGTCTCTTCCCTCTCGTTCTTCTCTTCTTCCCTCTCCAACGTTCCCCTACCACTCACCTGGAAATCGCACATTGCCCGGGTAGTAGAAATACGTCATCTCCACGTGCACGCTGGACGACTGGCCCGGCACGCTCGTCCTCTCTCGGTCCCCTGTCGGCCGGCCGGACGGCGGTCAGTCCACGCGGCACGTCGGTCGTACGAGGGGCGCTGGACCGGCACATGGGGTGGTTTATTCTGGGGACTGACAGTCACGTATGTAGGGGCACCGGGACAGAGGGAAAGAGGGCAAGAAGGTAGAGAGGCGGCAATCGAGCTAGGGTCTTGGTAGCACCAGTGGGCGTGGTCGGGAAGGGAACCTGAGTGGGCGAAACACGATATATCAGTGATGCCAACTCTGGAATTATGCAGCAGCTGCTGCCGTGCAGAGTGTGGAAATGTCAGTCGGCGACCGGCACTGGACTGCGCCTCTCCCCGTTAGGCCCCTCCGCTCGGTCTGATGGAGGTTCGGACGCGTTCTTCGTCTCCGTGAGGTCGTAGCCAGGCGGCCAAGTGCTCCATTCGGGACGGATTTTCTCGGCCGTGTCCGGCGGCGAGCGGCCGGGCGTGGTTTAATGACGAGTTGCCGGGCGCGCCGCGGCTTCAATCCGCTCTCAGAGCAGCCGGACGGACATTTGTGAGAAGGATGAGGCGGCCAGGTGCTGTGGAAACGCTAAAATGAGAGGATGACGAGTTCTCAGGAAGGCTTAAGTAAAGGTGTCTCGCGAGGTAAGAGGACTGGCGAGAGAATAAGCAGTGAGCTTGTTGTTAACAAGAAGGGAAATTCATAGAACGGAATATCTTTAAAGGCTCCCACTAACAGGGTTACAAAGGCTTCCAAACCAGCTTTTACAGGATAATACACTAAAAAGATACAGAACGGCGTCCAGAATACTCGAAGGAATGCTTTATTAAACTTGATCAAGTGCAATGTAATACGCTCTAGTACTTATCGAAGCTACTCATCTCATAGCATAATCACTATCACAAACATCGGTGATTCTATGCGACTTTCCTATCTATATATTCTACACTAGCTACTGAGCATCTAGACTAATCACTAAACCTCTGCTATGGCATCTATGCATGCTACAGTTAGCATGCGAAATCCGTTAATTTGCAGCGTAACTGGTTACGTTGCAAACTAACGGACTTCGCAAGCTAACTGTAACATCTAATTCTACATGCGTCTATATCTTGCTTTCCGCCACAGACCACAATCCAAATCCCCTTGAAGAGAACTGTCTGTGTGCCATTTCCATGAGCACATTTTCTCCCGGGGACGCGTCTGACACACCGCACTCCTCCCCCTGATCCCACTCGTGCCACAAATTGGATCACTGTGCGCCGGGGAGGCGGCGAGTTGGTGTGGCCAGGCTGACACCACACCACCGCAGCGCACAGTGGCCGTCCCGCTCGGTCGATCCACGCGCAGTGACCGGTGGACAGAGTTATAGCCCGGCCAGGCCAGCCTCTCACGGGGTGGACGGAGATGGATAGAGCCTCTCAGGCCGGTGTGTCCAATGCACGCGCACAGAAGCGCCTACTTGCTGAGGGAACACGGACCGCACGCCAGGGACCAGTTCCAAACCCAGCCACAGGAGCAGACCTGACCCTCGCTGAGGGGGAATCTTACGCCACCCTCAGTTCTTTTTTACGAATAGTGACACCCAATGACGGTCCACGTATGAACCGACAGACCACCGATATTTGAGTCGCATGATCACACGGATCGATGCGAAGGAACGTGGTGTGGTGGTGACCCGCCAATGGCACATATCCGGCACACCAGACAGCCAAGACGGTACACTTGATCTAATCGAACCGGCCATCTGGCAAAGGAAACACAATGGCATGTGACACCGGACGAAATGAGACAGCCATCCGTCTGTCTGTCACCTGTTACTGGACTGACACCTGACACAAGTTGCTAGTGTCAGAGCCTCGTTCGTCTGCCAACAGCCACCAAAACACCACTCTGCTTCACACTCAGAATGTGGCACAGTTTTCCCGTCCATCCAACTGAGCTGATCTACCATCACCCAGACAATGGCAGCCACACAGTCTGGCCGGGCGTTCTCCGAACCCGATAATACCGCCGTCGGGGGGTATGTAACTAATGTCGTTAGCTCCACCAATTATCACTAAGTCGGACAAACGGTCTTGGCAAGCTCAGCGTCATTAGTAAAGTGGCCATGTTGAGCGCCGCGACCAGTGTGGCCTGTGCCAGTATTTCGGGCCGGGAGCGTGACCAAGGTGTCGAAAGTTTCTGAGCGGCTTTGGACGACGGCTAAACGGAGCCCGAATCAGCGCGGACATTACGGAACAGTTGGAGATCTCGGAGCCGTGCTGACGACGAGAGAACGACAGCTATTGGACGGCCACTAGCGCGGGTTGGACAGTTACGGAGAAGTAGCTCGGTCGCCGAGGTACGGGGCTGTGGTAGTTAGTGGAAATGGCTCACATTTGACATGCCATTTCCAACTGATAAAACAATCTTGCAGCGTTCTTCAAAAGCCGCAGTGTTTTCGGGAAAAATCTCTTTCCTTTTCTTTCAGCAAAGAACAAGCCAGTGAAGGGAAGAAGTAAAAATATCCCTACTGTTGAAATAATATCAAAGTAAAGCTATCTCTTCTATCCAAAAACCATCCTTGAAACGGACAAACGGAACAGAGCTCTGAAAATAGATCATCGTGTAAGAGAACAGTCAAGACGTACATGGAAAATTGAAATGATCCTTTTGGATTCAACGGGTTCGGGAAAGTCGCCGGTGAAGGAATCCGGATCTGAAAAACGAGATAGACAATTACAGTGTTGTTATCAAGGGGGGCTTCAACTTTAGACATCCCTGAGAGGAAACCGGTATCAGGCAGAACAGAAACACACTATTGGAGAAAACGTCATCTACCATGAGTATGCAGAAATAAATACAATACAAACTCATGAGAAACAATCCATTACTGTGAGAAGATAGTGTACTTTCACTTCAAACTGTTGACCTGATAGTACGTAGCGCAGGACCAGCGTGGACTGGGGGACAGCGCACACTGCACAGACACGATCGGTACGGAACCACTGGCATACGGGCCCTGCTCTAGGTAATGTGCTAATACCGAATGGCACTTGCCTACCGCAAAACGCAGCGCTGGCGAGCAGGTTGGGTCACGGTGGTCCGGTAAAGGGGCCAGAGAGAGGAGAGGAAGGATTGGGACAGAGCGAGAGAATTGTCAGCATTAGAACAACGCTGGCTGACGTATGTCTTTAGCGGGTGAATGGTATGGTAAGACTGGCCAGATAATTAGGGCATTAGAGCAGGAATAATATTCTGGCATTTGACACAGTCAACCGGTATGCCTCATGAACTGCGGAACACCGGACTGCGCTGTTTTTGAAGCATCTCATGGATGAGTATAGGACATCTAGTGAGATTCGGGAGAGGTCGGGTCGGCCGGGGTTGGCAGGTCGCTAGCAAGAGATACACCACCACATCACCAGACAGGCAGAAAGAATAGAAGCCTCGGTCCGTGCCTCCGCCGCCGCCGCCGCCGCCCCGCTCTAACCGAGTCCGGCCGAGGTAAGAAACAGCAAAGAGGGTTCGTCTGCGTGAACCCCCACCCATTGTCGATAGTTCAGACACAAATAGAAAAATATGGGCCACCAAAGCCTCAGAGGGAGACGGCAGGGGGCGGCGGCGGAGACCGCGCGTGGGCGGGGGCGGCGCTGCGTCAGGCTGGCAAACGCTACACAACTAGAGAAAGCGCGGCTGCAAGCTTGTGCAAACGACAACGGCCATGTTACGTGGAGAGCAGAAGATTAGGTTAGAAGGCCGCGGTCCCAGACTTCTCTTGGCGCGTCTTCCTGAAAGGCAGATGGGTGCGCTGTGACTACAGGGTGGTGGTGAGAGGGGGCATGCAGCACCCCGCCCACCCCACCCCAACTACACCCGCCCAACGGTCCACTGGGGCACCAGGACGCCGGCTAGATCTACGAAAAACAGCGCCTAACCCAGCTGGTAACATAACCAGCTTTTGTCGTAAGTTTAATTTACAGTTAGCGTATTTAGAGAGAAGCAGCCTTTTGCGTCTTACGAAAATGAGTTAACTTGATTTGCAGGGAACATTTATCACAGTTGAAAAGACTTGGTCCATTAACAAGCGCGCCATTTACTTCAAGCTTCCTCCCGAGGGCATATTCAATTTCATTCCGTCTTCGCTCGAATGGGCGACCGTTGCATGTTACAAGCAGATGAAATGTTAATAAGCTAAGTAATTCTGGCATATGTCCGAGTTACATTACTGAACTGCCATTCCGTCTTCGAGTCCAAATGCAATATCAGCTTGAGATTTGCTCAGTACATTGGGTACCGAGAGCATGCATCATTCAAACTATAACTTTCCGGCAACTATGAATTCGATTAAAATTTCACAATGTTTTAAATCAATATGGCCACCAGTGATGTAAAGATCACTCAGTTTCACAAATGGCATCTTCCAGCATGGCCTTCCCTATAGCTCCCCCTTCATGTTCCCCAATACAAAAACACACACGCGCACACACACACACGCAAAACGCCAGGCGGATCCGGAGCTGGCAGAGCCGGTACACGGACGCGCACACGCAGACAGATAGAGAGAGGGGCAGAGACAGCGCCGGAGTCGGTGTCAGAGAGAGAGAGAGAGACAGTGAGAACTGCGGCGGACAGGCGGACATTCTGTGCCATCCACGGGGCGCGGCGCCGGCCGGCCGGCGGGCACTCACCCATGACAAACTCCTTCAGCACCGTCTTCCGCTGTGAGGTGGACACGCGGTAGATGACGAAGTCGTTGATGCGCACCACCAGCGCGGCCGACATGAGCTTCCGCAGCTGGTTCATGACGAAGGAGCGGTGGGGTGACGGCGGGGGCGGACCTGCCGCCGGCCCGGCCGCCGCGCCGCCGCCGCCGCCGCCGCCCGCCGCGGGTGACTGACGGAGCGGAGGGAACTGGGGTCAGAGCGACGGCAGAACAATACAGAGACCATACCGAGACGTACGAGACTTACTAAGAGACCGCTGAAGTATATCATGGTACCGAACATAATTGAGGTTGAAGGAAGATAGGAACAAACAATGTTACTTTCAAATGGTGGATAAGGCAAATAATAGCCAAACCAAATAGCATAGATTAGAAATGCTCTAGCCATTCATGGTGTAGATACAAATGTTATGAACGGGTAAAGGCTGACGCTTGCAAAGTCAAATTCAAACATATGTTGTGATTCACACATTTTTCAACAGTTTCAGCAAAGCGTCTATGCACTGAATAAACGACACCCGAAACGCTCGGCTTTGAAATATCTCGATTGCTTGAAGCACCATCATTCATATCAAATCAACAGGAATTATTCAAGACTAGAACCCTACACGAAGTCTACAATTGAGACTGAGAGCACTGAATTTCAACCACCACGTAACTGAAACACTTATTTAAGTCCTCCATATTCAAACGCTCTCCGGCAAACGAATAGGATCGGCGAAATTGAGTTCATTCATTCAGGGAATGGCCTGCTCAGACTCGACATTGACCAACAAAGCCTCATATGGTACTGATTGAATAACCAGGTACAGCCCACTTCAATTGAAATGAATCAGGCTTAGGTAAAACCACACCAGCCAGCAGAGACAAATTGAAAGTAAAATACACTTATGCTAAAATTAGGAAAGACTTTATTGCAATGACGCTTCCTGTCAGCGCGTTTTATGCATGCGTGCACCAACGCAGTAACTACGCGCATCGCACGTTTTTCACATTTTTATTTAAACCCATCTTACTCCAACACTACCCACCGCGTTATTGAGGTGTGGCGGCGCGCGGTCCAGTTATCTACCCACCGTGTTATTGAGGTGTGGCGGCGCGCGCGCCAGCCGGGTGTGGTGCGGCCCGCCGTTGAGCAGAAGCGACGTCAGCCGAGAGCGGAACTCGCTGAGCGCCTGATCCAGCCACTGGGCCGGGATCGACTCGCCGTAGCGCACCCAGTGGCGCCGGTCGCCGTACGCCAGGTGGTACGGGTAGTAGTCGAGCTCGAGCTGTTTGAACGTCACCTGCAGCGCGCCGCCGGCCTCCAGCTCCGGCGCGCACGAGCGGCCCTCTGTGGGAACAGAGAGAGGGGGTTAGTGAAGTGGCGAGAGTATTGGAGGAGGGTAGGGGCACCGAACAGTGCGCCGCTGGTACACCGGCCTCCAGCTCCGGCGCGCACGAGCGGCCCTCTGCGGAGCGGAGGGATGGGGTTAGTGGACTGGTAGGGACACTGGGGGAAGGTAAGGGCACCGATAGAACGGCGTACTCCGGTCCAACGGCCTCAAGCTCCGGCGCGCACGACCGGCCCTTTGTGAAGCGGAGGGAGAAAGGGTTAGCAAAAATATGAGCAGCCCAGGGGTGGAGTGATTCGGATGGTACTTCATAGGTCAAAACTTCGCAATCTAGCCCTCCATGGATTGGCTGGATGGTCCTCTGAGGGTCTGGAAGTCCTCTGAGTGGAAAGGGCTGGAAGATCTTCCGTAACTGTCTTGGTCCGACGTCTCGTTAGATGATTGCATCACTCGAACCCGCAGGTCGTTTACAACTTTTGGAACGCCTCAACGGCAACATCTATACATACACCGTTTATAACACTGCAACTCTTGTCGATCACAAATCGAATGACGACAGGTAACGTCGTTATCGACCTATATAATGGCGTCTCGGGAAGAGAGGAAATCTAATCTGTGTCGGACCAGATACGGGAACCGACTAACCCAATCACAGGTCAGACAGTGGATGTGAGATCACATCTATGATACGGCCGGTGTCGCAGCTCTCTGATCTTGTGCAGCTCAGAAAGACCGGTAAACAATGCCAAACGTGACTCCCAAAATAAAATCTGTGGTTGGGATTCACATGCTCCCACTAAACACTGCAGCCAAACTTTAGCCAGTTTGCTCCGTTTTCTTCTTTGGTTATCATTTTAACACAGAGGTGTCAAAAAGCTTGATTCAGTCTGCAAAGTCAGCATATTAACACCACCCTGCATTTATTGTTGACTACGCCCAGACCAGTTCAAAGCCCCACAAGGTAAACTCTGGCGCCTGGCCAGCCGCCGGCGAGACAGCAGTTTTCCAGCTATCAGTGGAATTTAGTCCCAGACAGCTATGGCGTAGTGTCTGCTGGGTCGGTGGGGCGCGACTCGGCTCCAGGCTCACCGCAGTGCGGGGAGAAGGAGCGGGAGCGTTATCGTCGTCTGACATTTGGTGCACACGGTGAAAACGGCAACAGGCGACGAATTGATGGGGAGAGGAGATAAGAGGAAAGGAGAGGTGAAGCAGATAGGAGAGAAAAGACAACGGGAGAGCTGGAGCGGATACGAAAGGAAAGGAGAAGAGATGAGCAGAGAGAAGAGGAAAGAAGGAGAGGGGAGAAAGGAGGAGAGGAGTGGAGAGCAGAGAGGAACAAAGGGGAAATAAAGAACAAGGGGACTAACCAGAGGGACAGACAGCAGATGAGCGTGTATAAGCAATGACCATGGACAGCAGCATAAGACGGGTTCACAGATGAGAAAAACGGTATGTCTTTTCCTCCACAGAGGACCAATACAGACAAAATGCTGTGGCATGTCTGCTTCTGCAAAAAAAAAAAAAATAAAGAAAAGGGAAACCAACTAAAATTCACTGCAACACACAGTTTCATAAATGAGAAAGTGCTTGTCATATGCAATGAAATTATGGGCAGTAAGGTTCATTTACGTGGGCAGCTGAGCCGCATTTTCATAAGCTAACTGAGAACAGCACCGGGAATAAATAATAAACAAAGCACAGTTCTCATTATCAACAGCCTTGTGAGCTGTTGCAAAGCAAGGCCTTTTCTGGATTTAAGAAAAGCTGTTTCCAGAAAACGTTCCGTGACATTTCGTAGAGCCACATTTTCCCTCATCAGCATAATTTCATCAGCATAATTCATTTTGACGTGCACAAAATTGCTTGTAATGTAATGCTCAGACCTCAGTGCTTCTGGACATGCTAGAGTTAAAAAAGGTGGTTTACTTCAACCAAATCAAATCAAAAGCTGCTGGTCTTTTCCATTAAAAAATATAATATAGGTCGGTCGTCACTGACCTCCCGGGTCGTCGCAGAGGTGCAGGTCGATTCTGTCCGAGTAGAGGTGGTACGACGTCTCGACCACGTCGTACTTGGCAAAGACTCGCGACAGCGCCGTGTTGCCCTGACTGCGGCGGGTCGACTGGTTCTGCTGTGCCTGGTACTCGGGCAGACTCTGCCGAGGGAGAGAGAGCAGGCGGTCAGGAACGGTCACAGGGGGCTACTGCGGGCAACAAGGGTCCTGGGAATGAGAAAGGGGCTGCTGTTTATGCTGTAATTGAGAAACTTCTAACGACATAGCTTCTGACACCTTCAAACACTATCACTCAGGGTCATTCCATGCATCGGCGCTGACTATCACAAAACGACTCCATACAGGCTGGCAGCTCGAGATGGGGGAAAACAGATGGCATCACAGCGCAACAGGGTCACATCAGGTCATTCACAGTACCTACACCGGGCCACCTGGATCAGTAATAACGCGTTACACTGCCACGGCAGAGATCAGCGCATCACCGATGGATCACCGGCAAATGCCACTGGATTAGGCCGGCTCAGTGTACGACGCCCAAGCGAGGTTTAGTCACTGCCACTGCCGTACCCTGAGCTTAATTACGACTACGCACGTCAGAGCAGCAGCCCCGCTACGGTGCCCACTCTCAGACGTGCCTTCTGCCATATTGCAGACGGGTTCAGCCCGCGGGGCTCAGCCTGCAGCTATCCATATGCAGATTGAATGTGCATCTGAACAGGCCGTTTGGATATTCATCGCATCACGCCCGTGCCACCGAGTTCAGACTGCTGCCGGCAGCCGGTGGCGTCTCTCCCGTGGACGACTGACACCCGCTCATCACCGATAGAGGGTCGAACGACAGCCGAGGGAGGGGCGCGCGCCGCGCCTACGACGGCCCATGACACCCCGAGGCACCCTACAGACCGGCGAGCCCGTCAAAATGATTGACCTTTCCGCGGAACGACCAAGCCGTGAGCTGGCGAGCGCTGAATGAGAGTTCCGCTCGCATAAATGCAAACTAAAGCGACTACATTGGCTCCCTAAAATGCCCTGCACGTTGAGGCGACGACTTCGGCCGTCAAGCAATGGCAGCAGAGAATGATAATTTATAGCTTAATGGATCAACTAACTTATTAGTTACGTTAGTTACGACTTATTGACTTTTCGCTGAGTGCGTGACTCATAAGAAGGATCCACGAGTCCCACCACGTACTAAGGGCTAAGTAGAAGACGGCATGGGCGTGAGTGTCTAAATCCTGTACAGTGTACAGGGTGTCTCAAAAGTTCGCTTACACATTTCCCATGTCAATAAAGCATATAAGAACCGGCCAAAAATCTAAGGTTTTGGTGTCCATGTGTACACTAGACAAATATGCATGCTTTGACAACTGATTCGGAAGGTTGGAAACCAAACCCTTTGCTGTATCTCCAAAAATATTTGCCCATACCGATTTTAGTCACTCCGTCAGCTGCCGGAGGCTGATAAAAGGTTACCAGCTTTCAAGCTCTTGTAGGGGAATCCCCCGCAGTTTCTGCGTCGGATTTAGGTTTGACGAGCTCCCCGGCAACATCCGCTTCTCCCTGAAAGCCGATAGCTTGCATCGACACCATCCGTGAGTATTTTGTAGGTCTTCTCTGGCGCTAACTCCTTCATGAATGACTGGCGCCGACCTCCCAAGCACCATTTTCCTTTTCAAAACAACCCCATTCCTGAACAAATGGGAAGTGCCAGGGGCAAATTTTTCGCAGCATATCGTAGCAGAATGTGTCGGCTATCTGTTTCTTAGACACATTTTGCAAAATTTGCAAATCCCGAACGCTCGTCATTCCCAATGCCAAGACCTTCGCTGGGTTCCGGAGTGTTTTCCTCAGGAGAGATTCTGCTTTGTAAACGGCCAAAACCTGTCCATCGTGCGGTTTTGTCCGGATTTTGTGTGTAAAAGAAAGCTATTTGCTCCAGATCTGCCTCTTGAAACTTCGTTAGATAAAACTTTACATTAATTGACACTTTTGGAGGGTCACTTGTCCTCGGCATTGACGATTTTCGCATTATTTTCCCTCAAAATTTAGCGTTATAGATATTATAAACAATTTTAAATGATATTTTGTCTTTATTTTATGATGACCTGCAATTTTTGAAACTGGGTAACCTCTGTCTGTGAGCTTCTATTCAGTTTTCAATAGTTAGGACTGCATTTTCAGCTGCTTTCCGGAGCACGAGTCTGCTGCGGTACAAGGGTCGTTCAAAGCGCTGTTAGTCTCGCATGGTTTTGTCCTTCAAAAATTTTAGCCACCGTTTTTATTAGATGACCATCATGTTGTACTCATCCTCGCCGACACTTTGCCATGTGTCATTTCCGACCTAACCATTCCCATTACTCGTGAAGCAGAGAGTTTCTCAGCCGACCCGAGTATGCGACCTCCATTTTCATGCCTGATCCATGGTCAGAGGTGAACCCTTTTTGTGTGCTCATGAAGGGTCGAATGCGCTTGAAAACAATGAAGCTGCTTGAGGAAGGTTGTTACCAATGCCCATGCAAAATTTCGACCGTTAATTTCATGTTGATTCAGAATTATTGACAAAAAAGCATGGCTGGTACCTGTAAGCGAACTTTTGAGACACCCTGTACAGTGTACAGCTACGGCGTTTGGGAGCTTCTAACATCGGACTCATTTATTCCACAGGAGCTAAACAGCTAAACGTGCCTTGAAAACGCGGCCAGTTAGCTCCCTGAAGGAGACAAATTTTACCACTGACAACACCCAACGGTATTTAGTCAACCGGAACTGGCTCAGAGTTCACACTCATACCGTCAGTTCATCCGAGTCCTGGGGGTCACAGGGTATATGAGTCAGCAGCAGTATCGCGGACCGAGCAGTTGTTTATTTCTCCAGGCACCGACAGAGCCTGGGCAAGACGGCAGGGCGAACGGAAAGGGCACGGACAGCGAGGCAGACGGAACGGAGCGGCTCTCATACTGGCAAATTTCTTTACCCCGTCAGACGGATGGAGGGAAATATTTTCCACACAGTGCCGTTCGTGATAAATTGACTCATCTCCTGCAGTACTCCTGCAGCACTTTTACTGAACGGCCATCGCTCTCAGCACTCTGCAGCCACACAAAAGCCACTCTACCATCAGTCAGATCAGGCAGACGGGCAGACGGACCGAGCTTTCCACCCATCCCATCCAGCGCCGCTGCGTTGGGTCGGAGCCCCCGTGACGACTTTGCCCGCCGGGTGTGTGTTGGAGGGATGGAGAGGAGAGACCCAGGGGGAGAGGGAGGTCATTAGCAGTCGCAGGTCGCGGGGAGGTGCGCTGCACACTCCCCACCCCACCGCCTCGTTAGTGGAGCTGCAGCAGCCGACCGGAGCGACGCTCAGAGGTCGAAACGGGGGGAGATAGGAGGGGAAATAGTGGTGGGAAGAGGAGCAGGATGGTACGAGTGAAACAGCTCGCACGATAGCCGCGTACATGATACGGGAAGAGGCCCGGAAGGGTACTGACTTAGAGGGCTCCAGGCTGGGTAAAGTGATCATGAGAACGATGGAAAAATTACTAAAAAGATCAGCAGTCCTAGTTACTTGAATAAGCATTCAGCACCACCGGCAACACTGTAAAAAAAAGTTTAGCATTTGGGGTACTAACGGCTGCTATTCGTAGCACCTTTTAGCGTCAAAAGAACCCTACGACGTATTAACAAAGAAGCATGGTGCTAATACTGTGCTAATGATAGCTAACATTCCCATCAAATATTATAAGTTTAGATCACCTATTCTTCTACTGAGCTTAACGTCTACTTCTGCTAGTACCCAGTCCATCAGTGAGTGCTCTTTCAAGCTGGATTTCTAATTAGAACCATTTTAAGTGTTTTAGAAGTTGGTAATGCTGAATATGGTGCTTACGTTAGTATCACAATAGAACCGGACATGCTTACAGAGGAAACAAATTTGAAATTGGCGCCAAAGAAAGTAGCTAAGCCCTGCTTTACAAATCTCTGGGAGTCTTATCACCAGCCCTTTAGCACGTTTTGACGGCGCAGAGCGATATGCGCATGCGCGTGCCAGCTGTTTCCGGCCACGTGTTGCGCCATTTTAGTGGAGTCCGTTGGTCGTGGTGGGAGTGTGTGCACGTGCTCCGGTATATGAAGTGAAATGAAGTGAAGTGAAGTGCTCCGGGCACATGCCACCGAGTGATAGCTCTGGAATGATAGCTTAAATCAGCTATTATCGGTGGAATCCGTCGTGCGTGGCATGGGAGTGCGTGCCCCTGCTCCGGGAGGCAGTGAGGTGGAGGGAAGTGCAGTGCAGCAGTGCAGTGAAGTGAAGTGAAGTGCTCCGGGGCCGGGTGGTACATGAGCATTTGCCACCGACACATGCCACCGACACCGACGTTGATCGACTTTGGTGAGTCTGACACGTTGTATCTTTTGACATTATCTTATATTGTTTAAGTGTTTCATATTCCGACTTTGGCAAATCGCGCTTCTTGGTCTGAAGGAAAGTTGTGTTGTTTGCGAAAATAGCTCCCAACAGAAAAAAATCTTGGAACTGATCCAATTTTTTTTTTGCTCCAGGCATGGGGCCTGGTCAGTTCTTCCGTCGACTACCACTTACAATGGAGGACAACTACGACAACAACACGGGGTCTCCGGTTCCGTCTATCACTAAACGCCGTCTGGTCGTGGATGAGGTCGAACTTATGACCATGAACGGAACGTCGTTTCAACGACCCCCCCCCCCGCCTCCCCCAGTCGATCTCGCGTTAATCGTCGGTCACTGCGAGTGTGCAGGTATATGAGCGACCTTTCGTTATTTCCCGTGCGTTTGTTTGTGTATATATTTACATTTGTTTTTCATGCAGATGATATGAAGTGTTAATAAATGTTCCATTATTATTTTTTAATTTTATGATGTGTTGGATGCTTGAAAGATGCACTTACACGGGAATATTGCAGAATGCAAAACACAATCATTGAGACTTGTAGTTATCACTTATCTAGGATATAACCTTTTTTGCACGTCTTTTCGGCCTTACAAAATTTCCTTTTTGGTAATTGATTAGTCCTTTTTGCAGTAACTGGTGAAAGTATGTGCTGCTAAAGAAAGCAGTTTTTGCGAACTTTTCATGCAGCAGCTTTAACTAGTATAGATATTCTACTTTCAGCCCCAATGCTTTCGTTAGCATTATTCTACTTGTCGTGGGGTAACAATAGCGCTAAAACGGTTCATATGTGAGTACGGAAGGTACTAACTGCATGCTATTCTTAGCACCTTTTAAAGTTTAGCACCGCTAGGGTACTGAAAATTGGTCTAGCAGGTGTAGGGTACTACATTTAGTACACGGGTGCTAAACAAATATGGGTACTTATATTAGCACCTTGATACTAAACTAGATCTCAGTTAAGTACGAATAATGTGCTTAGCTTAGCACCGCTAGGGTACTGAAAATTAGTCAATTGAAAAGTACCTCTATGGTGCTAAACTTTTTTTACAGTGAAGGAAAGGCAGATGGGGAGTGAGAGTTGGATAAGGGATCTGATGACAGGGCTTTCAGATAGGTAAGAACCCACCTATGTGAGAGTATACCGCAGACGTTATTTTATGAGCTGATAAACCGTATGTGGAGGCCTGTGCCGTGACCACAGAAATGGAGAGAGCCGACGACCAAGTTCATCACGATGGACGCGGTGACTGAGGACAAAACGGACGGCCGGACACGATATTAGACGTGACCTCATCACAACCAGCTGATGAGGAATTCCTGAGCATGCGGCGAGGAGGGGGACACGAAAGGACGAGGGTCGGTGAGGAGCAATCAGCAAGGTTATTAGAGAACAGTTGATCTGTTGAAGACTTGTTGAAAACTGTTGAGAGGATATCGATGGGAAAATGCCGGTGAGAATCCCATAATTGCACCTAAACTATAGGTAAACGAAGACTAATGATGCGACTAAAAGAGTTGCAAAAATCGATGTCCAAGGAGGTGGTCTTCAATATATGAATGACCGTGAACTTTTCACTCACAGCCCGCTATCCCAAACTCTCAGTCAGGCATGTCCGGGAAGACGAGATAGGTCGGAGTGCACCAACCACCGAGTGAACGTCAGGCGGCCGGACACCATACCCGCAATGGAGATTTAGCATCACATGCCTGTTCCTGTATATTAGAGGAGCTGGGTCAATGGAATCAGACCAGAGGCCTCAGCTTTACGTAACGGCGCGGCTCCTCATTGTGGTGGACCGCGTGGAACGAGCGGCTATAGCCACCGCGGTGTCGAGAAGAAGGCTATGGGGTATTACGGGTAAGGCGGGTCATGAAAGCGAAAATACCACGGGAGAGGCATTGTGTGTGGACGTAGGAAATCATCAAGAGCACGCCACCGTAATATTTATGAAGCCAATTCCAAAAAATTTATAAAATATCACAGAATGCTTTAGATTTTATGTGGCTAAAATACATCTGATTCCCACGAAGACAGATTTCAGTGACTGAAGACGCACTTCCATTTTACACCATAATGCCACAGACAGGAGTTTTCGCTGAGTGCCCATCATTCCCACCCGACGATTCGCAACAAGTCAATGGCGTCGCAACCAAACATTCCGACCACGCCCTAGTAGTCGCCGACCGGGCAGCCTTCTGTCCCAGCCAGTTAGTGCGACAGGGGCCAGGCCAGTCTATTGGCGACGACCGCTGCTGATGGGACCAGGCCGGTCCATGGGCGACGACAGGCGATGGGACCACGGCAGTCTATAGGTGACGGCAGGCCTACAATGGTGGTCGGCGCCGCCCGCTCGATGGCTGACCAAAGGATTGTCGGTTGTCACCCGTCCCAGCTTCACTGACTCGCCGGTAATCCAATGGTCCCGCCTCTTCCCACCTGAGTCCCAGCGGTCCCTTACAGATCCCTAACGAGTCCCACCGGTTCCCCCTGTGTCTTAACAGTCCCCACTAACGCGTTGATAGGATTAGGGACCGTCCATCGTTCCCATCTCAGTCGTCCCCAACAGTCCCCACCTGTGTCCCCATCGCACCCCACCTGTGTCCCAGCGGCTCCCCAGCGCCCCGTGGAGCGTCCCCCGTCGTGTGGTCGCCCCTCTGCGCCAATAACGCCGCGTACGTAACGCTGCGCCATAACGACAGGCGTGCCGGGTCAATAGCTGCCACCTCCGCCCCGCCCCGGCGGCAGGCTGTGCGGCCCGTCCCTGCCTGGCGTCGGACGGACCGGCGACATATACCGGGGTTACATGAGCAAGTAAATGCGTATCAGGAACGGATTTTCCTATTCGCTCACCATTGTAGTCCGTTCTCTGCTCATGTAACCCAGAGCATAGGCTAATGCCGGACGACAGCCGGCAGAGGGAAGCCGCTCAGTACCTACTGCTCAATGGTGAACGGCTCAGACCAGCACGCTCGTGATATCGTTTGTTAGCTACCAAAACCAAAGTAGACACCCTACAAAAATGTCGTTGCTATTTGAAAACCAGATTTCCTTCCTAGCCATCGCTCAATAACTTTCCCGGAGCAGGCTTCGTCCACTGAGAGATAGCTCTGTTTCATCAGCTTTCCTCGCTTTATTGGACAGCCAACAGCGCTGATGGTTCTTCGCTCACTTAAAAGTGCGCAGGGCACGGACCACGGCGAGAGGAAAGGCATCGCAGCCATTCGCTGATCAGTTTTCGGACCAAGAGATGTCTTTGAGGGCAGCGCGACTGGGATGAAAAGGTGTTTATCACGCACAAACACGCACACGTGTGCACATACAGCACACACGGCTGGGGTTACCTGACCACACACTACAAACATGGAGGTGTGTGGAAGCCGTACTGGCAGGGAGGGAAATGGGAGGGAAGGAAGGGAAAGAGTGAAAGGGAGAAAGAAGGTGAGTGAGAGAGGGAGGGAAGGAGAGAGACAGAGAGGGAGAGGGAGAGGGAGAGGGAGAGGGAGAGGGAGAGGAAGAGGGAGAGGGAGAGGGAGAGGGAGAGGGAGAGGGAGAGGGAGAGGGAGAGGGAGAGGGAGAGGGAGAGGGAGAGGGAGAGGGAGAGGGAGAGGGAGAGGGAGAGGGAGAGGGAGAGGGAGAGGGAGAGGGAGAGGGAGAGAGAGAGAGAGAGAGAGAGAGAGAGAGAGAGGAGAGAGAGAGAGAGAGAGAGAGAGAGAGAGAGAGAGAGAGAGAGAGAGAGAGAG
This sequence comes from Amphibalanus amphitrite, assembly GCF_019059575.1. NCBI lineage: Eukaryota > Metazoa > Arthropoda > Thecostraca > Balanomorpha > Balanidae > Amphibalanus > Amphibalanus amphitrite. Next base: position 101,209 of record NW_024882368.1, read on the forward strand.
AGAGAGAGAGAGAGAGAGAGAGAGAGAGAGAGAGAGAGAGACAAGGAACAGTGGTTATCTACATGGTCCACCCACAAAGCCATATCAATGCTGTAATGCGTGGGGGAATCCAGAAAGGCGCCCAGGGAGCCCAGATAGCTGCTTGTTACACCATTGGGAACTGACCGTGGAAGGCCCCAGGTCCGTGTGTCACTTCGTTCTACGCACAGTGTATTCAGTATTGGGGGAACTTCTGTTTGAGAGGTGAGCGAGGCATAGTCAGGGCGAAATTAAATAGTCGATGGTGATGGCAGTGACATCCTCATTAGGTTCTGTTGAATCTTAAAGGGACCCTCCCACCTTCAAAAAAGTTAATGAATTGGCATGGAAGTGATGTCCCTTGGTTCAGAAAGAGCGAAAACGAATATCTACCAAATTTCACCGAAAAATACTCACTGGTTTTCAAGATATTAGGCTTTTACTTTTGTTTACTTTTTGGGATCTCCCCTGTTACTAGCGACTTTATTTGGAAGCAATAATTTGGCAGCCTTAAAGTGCGGCAGACGTTGCGCGCAAAGCAGCGTATACCACCACGTGTTAACGATGGTTTTAGTCTAAGATTTAAAAATCGTTAGATCTCCGCTGACGTCACAAATTCTAAGGGGGCATTCCAATGCATTAGCCCCTTAGAATCCGAAAACTGCAAGTTTGAAATTCCATATCTTCGAATTAAAGCATTTTTCGATGTTGTGAGTGCCCAAACCGGTATTTGCAGGCCATGGCCACCAATTTGGCTATCTCAACTCAAAACTAATGTTAAGGTGGGAGTGTCCCTTTAATTGCACAAACTAATTTGGAACTAATCAACGACCGATACTCATCAAAGGCACATCAAAAGGGTTTCAGTCAAGTCCGCCATCGCCCATTGCTAGCGTATCAGCTTTACATCCCTGTGCCTGATGGAAAACTCGCGCATAACTGCTGGCAGCCCGAGCCATAAAACTACGTGTTGCTCGCTTTTACCGTCGTTGAACATGACAAATGTTCAACCAAAATATACCAGCGCTGTCTGGCGAATGTGTCAGGGTCGACGGACATTGAAACGGGCACGGCCCTTTCTCAAGTGAACTCATCGTTGAAAGATTACGCGGTCTTCACTCACGGGCAGCTCGCGACAATTGTGAGACACGTCGTAGGACGTGTCTCACAGCCGTGCCTCACGAACGAGCGGTTCTAGACTGGGACAGAGTGGCATGCCTTTCCCCTGTCTCTCAGCCATGTCTCCTCAGTCCTCAGCAAGCCTCTCCTAATGTCTCCCCGGCGTGTCTCACTGTCTCTCCGGTGTATCTGAACCACCGTCTCCTCGGCGAGGCTCTGCGGCTATTCCCCCCAACGTGTCTACCCAGCTGCCAGCATGTCTCCCCGGCGTATCTCCCCAGCACGTCTCCGCGGTGACACGGGTCACAAAGGGCGATCTGGCGCGGCGGTTCTACCCGTGGGAAATCATAGGCACACCGCCCGCTTACCACGCCCACCAAGCGGACCGATGACCACCTACACTAATGCCGCCCTGACGCCCCCGCGCCCACGCCATTCACAATGCATACAGTGAAATGCAACGAATGAAACAATCCAAAACAGATCGTCGCTCCACATTGCCCCATAATTCATAACCGCTACAGTGGATTATTGGCTGAAATGTTAGAGGTCCAACCATGACAAATAACTGCAGAGGGCTGGTGCTGCTCTAAAGATTAATACTGGCCTGAGGATAGAAATAAAGTAAATTGAGCAATCACTCCATGTGCTTAAGGAAGGTCTTAGCTTCAAATCGGTCGAGTGGGTTGTCAATCAAGGAGCATTGAGGTTGCTACTGGAATGGTATCGACAGACATCACCCATTGGCAGCGTAAGACATCGCACATTTTGTAGTGTCTCGTTATGTAATGCGGATTGCGAAAAATAATAAAATACCAACCCTATTGAGTTATTGACAAAACCAATGTGCTTCATTCATACTTACTTCAAACATGCATAGACCGATTGCAGCCCTGTAGTGTATGTCAAAGAATGAATTGCATCGTAGAAAATAGCTTTATTGGTTTAACAGAATTAACGGTAAAGGCTTGAAAAAAACCTATAACTTGCCGTTTCACCAGGACGAATATCAGTCTGTCCAAAAGGATCGGTCTAACCATGAATTGCCAAAGCTAACGGCACAATGTGAAGAAAGTAATTATTATTTTAACGCACACAACGCTCACTCAAACGACTGTGTGACGACCTGCTTCTCTTCTCACTTCAGTTGCACACTGTCAGCCCCGCAGCTACCGTCAGTCCAATTAGCTGCGCCGCTCCATTTTGACGCTGTCTCTGTCTCCAACAGCTCCCAGTGCTAATGTTATTCAACGGATTTCCACCAGACGAGAGGAGAAGCTGGCGTGGAATTAAAGCTAAAGCGTAGCTACAAGCAGACCGAACCACAGGCCTGCTGACTTCTCGGGTTACTCCAGACGGGTCTACAGCTGTCCAAGTGTCCAGTTTAATAATAAACCCTTCCCTGTAACTCAGTCCACAGTTGGTCCATTCCACAGTTCACAGTCTTGCTCAATCCACCGGTAATGCCGACAGTTGACAGCTTCAAGTCCTCTGTGCCGATTCCTGCTCCCGAACGACTCTTAGGAACGCTGCCGTCTCCCGAAGCCCGTTAAACGCTGAATCATCGCCGGCACAAATGGAACCTTCGCCTGTTAGCGAGCAGCAACGAGACGTGTGCCGGCTCAGAATCTAGCGCTGCGAATAGACTTCCAGAATGACTGGTCCTGTGAACAGCCTCTGACGATAGTCTGTCTTGCAAAAGCCACCCAGGTTAGCACGTTTATAAGATTGAGCGTTGCGCTCAATCTTATAAACGTCGTGGAATGGATATGGCAGCACTGGCTGAAGTTAAGCTGCAGAAAACGGCTATTAAATGCAAGATGGTTTTCACGCATCTCAGTCCATCGTATGTTGACAGTCCAAAGAATCATTTTGTCGACTCGGATCACCATTTGTCGGCAATGGTATCACTGTCAATGTTACCAAATGCCGTAAATGGAATAGTACGGCCACAGATAACAGTAGTACTACTGTTATCTGTGGTACGGCATTTTATAACATTGGGATGTGAGTAATAGTATCCTCTGACGAAGCAGCCGCCTGGCCGCCCAGCAGCCGAGAGTGACTGATCCTGAGAGCGCATCTAACAAATCGACCACCTCGTGGTCGTCCCAAGACGGTCGTCACCGGATGCTCAGATCAGTACGCTACCCTGGATTACACAATATATTTGCGGTCAACGTTCTTACAGGGATTACAGCCTACAGCTCCCCTAGATTCTGATCCATCATCGTTCATCACAATCACAAAGTGAATGCGTTTTATTTATAACACTGCCCAAGTAGAAATAATAAAACTGCCTTCGGTTTACAATTGAAGTATTTGAAAAAGACTGCTTCTTACGATAACGGGTTCAACTAAAATGCGAATGCTAAGGTATATGTTTTAAGTAAAAAGTGAGAATGAAGCGTGAACGGATGTAGTGAGTTAGTAGTGGCCACTGACGGTCTTGGACGTGACAAAAAAAAACACCTTATCTCATCGTGCAACCACCACACACCTTTCCAATATGTCATGACCGTGAAGACGCATCCAATAGGTATGCTACGAAAGCTATCCAGCGTCTCTCAAACCGCATCGAGAGGCAGACCTCTTCTATGTGAGCCCCGAGGCCCTACGCGATTGTTGTCTTTGTCTCCTCCAAACCCACTCTCACCCTTCCGATCTATATCGTCTCAGTGTGCCGCTCTATCGAACACCCTGTCCCCCAACTCTCCCGGCATCGTCCGTCGGTGGAGCGGGTCACCACACACGCACCGACGACCTGTGACCTTTGAGGGAAGGTCAACAGGCGCCGACGGGAGCGACGGCAGCGGGGGCGGCGGAAGTGGCGATAAAAGGGGTAGCCGCGCAGACAGCTATGGCTGCCCGGCAACGAACGATGAACGGAAGGGGAGAGCGCTGGGAGGAAAGCAAAAGAAGCGACGGAGGAAAGAAGGGAGGAATGAATACTGAATAGTAAGAAAGAGGGAAAAAGAGAGAGAGGGGAGAGAAAGAGGACATATGCCCTGCAGTCTCATTATTTGCAACTTTCCAGCTATTAGTGAAATCTTACAACCACTTCACATGAACATCCAGTCTGTATTGTTACAGCCACTGTGCCACGCCTGAGGTCATCTGAAGCACATAGGTCAACGGTCAACCTTCCAGCTGGGACACCTACTAAACCAGAGCGTCAAGCGACTTTGGTGGACAAACAACAACGGTGTTGACATGAACCAGAAGACATTACGAGGTTATGCGTCCCGACGTCACATTTCCGATCAGTCCCGAACTCAGGACGGCCGCGTACAGTACATAGGTACAGTACAGTTGTGCGCGCCTTGGTGAAACAGTTCGCTAAGCGTGACAGGGACTTCAAGTTGTGGAAGGCGACACGCACTAGCTTCATGCTGTTCCAGGAAAGTGAACTTTATCGAGCAGATTTCTGCCGAACATCCCAGAAGGTTGTATAAAGACATGCGTGACAGGGGCCGAAAGCCGCAAGAACATCGTGTCAACTTCGTCCGGAGTTCTGACTCATACTCAGTCTGTCCATGAAATCGAAGTAACTCTAACGAACACAGTACTTTGTCGACAATTCACAGACGTTAGACCACACGAAAAGGATCGTTTTAAACTTTTTAAGTCCGTAGCCAGTCATGGCGAAATAGCCGGTTCTATGAGAGCTAAGATTTGATACCAACGATTTATGGCAGCGAGTCACACATTAGCGGTGAGGTTGTGAGGATGTTGGAGGTTTCAATGGCACGACAACATGTCAACATTCCTAAATATATAAACTTGGTTGTGATATCTTATGGTATGTGAAGCGTTTTTTTTTTTTGCATCTTGTGGTATGTGAAGCTTATCGAATGTGTATCAGTACATGACATAACTAGCCATCAAAATGATGCCGCTGAAATCATTTGATTTTACTGGCAATATTCATGTTACATCGGATCAACAAACGTTTTCCACGCTCTCCTGTAGTAATATCATTTGAATCCCTCAATCCAGTGGTTTCAGCGGCACGACAGCAGGTCAGCATTCCTAAATATATTTTTCAACAATCGTCCGGCCTGCCATCCCAGCAGCCACAGCCGGCGCCACTGTTCGCCCTGGTGACCGATTGCTGACCAAGCATCTGAACGGCGGCCCAATTGACCAGACCGCTCCACTATGGTTGGAAACGGCCTCACGGATGGCCGTGGGCAATTTCGGAATATATGTATATTTGGGGTGTCATTCTGTTGGAAATTGATGAAATGTTTTGAATTGGGCAGCAAAAATTATTTAGTTGCGCATTTATTCTCCATTATTGTACGTGGAATCGGGAGTTTCTGATAGTGACTTTTTTAGTGCGCCGTCAAAGGTTTAAACAACCGCGCTGTTGATAGCATGTGGAGTACCTCCATGACGTTGTAAAACTGGATTATTATATATCAAAATAATCCTTGTTATGTTGGCTATCGAGTGGAGTGACTCTTTTTACCATGCGTGTTCAAAATCAGGAACGGCATTGCATTCTGTTTGCAGTGTCACCACAGCAATATTTGCAAAATTACGTTTATGTTTCATTGGACATACAAAAAGTTCTCCATCGACCTCCATTGAGCTTTTTGGCAGAATAAATCTCTGTTCAATTCTGCGTAAGGGGAACGTAAAACCAGACTGCGCACTTGTGCGCAAAATCGTCCGTGAAGCTTCATCTCCCGAGGCGTACCTACCCGTCGCTTCGTTAGCACCAGGTCGGCGCGTCAGTCTTGCAATCGCTTATCCTTATAAATGATGGTAAGAAGCAGGGTTGCGGAGTCGTGGTGGCGCCAAATCCGACTCCGACTACGACTCCGACTCCTGACTCGTTGCCTTGACTCCGGCCGACTCTGTCTCCGACTCCGGACCCCTGCCAGTGTTTCGGAGTCGTGATGGAGCTGTTCCGATTCGGACCGATTCCGACTTCCACTGCGGGCTCCTGACCGACCCCGACTCCGACTCCGACTCCTGGCTCGTTGCCACGACTCTGGGCGACTCTGACTCCGACTCCGACTCTGACTCCGACTCTGACTTCGACTCCGCACCCCTCGTAAGAAGTAACTGCTCGCCCCTGCACCTGGAGTATGGATATCGTGCAAACGTGTATGGATATCCTGGAGTATGGATATGGATATCCACCGACAGAGCAGACATACAGACATGCTGTAAACGCCATTACACTGCCAATACCATGGCAAATCAAATTGCTATCTATGGTTTTTGATCATCGTTCTACATTTTCCAAAATCTTGAACTGAATGTTGGCAATTTCTCGTGACTACTTCACGACCATGACGCATGCATTTCTGAAATTGATCTTTTTTCAACCAGCCAGGTACTCGTATGATAAAATGAATGTCACCATCGTGTTCTACGCCCAAAAGTACCCATAAAACATGTGTCATGCATGGGCTGCGAATAGGTACCAGTTTTAATTTTCGGGGTTATGTTCTTACCTGATTGACCTGACTTTGACCCTGGCCAGTGGCCTATATTTGACTGACCCCTACATTGATCTGACACTCTTTTAGCACTTATATGAAGGGTTGTGACAGTTGTGACAGTTGTGACAGATTGTTTAGGACCAACTGATGACTGAATTTACTTAGGACCAACTGATGACGATATAATCGAAACGCGAAACGCGAGGCACCGATTGCGAGGTTCTAAAGTCCATGCTACTGAAAGCCCGATTTCAAGTGTTTGACCTGACTTTGACCCGACCTGTGACCTCGAAATTCAGCTTTAAAGTATTCATGTGAATCGTCTCGTCGCGTTCTTCTTTCGTTTGCCGCGCTTCGTGCGTTTCGCTGCGCCTATTTGTTCGCGAGTTATCGGCTGGGGGCGTTGAACGCCCCCCCCCCCCCCCGGCAAACGGCGGATGGGGAAATACCCCAGCAACTGCCGGGTTAATCTGACGCATGTTTTGTCATTTGATCGTCATTTTATTTCTTACTTTTTTGCCCAATCTAAAAAAAATCATAAATACTCTTTCTCCAAATTTTTGACCCTTTATGACCAATAGTAAGACACTGTGCGTCACTACGTTGATATTTCTCGCCCTAAAGCATAACAACAATATCCATTCAGTAATAGCAGTATTCAAAACATGTTCAAAATGCCTCGCGATATCGATAACATAACGAAAGACATAGGCGACTTATAACATACTTGCAATGATGACGTCACACATGCGTGACGTGACGTGACCTCGTCATTTCTGAGTTACTGTATGATGCACGAAAGACACTGGTATACCTATGCAAAGTTTCATCGCAGTCGGTCTACGCATTAACAAGTTATGGGCAAAACATTTTTTCGCGTTGACCCCCGGCCATCCGTGAGGCCGTTTCCAACCATAGTGCGCTCCACCGATGACCCGGTCATTCGTTTGATATTGACTCCATCAGTGCCCGGACGTTAGGGCAGGAGGGGTGCGGAGCGGGGTTCAAACCAGGGGACTGTGTCGTTTGCTATCGATCAGAAAGTGTAGTTTTATGCCCACGCCGCAACTGAAACCTGACGCCATGAAAGGAACGGCATACAGCCTTTCAACGTAGCTATACAGACAGACATCAGGCGAAGTCCGGCTTCGGACACGAAGTGCAGCATTGGTTGGAATGGAACAAAGCTAGCGTAGGTAGCTGACTAGCACCACGCTTGTACTTAAAAGCACGATGTATATGCCACATGGTAATTACTACACCATAGACCAGGGCAACGTCAAAATGAATCGATCACTGCATCACTCTGACAACTCAGAGTCAAGAGAAAATGCCGCCATTATGCCAACACACATAAGGTACACAAATTCGCCCCCGGAAACAAATAGCCGACCTTCGTCGGACTCAACTAGAGTGATTTGCGGATGCTTGTCATTCGATAGGACACTGGGACATTGAGGTTGTATGATGAAGGTCGCTCTCGCTATCATTGCACTTCTTAGCACAGCGGCTAGCTGCGATCACTTGGGAATGAACAAAACAAAAATGGCGGGCGAACAACGCTCAATGCTCCTGCAGTCACCAGGAAAAGACTACAGTCACCCCAAGCCAAACAAAAAAGATTCATTTTTCACTCAATAAAAGAAGTAAAAAAGCATGCCGATCAACCCAGTCATGGTATTCCCATGCAGTCAGCCCTCTGTCCCGATAACAGCCCCCCCCCCCCCCCCCTGGTGGTCAGATCGGCCGACCGGGCTCGTTCGTCAGCGGTGGCGGCGACGTCCGGCATTGTGACGATGGCTAAGTGGTTTTCGATCGGTGCTCGATCACCACTATCGCCGGCCAAGTGAGTTCCAATGAGCCCCGCTGTCGTCATGGACGGACGGGGAACGGGTGACGACGACGTGCGGCGAATGAGAGGCGGAAAAGACGGTGCACTGATAAACCACGCCGAGAAATACAGCCTGTAAGGCCAGCCTACAGGCTTGACGGGCGGGTGTAGGGCAGGGGCCTGGTAACCACAGGCTAAGACGCAGGGCCCACGCCATCCTGGCGGCCGCAGGACTCACCTCCAGTTTCCGGACGGCCTTGACCTGATGGCTGTGTTCAGTGGCCTTCTGAATAAGTCCCGATAGTGAGTCGAGGAAATGGAGTGCCGCCTTCATCTGTTCATCAGTCAGCACCCAGAGCAGGTCGTCGAGGATGAGCACCAACCGGCACCCCATCACCGAACAGTCTGCGGAAAAACAGGGCCAGAAACCCGGTCACACTCCATCACTGAACTCTTATACAGCCAGAAGTGAAGGGGGCGGGACAAAGAACAGGGTCAGAAACTTGGTCAACGGCCAGCAAAGAACAGTATGCAGAGGCGGGAACACGGAGCTGAGTCAGAATGGGAAACAATCAACAGGAAGTGGAGTCCAAGCGGGGGAGGTCAAAATAGGCAGCGGTAAGAGCCGACCAACGCAGAGGCTGAAGGTGTGGACTGTGACTGGTGGTAGGTGGGTATTAGGTAGACAGAATCTTGTGTGAGAGCTAGTATTTGGACGTTACTGTTGCCTAACATTTCACCGCAGTTCACTCAACACATCAATATGTCCCCCTAGAGAGGTAGCTCAGGTTGGGATTTTCAATAGAAAATCACAATTCTAAAGAATAGTGACTGTTCTTAATGGAAAAGTCCCAAACTTCGGCTATTCAAGTAAAACACCTCCTTGCATATGTCCGGTCACCGAACAGACATGTGCAGTGCACACTGCACAGCCGCCTCACATTAGCCCCGCGGGATATCTACTAATTCAGTCAGCGACTCAGTGTCGTGAAGCCACGGCAGCCGGCAGGTGCCAAGTGTTATAGTCACGCTACCGCCGGCAGAGACCCGTGCCTGCCGCCGGGCAGTTAGGGCAGGCTCGTCGGGCGGGGGTGAGCCAACAGGGCTATAACACCCCACACGGCGCGCCCAGAGAAAGGCGCCGGTGCACGACCAGACACGACAGGGGCGGGACATTGGACAGCAGCGTTAGTTCAGACACGCCAGGCACGACAGATTGGGCCGGACAGGAGCGCTAGATACGCCAAATGAAGGAAATCGAGCGACAGCCGGACCGTAGAAGATGACAAAGATAGCCAATTTTATCACTATAAATATATCCCGATAGAGCACATTTTCGGTTTTGAATTTTCAATCCATTTGTTTGGACCAGAGGACTGAGACAGTTTTCGGTCCAGCATTCAGCAACAAGGCAGAACTCTCGTCACATAGGCTGAGAGCGCGCCCAAAGACACTATCATTCACACGCGATGACTTCAGACTCGTGTTGGCGCTGCAGTGTATGCAAAAGTCATGTATCTCATAACCCCCCAGTGCCGGCCGTATTCGGAGGCGCTGGGCCGGCGCCGACGATCCGCTCCGCCTATTCTGAACAATTGTGTGCTGATATACCGCACAGAATCACTTCACGCCGGTCCGGGCACACAATGCAGCCATATTTCCGCCGAATCCACAATGGTGCCGATGGTATCAAACACCAATCCCAGTGCTCTTTCCACCATCATAGCTGAAGCTTCTAGAGTATATAAATCCGTCTGAGCAAACCCAGTCTATTTCTACAAACCAATAGTGGCGGAGGCTCCATTTCAACCGCCCAACGTTCCAGCCAATACCCGGATTCCCCAGAGCAGCCTCGACAATAGCGCTGATAGGTTGGCGTTGTTGTGCTCGCCACCAAAGCTCGCTGAGCTCACAGCTCTGTAGACTATGGCCGCCGAGCTGCAAAGGCTCCGTCGAAGCTTTCGCTTCTCGCGACCTCGCCCGCTGAAGCTCCTGAGTGCCGTGGGATTACTTGGCCTTGTCAAAACACGACCGGCGGGCTGGGGAAGCTGATAGTGGCGGCCCGAGCTGCGGCAGCTCGGGGAAAACTGCCATCGCCTCGAGGAAGCTGTGAGCCGCTGTGACGCGGGTGAAGCCGTATCAGGCTGCCGCGCAGAGAGGTATTCAGTCCACGAACGTTTATCGCCATAGCACGGCGGACAGAAGGCCGGCACAGGGAATAATTTCTCTAAGGAATAACTTTGGTGAGGGTGACGCCTTAAACACTGAGATCCGGGCCAGGAAGAGCAATGCTGAGGCCAACGGGCTGCGCCATACAGAAAAAAGTTGATGTTTTTGGGTAACTAAAAACAGTGGACCTTCCACCTCCGTCACAAAAACGTAATATCTCAGTCACATGACGCCGAGACACGATTCCCCGAACCCGACAGGATAAGAGCTCTGAAGATGCCGTGTGGCGCCGGTCCGGCTCCGGATCCGGGTCCGGAACCGGCTCCGGATCCGGGTCCAGGACCGGCTCCGGATCCCCGGACAGGCGGAGGACGTGACCAGATCGTCAGATGATGCACAGATGGCGGCCGGTGCCGCTCGAGGGGTCGTGAGTCACGCGGGTATTTCACGGGACGCAGCAGCAGAGCGCGCTGTCTCGACCCGAGTCCATCGCGAGGGTGTCGACACAAGGGTGTCCGCACGGTGACGTGTCCAGGGCCAGTGTTTGTGTTGAGCCGAGGACTGAGACGGCTGCCAGAAAATACCCTTCACTGACGGCCGCCCCAGCGAGTGAGAGCTGACGCCAGTGTTTGAGCTGAGGTGCAAACCACCGAGGTGAATCTGACATATTTACAACACAGGTGGTGTCTTGTGGTAAAGTCCTCTGCAATTCTGAGAGAGTAATTCATGATGAGTTTTACTTTAAGTCAAGTGGGCCTCTTATGGCTAAGGAAACTGGGTAACGAAAACACATCTACAATAAATGAGCTCAAAGTAAATACGGATAAGGCAAGTCCAAATAAAGCAGTCACACGCTGAGGTAGCTGAAAAGTATATGCTCTATATCTATGCAGCATATCAATCATACTTCCTTTCATAAGATGAATCACACAGGCCAGGGTCTCCATTTTTCATCAGCCGTTATTCGTCCGCGCGGAAATGGCGTCGCTGAATTCCAGCTCTCCAAATATGCATAAACCATGCACCATCAACTGCATGACAGTGCCCCAATCTACAGTTCAACAAGTTTGGAACAGATCGACCAGATTCTAGCTACGATGCAAACTGCTGGTGGCAGACGGTATGAGGGAAGCCGCTTAGCATAACAAAATAAACCATGAGTCACTGAAGCCTTTCATGGAATGCAAAAGCTACTTAGCTGCTATTCCGAAGAACTGACCATGGGATGGTCTGCTCAAAGCCATGATCAAACGTACATATAATATTATTCATTTCAATAAAACCGGGCTATGCGAGACAGATCATGGTCAACTAAGAAGACGTAAGATCTACGGAACTATGAGGCGTAGGCCGTAGGCACAGTTACTCTCTTCTAAATATTTTGCCCGTATTCGCTCTGCCTCTCTCTAAACTCCTCCGTGCGTTGTCCTTGTTCCGCCCAATAGCCGGGCAACTGCGGCCATTACCGCTGGCTCCCGTGCTCACACACTGGTCAATTACCGGAAATAGATAATCGACGGCGCGGCGCGGCGGACCGCGACCGGTCACACGGCCTGTCCTGCGCATACGACGCGGATGGCACGGCTGACGAGCACAGACACACGATTAGTATTGAAGTTACATAGGTCCTTATCCACACCCAACAGACCAGTGGGCCCAGCAGTGTCGCGCGTTAGCGCCAGGTCAGCCATTCACCAGCGAAACAGCGCGGAAAGGATTGCACGCCACGCGGGCAATCGCTTAGCAATCATACTAAATCGCTCAGCCCGACCATAAAACTTTCCTGACAACGGAAACTTTTCGGCGGCGGAGCGGACACGTCGCCGCCCAGGCGCGTCCACTCGAGGCCGGGAGGTCCCGCCGGGCCGATCCGCTGCGGACACAGCGCTGGGCGAGCGGCCATTAGCAGCCATCGGCACACTTGGGAGGCCCGTGTTACCCAGCGGCTGTTAGGCAGCCGGTTCGTGCCACTACAGCGCACTCCGACGCGTCGGGAATCCTGAGTTCTCTGTAACGAGGTATCGCTGCCGTTTTTACGGAGCACGATGGTTATTACCGCCCGGAGCCAGTTACCGTTGCTGGTATTAGACCCACCTATACGGGCTCTAATAGTGGTCTGATGACCGCGCCTCGGTCGGCGGTGCTAAAAATAGCCGGCTCACCTCTGCCAGCCCTTTGTGCCCGGCCGTCTCCTCTCCTCTCACGAACAGACCCACGCCATCCAACAAAACCGAACTGATAAAGCCAAACAAAAGACATAGCGCCGCCAAAGACCGCCCGTATCTTCCGAAAGCTCTCCCAGGAGACCTCTCTGAAGGAACTCTACTTTCGCCTAAGGGCGATAACCCTCCCCATCGCCGGCCAGCGACGCCCGCGCCCCAGCTCACCCCCGTGTTGGCCGAGCGGGGAGGGGAGCGCGATAAGCTCAGGTGATGGGAGCCGCGAGCGGACAGCCAGCTGACATGTTGGCTGTGTCACGACGCGTGTCCGTTTCAGCACGCGAGCGCAACAGGAAGGGAGACGCAGCACGGACAGATCTGTGTTATGATATACAACTACCGCTGCTGTTATGATGAGATAGAATAGTTCCGCCGGCAAAGCTGGCCACCACTGTTCTTCGGCACTGAAGTGAGGGATAAAAGGCTGTCGGTTTTGGCGGCGAATTAGCCCTTTACTGTAGCGTCGCATTGATGGTATCGGATGCTTTGAAGACGACTTGGATTCCGAATGCTGCTGGACTGGCAAGTAGCCGAGCTATCTTCATCAACAGCTAACCACGTCAGCTGTGTTTGCTAATAGGTGACGCTGTGGCAGCATTAGCGTCGAAACGTGCACGGCATTGACATCGCGTCATGAGAAGTAGCGTGACATAGAGTAATGAGGGGATGGACCACTCGGTGTACGGCGACCTATGGCACACGGGCCGACCACTCAGCCCCGCCTGTTGGAGGCAGTATGAGCCCAAAGTGAGCTATATCACCACAAAAGTCAATGGACGGGCTGGTATCATCACAAACTCGTGTTGACTAAATGACCGAACGTAACTTTCCAGGCTTTCCAATCCAATTAGTAAGCTCAACCTCAGGCAATGCATCTTAATCATTTTTATCAAGTGAGACAGAGGATCAGACACTTTTTGTCATTTGAAGTCAATGCAAATAAGTCTGACGGCCAAGGGATTATCCCCACCAAACGAAAACTTCGCAACCACACAAAAACTGCATCTGAAAATCGCACCCACGGCTGACCACCAGCCCATCCACCCCACTCCCGAGCCGCCACTCACCGTTGATTTTCTTTTTGATGACGATACGGCAGTGAGACTGGTTGGTGATGAGTCTGAGCGGCGACAGGCCCTGGTCCAGGGTCGAGCGCGCCTCCATCTTCACCGTCTGCCACTGGAGCTCCTTGAAGATGAGCACCTCGCCGCGGTCGGGGTCCCGCAGCCGCGTCATACGCAGGTCACTGCGCTGCCACGAGGGAGACTTGGACTCGAGCACGATCCGGGATACCTGTCGAGGCGGGAGAGGGGTGAAGGTTAGGGTAGGATTGATGCGGCTGTGTTTAACACATAGTGAACTGCTAGTGTTTAAGACGTTTGGAAGGCTTATTAACGATAACCAAAAAGCGTAAGACAGGTAGAAAGGACAAATAACTATAGCGACATAAAAGAAGAAAAATGAGATACTTTTTAAAGTTGTCATCCATCGGCTCGGCTGTGTTAGCAGCTCAACTTGTTCCATGGAAGTCCACTGCACATGTTTATTGAACCTCCTAAGAATAAAACTGGCAGTTTCGAAGTTCGGTGAATATCTTTTAACATTAAGTTTGTCCGCCATTTTTCACATCTCCCACACATCCAAAACAGAATAACTAGCCCCGGCCCGTTGACCCACTCACCTGCACGGAGGCCTCGAAGGCGTGCGACTTGAACATGACGCAGCAGGAGTTGACGGTGACCGTCATGCCGTCGATGACCTTGTCGGAGAAGCCGTAGCGGCCACCGGACGCATAGGCCGGCTGGGCGGCCGCCATGGGCCTCAGCTCGTCACACGTCTCCATGGCAACCTGCACCTCGTCCAGACTCTGCCGACAGACGCGCACAGAACACATAAACACATAGCTTAGTATCCTCTGCTGCTAGTGCGAACAGTGCAAACAGAGGTGAAGCTAAAGATGCAAGGGAATATCACCACAGCTGATCCGATCAAACGTACCTATCTGTGAGGAGTTTAAACAATTAAATAAATTAAAAGTATCAGACGTTCGCCTACTTATGCAGTATTTAAGAGGAGGATATATGCTGATGAACACACATCGCTGTCTTGTTTTACCTGAGCTCTTTTAGTAAGTGTTACAAGTGATATGTGTGTATGCATTTTATTGTGTATTTGCTTTATCATGAGCCATTTTATCGCTTCTATGTGCCTATATTACCATTGTATGACGTGGATAACTGAAAACCCATCTTGTGGATGTAATCCGAAATATATGAGCATGAGTATGAGTATGAGTATAAAAGCCTTCGATAAAGCTAACTGATTTATTCCCAGATGAGGTTATCAGGTACGGCTCTATTACAGCTAAGTCCATTCAATCTAGTTAGACTGTTGGGTACACAGTACACAGCTGTTTCGACCAGTGACCAAACATATCACGCCCTGACATATAAAGCGAATAACAAGGGATACACTATTTCATAACGAAACAATCATAACGTCACATCACGAATGCTAACAACCAATATCCATTGATTATCCACAGCGGAAAGCACTCCCCGAATTGATAGCTAGGCTTCCAATGACGGCTCCTGATAGAGCTGCTATAGCGGTAATATGACACCTGAGCCGACAAAATCGATACTAGATACCCACTAATCGATACGCCTGCACACGTGTTCCCTATTTGCGGAAAAAAAACACGACACCGCCGAGGTTCACATCTCCTGCTAGCCTCTTTTCCCCCTCCCTCCCTCCCTCCCTCTCTCTCTCTCTCTCTCTCTCTCTCTCACTCTCTCTCTCTCTCTCTCTCTCTCTCTCTCTCTCTCTCTCTCTCTTCCTCGCTCCCTCCTTCCTCTCCCCCCCTCTCTCTCTCTCTCTTCCTTCCTCCCTCTCTTCCCCCTCCCTCGCTCCCCCATTACACGTACCACATAGATGGGCACCGACTTGAGCTTGGTCCAGTGGATGCGCACGGTGACGCGGTTGCACCAGACGCGGGTGATGCGCATCCAGGCGGGCAGCTCCAGCAGGTCGGTCATTACGGCCTCGTTCAGCTCCAGGTTCGACATCTCACCCTCGCCGCGCATCGTGCTGATGTTGATCTTATCCGCCGTCAGGTTCTTGGCGAATCTGTCAGTGAAGAACGGGCGGAAATGTGTCAGACGGGTGGCAAACAGAATTAGATGTGGCTCATTGATAGCCAACACACAACGTTATACGAGGCGTAACAAATGGATTTGTTTTCGCTGTCACATTTGAGCAATGTATAATTGCGATTATTATAATGTAGGAAGCACAACAATTTAGCGTACGGATAGATGCATCAAAATCATAATGCAGCAGTTCAGAAGTCAAGCTCTGGCATTATATATGAACAATCTTATCTACGGCATCAGCATTCAGCAATCAATAGCTGACACTGCAAACAAAATTACAGCGGACAACAGATGTTCCAACGGAACAAGGTTCACGCCTTGTCGTTTTACAACAGCCGTCTATTTTTATCCAAGTCGTTGGCCCGTGGTTACGTACGGCTGTTTTAAGGGCTGCCTTTAATAGCTCCTAGCGTAGCGCGCCACGAACATATTTTGTGGGTAGACCAGCCTATAGGCTCAACAGCGCGGTGTTGAGCCTAGGCTGGTGTACCCACAATTTTCGGCCGCTGCAGCGACCGAAAATCCCAGCATAGCCCGCAAAGTATGCACAGCGTAAAACTAGCCCCATCTTGGAGGATAATATTGTCCCTGCTGCACAGATATGCCCTATACGCGTGACACGCAACACCTCTGGGGGTAAAATGCAGAGAGGAATATTTTCCCAGCATGATAAAAATTAGCACCATCAATCATTCAAATAAAATGAGTAATTGATACTGCGGCCATTTTAAGCTAAGGGAGTAAACGGTTTCGAGCTTTGTGACGGCTGTGCTGCCTCTGCCAGCTGTGACCAGTTGCCAATATTCACGGTCGCCGAGTACCTGGTAACAGGGCATGACCAAGGCTGTAGAACTCCGGCATGACCTTCCTCGGGTCGGTGATCTCACTGCCTCACGACTCTGACTGCGCCCAGCCCAGCCGGCTGCCAGTGGACGTGCATTGGCCATTAACCTTCAGCTCGGAGCAGACTCACGGCCTTCCTCACAGCGAACGGCAGCTGCGTGGGAAAGGGCATTGTTTGCGGCCCGTAGGCCACGAGTCCTCACCGCTGTCGAGCTGTGACGGTTTGTAGCTTTAAATCTGGGCATCTTGATGCGCTTCCGGATCAGGACAAGATTTATTTGTCAAAACGTTGCAACCAAGTCCTAAATTACATTTTCTATTGATATCCCATCTAATCATGCCTTATTGATAAGGTCCTATCCTACTTCCAAGAACTGGCTGCTCTTCCTCTAGTTTTATGATCACGCGAATTCAGCAGCTCACGAATATGATACTACCACGAGCAATCCTCAAGCACTTTGCAGAAAAATAAAATCGCAGTTTGTGTCTTGTGGATGCTTCTCGACAGTCGTTCAGAAAACGATTAGCGCACCCGTCCCTGGATGACGTCTCAATAACAGGCCGTAAAACTCAGTGGGACGCTTCACGACAAACCAAGCTCAGAAGCACGACGAAGCCAAGGCGACAGGTTCGGTGGTCCAGAAACAACGCGAGGTAAACCAGCCGAGAAATCGATGTTACGCAAAGTAGCGGACTCAGTGAAGCGCACAATTTTAAATAGCTTCAGCCCGATTATGTGAATCAACAAACATAGTATGCTACTGAGCATCTCAAACAACGTTCCGATGCCCAGCTGTTCGGCCAGGACCAGAATACGGAGCATACCAATGTCTTTCAAAGCATGGAAATTCCTGCACCATGTCGAGATACCAGGTTGTAAGCTCTCCGCAGAATTGTGACCGATCTGTATTCTATTTGCAAAGGCCTCTACGCCGTGCTGCGGCAGCTCGGACGGCAATCGGAGGCTAAGCAGACAGCTTGACTCGGCCCTAAGGGTCTGATTGTCCATTCGGGAGCAAAGCCGGGGGGGGGGGGGGGGGGGGTTATTGCAGAAAAATATACTGCTAGAAACATCACACGATCACAAAATGGTATTTCGGGATTAGTTACAAAGTATCATTTGTATTTCTTGAAAAATATTTCACGTTATGTTTAAGACCATGTGTCCAAGCAGTTTCCATTGCAACTCATACACATTTCGAATAAAACATTAATTTCTCCAGAACATTTCAGTGCATCCCATGACAAGCGTTAGCCCTAAATATCCTCAGCCAAATCCCGGTCCGAGAATGGTCACTGTCCATCCCAGACCGGGCCCGGCCGGGCCGCGGGCCGAAGACCGCCGCCGGCTCCGGTCAGCGCCAGGGCCGATCAATGCCAGCCAGCCTCCAGCAACAGGCCGTATGCACACGGAGAAACAAAAAGCCGCCGCTCCCCGACCCCAAAAGGCCGCCGCCTGCCGCGGTCGGAGCGGCAAAAAGGCGCCTGGCAACCGGGACAGAAAGCAGAGAAGTGAGTTCAGATTTACTGGAAAGTGTTTTCATCTGGACAACACTTCAGGAAAAGTCAGCTCTTGCAGTCTGTTTTTCACGCTGCAGTCAGACTCTTGCAAAATTGTTATGACTTTGGAGTGGATTCCGTTGAGAGTAAAAAGGAAAAAGCGTTAAAATTAACACATGCCTACCAATCAGTATCAGGGCATAATATTCATCAAATAATATTACCACAGCCAAAGGAATTAATATGTCACGTAATTCGAAACATTGCTCTGTATTTCCAGTAGACCCGCTTTTAGACACGTTTCAAAAGCGGTTTTGACACCATTCTACAACTATCCAATTGGAAGCTGGACATAACGGCAAGAGGGATGCATTTTTGCCCGGTCCAATCAATGAGATAATCGCGACAACGAATTACCGTATTAGCGCGGTCACGGTGACGGGACTACCATAAGTGCCGCCAAAACAGGTCTAAGTATAAATATTACCGGCTCAGCTGAGGCTGAATAGCAAACCAACGAGCCGCCCGACCGCCATCCAGACAGAGTGCGACGTCACCAGACTAAACCAGTGACGTCACCAGACTGAGACAGTGACGTCACCAGGCAGACGACCGATTCTGAACCGGTCCCAGGTGCTGAGTGGAAGATGAAACTGAGTAGGTAAGAATACCTGGGGCTGAAGATTGCGGACGTTGCAAGCAGTGCATGGTGGACCGGAGAATACGAGTTGACGTTGGACGATAGATGATGGATGTTAAGCGATGGACGACAAGTCCTAAACGATTGAAGATAGACGATGGAAGATAAACGATGAGCGATGGACGGTAAACGTTGGACGTTGGACGATGAACGAGAAACGATGGACGATAAACGGAGGACGAAAAACGTTGGACGATAAACGATGGACGATAAAAGATGGACGGTGGACGGTTACTGAAACTCTGAAGCTGTAGGCGGCGGGTCCGACGGTGCCACTGCAGACGGCACAGTGGTGTGGGTGGTCAGCGCTGAGCGGCGGCGAGCTCCCAACTGTCTGTGTGGGCGGCAGCCTATCGATTACGTAACATACGGACATGTATCGTCTACCTACCTACCCCGACGAATGAATGGCTCGCAAAGACAGGTCTAAAGGTCGTGCCTGCTCAGCAATTGGACCCAGTCAAAGTGAACGCATTGCCACAATAACCAAATATCACTGCCAAAGCTTACATCAAATAAAAGCGTGCCCGCGCATAATCCAGCTATCACAGTTGCTGAGCGCCGCCGGTAACACAGGGCCGCCGAATCACCACTGGGTGATAAGATACCCATATCACGGCGGAAGTCGGACCAGCTGACGACCTTCCGCGTCCTCCTGAACGGCCCGCACCTTCGGCGGCGGCCATCCCGCCTGTCCGATTACCGGTCTCACGAGAGCGCTGTTTTACGACACCCTCGAGGTCGGCCCGCGGCCGGCAGTCCTCACCGGCCCACGGTCTCCCGGGCGGTGTTTCATAGCCCGACGCTGCAGACTGCAGTGCGCTGCTGTATTGGTGCGGCGTTTGAGACGAATTCGGCTCGACGCTTCAGCGTTGCGAGCGTCCGAGTTTGTTGATGTTTCCATGGAAACCCAACGCACCGCAATGCGCGGCCGTTAAACACCGCCCGGGAGTGGACCGGTAGCGAGCGGGCGCTACCGACTTGCGATAGCCTCCCGATCTGAGCCGGCGACACGACAGTCCAGTCAGCACTACACCGAGCCCGAGCACCCCACCTCAGCACAATCCACCCTCAAAAGCCAACGATCCACACATCTCCATGCGACGATCTGCATCGTGTCGTCACCCGCATATTTCACCGCAACAGCCACAAATAAGCGCCGCTTTCCACATTCAACCCCTTCCAGCACGCTCCAGATTTTATCAAAGACCGCCCGCGTGCCTGCCCTCCCTCCACCTGTGACCATCTCACGGCATTGTACCCGCTCTGTCGACCGCGACACACGCCTCCGCTGGCTCTCAACCACCGACGACACGCGCTCACAGGCCCGGAGGACGGCCCGTCGAGACGACGGGCTGGGCGCCAGAGAGGAACATCGATTTATCTGTCGAGCCGCCGCCGACATTACGCCGAGCGAACAGCCGCTCCAAGCCAGTCGACATGCCGTGAATACAAAACAACCGATTTCGGATGCTTTCCGCCGAGCAAAATAACATCGCTGCAGGCTTAGGCAAAGCCGTAAGTTTGGTACAGTTATTGGTTGGTACCAAATCGCCAGGAAGCATACCTTTAGAATCAGATAAAGACATCCAAATAGAAAAAAAAAAATGGCTGGAACAAGTGTTAATACTTTTTAAAGTTTCGTTCGTAACTGGTGAGCCAAATCGAACCATATGAACCGTAACGTTCACATGAAGGCTTATTGAAAAGAAATTAAACAGAAGAATGTCGCAAGTCCCACAATAACAATCGCGGAAGGACGCTCGGGACGCCAATATCCGCGTGTTTGCTGACGCACCCTCGTGTCGCGCGTATGGCGCCCATATCAGCTGACACGTGGCGGAACTCTGCGTGCCTATGGCTGGGTCACGCGCCTATGCCTATGGCTGGGAACTCTGCGTGCCTATGGCTGGGTCACGACCGGGGGTGATACGCCGGCCAGCTTCACCAAGAGGACGACACGCATGCTCCTGGCGCATGTGGGTCGTGATTATGTGATTATTATTACGCTCATTCAGATTTGCGCAGTAACAACTTCTCTAACTGATTCTGGTGCCCGACCATAGCCAAGGACATAAAATTGCTCGTAAACAGTGACAAGATGCCTTACAAATCTCTTTCACCGGGACCAATGGGACGCAACATTGGCTGCAAGAGTTCTAACTTCCAATCACAAAGCCATGAGAAACTGATACTGATTGAACCACATCGATTGGTTGTCCCGCGCATATGTCCCGCGGTGGACAATCCTCTTCATAGATGGCGCCAGGAGTGAGTGCCTGCAAGCACGCTGTGCCGCAATGTCCCGGTCAGACATCGCTGTTGGGAAAACGTCCGCGGGATCAGTTTTCACTTATCAGTAGCGAGTTTCTCTTTCCTGAAGTAAGCGGCCAACGATTCGAACATACGAATCCAGCAATATGCCTTCCGTCACCTGTAAAACGGTACTAACTATGATGGTGTTCAAATTAGCTTTGTTTGATAAATTTCCACGAAACGGACAACCGCCGCGTGTGCCCTGTCCGTCACGAGACACGTTATTTATGGATGACCCGTGACCTGTTATTGAAGAATGGTCACTGCGACGGCGGCCGGAGGCAATACTGGTCACCAGAAGATAGCTGGATAGAGATGCATCGATTGTTGATGACAATATAAGGTAATTAGGCAGCAGACACGAGCCTTCAGCCTAAAACAATATTCAGAAGAGCTGTATATGACGGTGGTGAGAACACCACTATCATACCAGTATAACGCCTTTTGGGCGAAGAACGAGCGAGCGAGATAGTGAGCCCTGCACATGCTGAAGGGCGAGAGGGTACTTTCAACGGGCTAGTGCAAAGCACCCTTCTAACCGGTCGCTAGCGGTGTGCCAAATTTGAACGCAATCGGCCCAGCCACTCCTGAGATCTAGAAGCGGCATTCTGCACGAGCGCACGTGCAAACAGGGTCCAAACTGATTTTTGCACGGCACCCTATTAACCGGTCCCCAACCGTGTACCAAATTTGAGCGCAATCGGCCCAGCTGTTCTCGACATCTGGAAGCGCCCCTACACGTGCGCACGTGCAGTAGTACCCTAACCGCAACACATGGGAATGCATTGCCTGCTGGGTGCCTACCTGTAGGTCAAGTTTCAGCGAAATTGCCCTAGTAATTACCGAGTTATTGAAATGGGAACAGATTTGGCGCCTCTTCTTTTTGCATTTTGCACGTGCAGTGGGGGTCACTCACATAGATCAAGAGTATCCGACCTTTGGTAGAAAGGATGCAGCTACCCTACAAAAATTACCGCAAAACAATCGCCCAAGCGGCTGCTAAGATATGAGCTTCTCAAAATAACTACTTTTGCAAAACAGCTTGAACACCCTCGACTTTTCACGTGGCACGTGCCACGACGGTCACTGAGATGTATCAAAAGTAGTCAATTACGGGGTAGAAGGAATGGGGCTACCCAGCAAAAAAGACCGCAGGCCAATCGGTCCAGCGGTTGCTGAGATATAAGCCTCTCAAAAGCGTTACAGGCCGGGCCGGGCCGGCCCGGCCCGGCTCATACTGAGATTTTTCCGTTATATTGAAAAGAGTTCGCTACGCTCGCTCGCTCGTAAACATTGGTGAGCTACGCCTTCTCGCACTACGCATATGGTATGTGTGATAAGAAAGTTACTCGATTTATACACTTTGCTGAGTCTAATTAATGGATTACGACTAACATTCCAGGACCAATGGTATTGTAATATTGTTCCTCGTGATAAGTGCGCTAGAACGTACAGGGTGTCCAGAAATTATTTGCCCCTCCATCAACTCGCCGTCATAATTAATAAACAAAGAGCCCCGGGTCATGGTTTATTTACCGATTTATCCCTTGCTCTGTCCACCCATTCACTCATCCACTTTGGCATTTCATAGATCAAGATGTCCAATTATCCGCGCTGATGTTCAGCCACACCTTTCACAGGTTCCCCTAAAGTCTGTTTTCTGTGGGAGCTGGTTCAATCTTGCTGAGCTCCTTCATGATTTCCCATAGGTTTTCGATTGGGATTAGGACAGAGGATTCGATTTGACTTCCCACTTCATTCCAGTCTTCACCATAACTTCAGCGCGCTTCAGACGCTTTGTCAAAGAGTTTCTTTCGTCATAGTAGACACTGCACGTTCAGGTGAGAGTCACGCCTGCCAATCACTGGCCCCTGGCGCCTCGCAAGTGTCAAGGTCAGGTGACCGGGTTATGTCATCTGTCTAACGGACAGCTGTGGATAGCCTGAGGCACGGTCTTAGCAATTTTTACGGTTCTTAAAGCGCATGGTGGGATTTAGCTAAATGAACCAGGGGCAAATAATTTCCGAACACCCTGTAGTCAATCAAATGTGTCTTAAATGAGAGAACAGCACGTAAGTTGTCCCATACCTATTCCCTTGGCGTAGGGAAAGGGGTTCCTTCATTTGTCGCAGGAGTTACAGACGAAAATATAAATATGCATCGATAAGGGTGATATTATATTGTTTTATGTTCACATAGGTAGTGTTATGCTATGAAATAGTCATTCAAGCCTGTCTATGAAAACCACCAACGTGCAATTCAGCGTGCTCTTTAGACAAATAACTTACATTTCCATTCACCTTTGTAAAATCCCTCATTCTAGAGAAACCTTTGCAGCGTCGACGGCAGTTACTGAAAATGCTAACAGTGCAGTTGAGAAACTTAGCGTTACGAAAGAGTGACAATGAGCTATCCTCTTCGAAGTTGAAGAGCACAGCAACCCGAGGGAGACTTTCACGGAATAGGTGAGTAGTTCTAAATGTGACATGTCAAATATGACGACACAAGAACGGCGGATCCAGAGCACTCGATGTTCAGCTAAGATGATTTGCAAAGGTCGGAGCAAAGTTCGTGATATGAAGATCGGCTCCACGTGAGAGAAATAATAAATATTACCCGCCAACGGGCACCAAGGGCGCCTCGACTGCAAATGGTTCCCACGAGCAATATATCGCTGCTGCCAGGCGCCAGGACGAGCCATCATACGCAAGCAGAAGAACGAGAAGCTCTTTAGGCACTTAATTTCAAACGTCACGAATAAAGTTCCCATATGATAAAACATTTGCTCAGTCATCCATTCAACACCCAATATGATGATTTTAAACGGCTTTTATCAATTTGCATCACTCCTAGTGCAGCGTCTCTCTATTCGCTTTAGCAAACAATACCAAGCCTCATTGCTGAGACGGTATAAAGACGCTCGCGCACGCCAGCTCGCCGGACGTGAGCCCATAGCGACCCAACGTCCCCGAGCCCCAAGCTTGTTCCAGTGACCACGCAGCCAGTCGTCACACGGACTGGAAACGCACGCCACGCACGCCAATCCCTCGGTCGGCGAGCGACGGATTGTGTCACCAGCGATCAGTCGCCGGCAGCGGCGTCCGGTCACTGTCAGGAGCACTGCCGCGCTATGCGTCAAATGACGTCATTGGTCACTACGGTGTCTGGAAGGAGTAGCAAATGTTTTATACCTAACTGATGGGAGACGACCCTCTACAATAAAATGCTGGTTATCTACACGACACCGTAGGCAGTTGATTTAGTAGTACAATTTACAAAACCTGTTGCTCAAAAAAGTGTCCCGTTATCGATGAACTTACTTGGATAGATGTTTCAAAATCTGGTTCTTGATAATTGACGTCATTCTGACGGCGGAGGTGCAAAGCGAACCCGCAGTGTGACGGCTTCAGCAGTGCCGGGGCTCAGCCGAACGATGGCGATCCTGAAACAAAACGCAGTGTTACTTACTGGTGCGTGGGCAGCGGTCACATTTGTAAGTATTAGCACTAAACGGCTGCAGCGGTCTGCTGGTGGATATTGTGCCGGGTGCGTATGGTGATACACACTGCATATATCTTTTATGCATCAGAATCATGTACGATCAGGGTGGTGACGTCATTCTTTCGATAGATGAAGTGCATCATTTTACACTTTTGGACACGAAAAGGTAGCAGCCACTCCTACCGCCAACATCCACTCTGCTCCAGGGCTGCAGAGTCCGAGTCGGAGTTGGCGTTGATTTCAAGCCGGAGTTAAATTCAGAGTCGGAGTCACCGAAAATCAATCGACCTGCAGGCCTGCCATGGCTGCAAAGTCTGAGTGATTGGAGCTCTGCCCAGTCAGTCAGAGTCGATTTTAGGAATCCAGAGTCAAAGTCGGAGTCGCCAATAGACTATGCAGTCGTGCTTTACACACCTGTGAATGGTGTGGACGAATGGGAAATCTCCAAGAAAAGATTGCTGGCTAACAATATTGTGAAAAAGTCGGGTCCAGTGACAGAGCCCTGGGAGACGACATTAGAAAT
Organism: Amphibalanus amphitrite; assembly: GCF_019059575.1. NCBI lineage: Eukaryota > Metazoa > Arthropoda > Thecostraca > Balanomorpha > Balanidae > Amphibalanus > Amphibalanus amphitrite. Next base: position 126,562 of record NW_024882368.1, read on the forward strand.
ATTTATCCAGGAGGAGGGCTGCGGTGTCGATGTACTTTTTTGGTGACTCCGACTCCGGCTTCCAAAATCGACTCCGACTCCGACTCCAGCTCCGACTCCGGACATTTACATATTATGATAGAAAAGTTTTCTTTTTATCTAGTTTAGTTTTCTTCTATCTAGTCTAGTTTAGTTTTAGTTTTCTTTTTATCTTATATTTTATCAGAGATCTTTTTATCTTGCCCAGAATTTTGCCCTGAATTGCCCTGAATTCATTTGCGCGTTCTATGGCCTTAGATCTCAGGTAGAGGTACTTTGCAAATGACATTCAGAGCTATAAGCAAGTTCTAGCGCAGCCGGTCTTCCGATTTTTCGCTGAAAATGCTCGTTCAAAACAGAAACATTGTCTTAGCTTCGACAAAATCTGCTATGGAAACATCAACGAGTGTATTATTTCCAAAACAAACATGCTGTAAGGCATGACTTTGAGCTACGCCAAATTTACTCCGACCCCGGAGTCAGAGTCGGTAATATTTTGGCGACTCCGACTCCGACACCGACTCCGGTCAAAATTGTCGATTGCGACCGACTCCGACTCCAACTCCGACTTCGCAGCCCTGTCCAGAGGACCATGTTGAAGACAGTTCAACTGATAGGACAGCCTTTTACACATCCTGTGTGTTAGCAGCTTGTAGGTCGTAAATTGGATAGTGGATATGGTTCAAATAGCCTACTATGAACGTCAAACCCCTTGAGACCCCACTTTTTTGCGATAATTTTTAAATGCGTCAACTCTCGTTGACAATATTCTGGCAATGTGTGTTTCAGAACCTGCCGAAACTTTTATTACTAAGGTATTTTAACGCCAAACGATTATGAAAGGTACTTCTCATTCACTCGTAATGTTAAATTTCACGGAACGAATCTGCTGTTTGGGTAGAGGCTACGCGCTCGTGGGGCGGAGCCACGTAATGACGTCAGCGCTAAACTCCGCCCTACCCCTCCGGCGCTCCTTGCCCGGCGACCGGTCACTCGCGTCTCGCGCTCCATTCAGGCTTGATGGTGGACGGTAGCTGGTAACGGTAGCGGGCGCTGGTAGATGACATTAAGAGCAGATGGCGCTGGTGGCGGGGCTCGAGTGTGGCCGAGCGCAAGCCTCTGCCCGGGCCTGAATTGACCTTAACATTACGAGTGAATGAGAAGTACCTTTCATAATCGTTTGGCGTCAAAATACCTTAGTAATAAAAGTTTCGGCAGGTTCTGAGACACACATTGCCAGAATATTGTCAACGAGAGTTGACGCATTTAAAAATTATCGCAAAAAAGTGGGGTCTCAAGGGGTTTGACGTCCATAGTAGGCAAACGCCACAAAATTACCTATACAGTGATGTCCTATCTCAATCCTTGATTACCTACCTACTTATACCTTTACAAGTGATGTCATTCTGAGCCACTTGGTGAGGAAATCAGGATGAATGATAGCCACTTCGATTTGTCTTTTATAGTCCTATCTGGCCCATATCACACCTTATCACCTTCTCACAATCGAATGCAGTGTTAGCACAAATTACTAACAGATATTGCATCATATCAGCTTCCAAAGAGCTGATATGATGCAGTATTTGTTAGTAATTTTTGCTAAAACAGCACTTGATTGTGATGCACAGGGAGTACAAACTTCAAATCAAAAATCAAAAGTTGTAGGTGCAATATGCTTCCTAAGGCATGCAATCTCACATGAAATGCTTTTTCAAAACCCAGACATATGCCCTTGCCCAGACATTCCATCCCAAAATTTCCTGAATTTCTTCAACATAGGACTGAGGATAGGACTGGTAGGTATTCTTGAAATATTGGTTCACTTTGCAGAATTGAGACTTGAGAGGAAATTTTGAAGGCATTTGTGGCTACATTGACATGCACAGATTATGGATGACAGCTGGCATCATTCTCAGATGATGACAATGAGGTTTAGGTTTAGGTTAAAGATAGTGGGTTAGGTTGGGTTGGACTAAGGTTTAGCTAGTACCAACTTCCCAAAGTGTCTATACAGGATGCAAAAGAGAGCACAACATCTGTTTGACTCCATGTGCTAACCACTCTGTTGGAGAAGAACTTTGACCTGGCATACACTCTACCTGTTTTTCTTTAGTTTCTGGCATGCCCTCTTGTCAAAATGTCATTAGGTCCTGGGTTGTGGAGTCAGAGTCGGCTGGTGTTGATCAGAGTTGTAAGTTCTCTGCTCAGTCAGAGTTGGTTTTTGAAAGCTGGAGTTGGAGTCAGTCACTGAAAATCCATTGACTCTGCAGAACTGATTGTCTGGAAAAGAGATGCCTTGAGTCAATCTTGGTATACCCTGAGAGAATCTTGAACTCAATCAGGTCCGCTTGTCACAGTCTTTCCTCCACGGTGAGGTGTGATTGGCTTGATTTCTGAAAATCTCTCTACATATGGTTTGTTTTGCAGCCCTTTCACCAGCTTTGTGGGCTGCGGCTATTCCCTGTATTCTTTCTTAAGCCAGAATATCTGAGCGAGCATCTACATCAACCAACATTGACATGTGAAGCGTAACGAGTGCTGCCCTCACAACAAGTTGAATTAAAGTGCCTTTAATTTCAGCAACTGTGTGTGGCAAGAGAGCAGGGACACACCAAACAGCCTAATCATGTCCAACCGGCTACCGGAGCAGCCAAGGCAAAAATGTTCAGCAAAAACAGATGAAACAAGTGACACTACGAGGGACATTATCTGACATTCAGCAACAACCATTTTCTAAAAAAATTAAAAATACACTACAACTGTGAATGTGATGACACCTATGGCATGACCTATTTATATACACTGTGGCATGACCTACCTTTATGTCACGCTGTCATGCAGTCAGAAGCTGGTGATTTTCGGCTTTTATCGCACACCAACACCACAGAATAAAGCGATTTAATTGTCACTGAACTATGATCTCTATTTTCGCTGATAGCCTCAGCTATACACGCTTATCAAACATAGGTACACATCTTTATCACAAATCACCACGAGCAACACTCAACCACCATCCAACACAGACCGCAACTTCAACTTCTCCACCCAGCGACAACGCAGCGCATAACTGACATCAACAGCACCATTTGTACACCAAACAACAGCTGATCGATATCCTTGTCTAGAAACTTGGCTAGTACATTTAGACAAACATTTTAGCCCAATAAAGTATTCGACGGTTTTTACGAAAACGGTAAAAGTTCTCCTTAAATAAGGGATGATAATGTTTACAAATACAAATTGATGAATTACAGATATTTCTATAAGAAAATCACCTCAGTTCACTGAAATTTGAAAAAAGAGCCAAGGTGCATAGCCAAACAAAGGCGTTTTCTTATCTATCGACAAATATGCCGCAGAAGATTCGAAAAGTAGTGTTCATGAGCTGCATATACCGTGATGAGCTGCTTACAAAACGTGTCAAAGGAGGAGCGATTTGATCAAGGATTTGATTCACGGTCATAGAATACTAGATTTGATTGCTCGAAATTTCCTGGGTTTGAGAAGGAAATAATCTCAGATAATCTACTATACTATTTCTAATCGCATCATCGCATCTATGAAGCGGCTGGATTCACATTTTGTTTTCATACGAACATAAGTCTCATATTCAAGTTTTGGTACCTATCTACCAGTACTTTGACTTTGACTTGCTATAATATCAATATTGATATCTTTCTCACCTCACTAATTTCACTTAATTCATTTGTCTCACTGATAACCTAACTAAAAGAGGAAATGACGAAATCTGCATTATTTGTTTGTCTGGGTAAGTGAATCAAAATTTTTAGGTACATTTTACCTACCATCCATTCACTGTTCACAATCCGAATCATGGCTGGTGAGTGGTGGGCATGTCTGTCCACATTACGAGTCCCCTATAGGTAATATGGGTGTGGCGTTGTTCCTCCCTGCATACTGTGCCTTGCACAATATGTGTGCATGATTTCTTAAATCCATTGACTCAAGGCATAAAATCACCTCAACTAAACATAATTTCTTAATTTTGGTACATAACACATAAATTTGCCTAATGCCCTACCTACTAGTTGAAAGATCAGAATCCTGAACTAGCTGCAAACTCAAAAAGAAAAGAAAAATACAACCCTTAGCTACAATATAATGAATGAACAAGAGGACAAATAGAGCAGTACATATCATGAATCAGAATGAGCAGATTGATCCCATAACTGAAGGACAGGATAAGGATCCCCAAAACCCTCCCATCCCATTTGTGCCCCAGAGTCCCAGAAGTGACCATAACCTGAACCAGAGTGTTGGAATCACTCACCCTGTATCAAGATTACTTCATATGTTGATGTCATGTATTGTTCAGATTGACCAGCGTTTTATCTTTTCCAGGAAACATCTGCCGGTCGCCGATCGCTGAGGCGGTGTTTGCGCAGGCGCTGCAGGAGCGGGGAGTCCGTGACCAGTGGCGCGTGGACAGCGCCGCTCTGGGCGACTGGCACGTGGGACGAGCCCCCGACCGTCGCGCGCAGGCCACCATGAAGAAACACAATGTGCCCATGAACTGCAAAGCCAGGGTGGTAAGTTGAAGTGATGTGGTTAAATCGGAATCCGGGACACGGATGGGAGAAGCATGATGCAACACCGGATCGGAATCAGTTGGAACTTGGAGCGGGCACATTTTCCCGCAAGCCCGAGCTGAAACCGGTGGATTTTTTTCGGGAGACTTAAAACGTCTTCATATTCCATTTTGTCTGTGATGAACATATTGATTTTATCCCTATCGACATTCGACAGCCAATTCCTGCTATTCTAGATAATAGCTATCATAATTAAGTCAATAATTTGGTATTTTTAGAAGCATGCCCAAATTGTTGAATAGATGGCTCATGGCTGTGAGATGGAATGTCATACCGAGCAGGGTCGTTACTTGAACTCTGACTCCGACTCCGGGCAGAACTGTCGACTCCTACCGACTCCGACTCCGACTCCGCCGCCATGGCAGGTCTACGGAGTCTATTAATTTCCGGTGACTCCGGCTTCGACTCAGACTTCGGTTTCCAAAATCGACTCAGACCCTGACCCCGGTCAGAACTGTCGACTCCGATGGACTCCGACTCCGCAGCCCTGTACAGCACACCATTCAACCCTGCCGCTGAAAGTAGGGGAAGGAAGCTTTTCAAACCTCTCCTTGTTTGTCAGGCAGTCGGTATCTCATTTTCTCGAATCTCGTTACAGGTTAGAACCTCGGACTTCAGGGAGTTTGATTATATTTTCGGAATGGATGAGAGTAACATCTCAGAGCTGAAGGATCTAGCGCCGTCCAACTCGACAGCTCAAATTGAGCTGCTAGGCAAATACGACCCAGAAGGCGCGCTTATCATCAGGGATCCATACTACGTAAGTTGTTATTGAGATGGCTTAGCGAGACATTGAGTTAATGCTTTCGGAAATGTATATCGTTCAGCTGTACAAAACAAGCTGGCTTGTGAATCGAACTGTGATTTTTTAATGTGTTTCATTTGCCGGGTACCTGGTAAGAATAGCTGAATGACCTTTTCTCCTTTTCTCAAAAGGAATGCTTTCCGAGCTTATAACGCTCATTAGCGATTATGTGATTGAACACTTTTTTTGCTTACTAAACGTTCGTAGGCATTGCCTATGTAGGGCTTCAGGCTTCTTGACAAACGCTTTTGCTTTTTATGAGTTCCCTTCACAATCCGACTGTGCTGTTTCAGGATGACGGCGACCAGGGTTTCGAGACCTGCTACCAGCAGTGTCTCCGCTGCTGTGGCGCCTTCCTCGACTCGATCAACGTCAAGTGATCGCGTCTCAGGACTTCTGTGTGTCGTGCTTTGGCGGGAGCCTCCTTTCGGATGCTAGTGCGACCGGCGGCAGGTCGCCGACCTGCGCTTATACATTTGTTCTTGAAAGGCGCTGTGCTTACATTGGTGATTTGGTAATATAAGTGTACTTTAATTTATGTTCAACACGATGAGAAGCGTAATAGACAGAAGTAGTAGTTTTTTTTCGTTATATAGCTTTCGTTTTACGTTTTACGACTTGAAGGCTATCTACATGGTGATGAACTCTGATTGGCCTGCATTCAATGTCCCCTCACGGATAATACCGCGACATAGTCGGACGTGTGTTACTGAATCTTTTGATCACATGCCGAATGCCGATCACTCGTCCATAGTCCAATGGCAGGCTCCTCGTTAATGTTCCAGGAGGCCTAGCCTTTCGGCCTTTGCTGGCCGCTTCTCAGAAGCTCATTGACGTCATGAGAGAAAAACACCCTTTCGTCTTGTGTTCAATAATCGTGATCTTTTGGGCCGAAGTGGCTGTCCGGTCCATGGTTGTCCAATCGGAGATAGCCTTTTGCACCCGCGCTGACTTCAGTCCTTTCTGGCTCCCTTTCGTTAATGTCCTTTCTCCACTCCCTCCCCTTGCATCGTGTAGCTTCTTATAGCCAAGGCTGGAGCCCGTATGTGTCCATATACAGCTCACCAAAGGCCGTGTAGGTATAGTACAATACTGTGATGTTCACTTCTATAATCTATATAGTCTCGCCGTTTAGCGTTTAGCCTTGAATGGCGATTGGCTGTTGCCGTGGGCCCACCGCTTAGTAACGGCACTGGCGTTCATGGCTGTCAGTGTTCATCCTGAAAAGACCGCGGTTGACATCCACTTGTAGGTATGTTCAGTCTGTACGGTACTTTTAAGACAGCCTCAGGCCGTATCTTTCTGGGGTAGGTATATAGGGCATTGGACGGACAGACTTACGTGTGCACCATCCCACTGCAGGACGGTGCGTCAGATCATTGCTGTACCCAGGCCTAGCGGTGCGGCGGTGCGAATTGGACATGCCGGGCTTGTGGAAGAACCTGGTTACAATGCGGACCTAGTCCCCGAGGAACTTTGGGCTATCATCCAGCGGCAGCATCCAGCGACTCTACCGCCAAGCGGAGATACTGTCAGCTGATGGATGCCTTCGCCCTGCGGCAGCATATCACCGGACCCACCTTCCGCAGCTCTGGCTCCACCATCGACGTCATCTGCAGCAACGGCACGCTGCAGCGGCAGGGCACGCTGCACTGTGACTACAGCGATCACAACTGGGCCCGCGCTACATTCAGTCTGACCGGACTCCGACCTAAACCGACCGTGGTGACAGCTCGCAGCTGGCGCCGTACTAACGCCGAGGAGCTGAACCGGCGGCTACAGACCATTGACTGGAGCCCGGTATTCCACAGCACGGATTCCGCCCAGCAGTGGGAGTACTTCCTCGGCGTGACACGGCCCGTGCTGGACGAGTTGGCACCCCTGAAACGGACCAAAGTGCGCAACCCGACCGCCCCGCCCGTGACCGAGGCCACCAAACAGCTGATGGCGGAGCGGCGCGCGGCGCTGCGGGATGGTGACCGCGACCACTACCGGCAGCTGAACCGGCGCGTGCAGGCTACCATACGGCGGGACACCAGGGACGCTGTGCAGCGGCACATTCAAGAGCGCGGACGGGCCTCCCTGTGGAGGGGAGTGCAGCCTGTCATAGCTTCTAAGAGCGCTGGGAAGCCACCCATCACAGCCGAGCAGGTGGACGCCGACGCACTGAATCGGTATTTTGTCAATATCGGTGTGAATGTAGGAGTTGGAGTGGGCCATTCTGCCCGCATTTGCATCTCTGCGGCCGAGAGCATGCTGGCGGCCGGCGCCCCGGGCGAGGGCGCGACCGAGGCGGCGCGCGGGCTGTGCTCGGGTTTGCATCTCTACGGCCGGGAACGCGCCGGCGGCCGGCGCCCCGGGCGAGGGCGCTGCCGAGGCGGCGCGGGGAGTGCTCAGTGTTGGGGAGGGATTCTGATGGTTACTGCTGTGTCGGACGGTTGTCCAGGTCGAGCTGTGCAGTGCTCGCGATGTGATATTGCTTGGGGTCACTCACAATACAGCGAATGATGCATTGATGGTCCAAACGATCGATCACTGTTCAAGTACAGCGCTCAACACCGAGCCATGCGCAACACTGCACTAAAACGAGTCATTAAAAATGTACAAACACAAGCGATCAGGTGGTTTTCGACTCCTAGCAGGCAACGTCCGTTCAGGAAGAGTCTGCCGGACCCCCGAGGAAGACGCCCGAGACCGGGGAGGACGACCCCGAGCCCGACGAGGAGCACCAGATCCCGAAACGCCGGCCCGGTTACCATGATCCCAGACACCCTCCCCCGGGGCTCTGCGGCATTGGGCTCGTCTTCGTCTCATCGAGGGGGCCCTCTTCCGGGTGTATCGCAGCAGAGCCGGGCAACCTGAGCGCCTCCAGGTGGTGATTCCTCCTGGACTGGTGGGTGGTGTTTTGACGTCTCTTCACGCAGGACCCTGTGGTGGACATTTTGGACCAGAAAAGCTGCTGAAACAGGCGCAGATCCGGTTCTTTTGGATCGGAATGGCTGCTGACATAAGCGAGTTTTGTTCGCATTGTGACCGCTGCACTGGTCGTAATGCTCCAAACCCGACGCCACGTGCGCCCATGGGCGAGCTCTTCGCGTCAGAGCCATGGGAAGTCCTCTCGATTGACTTTCTGACTGACCTCCCTTTGACTGAGCGTGGCAATCGACACCTGTGTGTGCTGTCGATGACCAGTCGATCGCAGACTCTGCGAGCGCAGACCCTGAGGATGCTGCGACGGCTGCTCATGGGTCCAGCGCGGACCCTCATGTTGACTCGGATGATACTGGGCCAGCTTCTGACCGACCAGCTTCTGGTTCTGCGAGTACTGACCTGGTCTGTGCTGCGCCGAGTGTGCGGTCAGGTGTCCCTGCGTCCGTTCACCCGCTTCCCGAGCACCTGGAGGGTTCACGTGATGTCCCCTCTGTGGATGTGGGAGCTGTTGAACCTGACGAACATGTGATTGACACGTACTCTGATCAGGAAACTGTCCAGTTTCCAAATGTGAATATGAACCCTCTGGACTCTGGTGATTCCCCTGGTGTCGGTCGTGGGGATGCTGGTGCTTCCCCGGGTGTTGGTGTTGTGGACCCCAGTGATGCCCGGGAGAACATTGTTGATGTTCCTGATTCTTCCCCGGACGACCTTGTGGGTCCTGGCGGTTCGGGGGGTGGCGGCGACGAGGGTTCTGGTGGTCTCCCGGGGGAGGGTGTCTGGGATCATGGTAACCGGGCCGGCGTTTCGGGATCTGGTGCTCCTCGTCGGGCTCGGGGTCGTCCTCCCCGGTCTCGGGCGTCTTCCTCGGGGGTCCGGCAGACTCTTCCTGAACGGACGTTGCCTGCTAGGAGTCGAAAACCACCTGATCGCTTGTGTTTGTACATTTTTAATGACTCGTTTTAGTGCAGTGTTGCGCATGGCTCGGTGTTGAGCGCTGTACTTGAACAGTGATCGATCGTTGGACCTCATTCCGTCTGATTACGTTCCTTGTTTTGTGTCTAGGCTGACCGTTGGTGGTTGGCCTCACTAATACGTTATTTCTTTCTGGTCCCCAGGGGAGCTGCGTCTTCACGGAGGGGAAGAGTGTAGGAGTTGGAGTGGGCCATTCTGCCCGCATTTGCATCTCTGCGGCCGAGAGCATGCTGGCGGCCGGCGCCCCGGGCGAGGGCGCGACCGAGGCGGCGCGCGGGCTGTGCTCGGGTTTGCATCTCTACGGCCGGGAACGCGCCGGCGGCCGGCGCCCCGGGCGAGGGCGCTGCCGAGGCGGCGCGGGGAGTGCTCAGTGTTGGGGAGGGATTCTGATGGTTACTGCTGTGTCGGACGGTTGTCCAGGTCGAGCTGTGCAGTGCTCGCGATGTGATATTGCTTGGGGTCACTCACAATACAGCGAAGTCAATGCATCATTCGCTTTGAAGTTACAACACGGTCTACATGAACACGGCACGCACGGTAGACGGCTCCGGACCCGAGCTGCCGGTTCGCCTGCCCCGAGTGTCGACTGGCTCGTTTACGGTTGCACCCATCACGCCTGAGTACCTGTTCTCCATTGTCGGGCGGATGAACGGTTCGTCTGCCTGCGGCGCCGATGGCTTGTGCATTCGTTTTATTAAAATGTGCCTTTTCTCACTGTACCATGTCTTGACTCACATTGTGAACACTAGCCTGGCTTCACATACTGTACCTGACTCGTGGAAACTTACGCTGGTCCATCCTATTCCCAAGGCATCAAAATCCGACGACTTTAGCAGCTACCGGCCTATCTCCATTCTCACCACTATTGGTAAAATCACCGAGCGCGTCGTCTCTGAACAGCTTTATTCCTATTTCTCTTCTCATCACCTGTTTTCTCCAAACCAGCACGGCTTCAGAACCAACCACTCCACGGACACTGCTCTACTCACCCTGACCGATCATGTTTTCCGGAGCATGGACCAGCGTGACGTCACCGTTCTCTGTCTGTTGGACTGCTCGCGCTGCCTCGACTGTATCCCACACAGCTCGCTTCTGCGTAAGCTCGAGCTCTACGGTGTAGATACCCGCTGGTTCCGGAGTTACCTTGCCAATCATTATCAGCGTGTGCAGCTTCACTCTACCGGACCGTCTCGTGCTCACACGCTCTCACAGCCGCTACTAAACCCTATCGGTACCTACCAGGGTTCATCGCTCGGGCCATTGTTGCACAATGTGTATGCTAATGACCTGCCGCTCTACACCGACAACTCCACCGGCATCATCGCCTACGCGGACGACGTCCAACTGTACGTTTCCGGACAGCCGAGAGACATCGTTCAGCTGAAACGGTCACTGGAAGGCAGTCTATCAGTTCTGTCGAACTGGTATGGCAAGAACGGCCTCAAGTTAAACGCTGCCAAAACTCAGCTGATCGTCCTCGGCACGCCGGAGATGACTCGTCGCCTGCCTCCCATTACCATCAACTTCTGCGGCTCCACCATCACCAGCTCTGACACTGTCAAGAACCTGGGAGTATGGTTTGACAGTGACATGTCGTTTGTGACGCATACCAGTGACGTGGTGCGGCGGTGCACCGGTACCTTGTGTGGCCTGAGTCACAGTAGACACAGTCTCCCAGCGACAGTCATGGTAACGTTGGTGCAGGGGCTCGTCTTGTCGATTATTAGGTACTGTCTGTCCGTTTACGGTGCTAGCAATGTAACCCAGCGCAAACGACTTCAAAAGCTGGTTAGGTTTGCTGCACGAGTCGTCTCAGGCCGTAGGAAGTATGATCGGGTGAGCGATGTTATCAACGAACTCGGCTGGCTTAACACCGAGAGCTTGTTCAGGTACCAATCCATCGTGCTGGTGAACAAAATGCTGGCCACGTCAGAGCCGCAGCAGTTCGCCACCTGTCTAGTCACCCGGCAGAGTGTACACGGGCGGGATACCAGGTACAATGACATGCTTGTGACCCCCACTGTCAGGTCAGAGTCCGGACGTCGCCGTTTTCTGTACTCTGCGGTGTCAGGGTACAACGAGCTGCCGGCGGACCTGCGCGCTCTTAGTCAGGCTCGATTCAAGCCGGCACTGAGGGAGCATTTGTTTGACCGCGAGCGAGCCACTTAGCTGTCCTAGTTAGCACACGTGATGAGGGTGAATGTGTGAATGATTGCGGTGACTGTTGTCATATCCCATTCGATTTGTATATGCACAACGACTTGGACATAGAATAGCCGTGTTTCCACGGACATGTCTGTAATGTGAAATAAAGCAGGACCTGCACAAACAGCAGCTGGCGGCCAGCCTGGGCCAGCCTTTGGATGCTCTTGCTCTAGCCTTTAGGGCCCTAGGCACAGCTCAAACGGGAATAATCGAAACTCAATTGCCGTCTGAGCTGCACAGTCCGGCCGCCAGGGTGACAAAACGCATTCGTGCGTGTTCCCGTCTTCGTGGGAGCATCGCTGTTTTTGTAGCAACAATTAAAGCACATTTTACAGATAGGACAAAACTTATGCCAGCCAGACCCTGTACAGAACACTACACCACAGTGTGCATAAATAATAAACTATAGTACACAACAGTCAACACAGCAGATCCCGCCTCTCTTTGACGCTGTGATAATGTGCGTTTGAAACAATAATGATTTATAGGTAGCATCTCTTTTTATTGTTGTCATTTATGGCGCGTTACTTACAAATACTCAAGTCGCCTTTGAACATTTGAATGCCAATTTATTGAATTATATTTTTTTAAAGCAAGGGGCGCGCTAGTTCTCATTTAAGATTAGTTTGAATGAGAAAAAAGGCTGGGCGGTAAGTTTCGATTTATTTGATAATGGTGCCTTTAGTCTTTAGTGTCTTAGGTTAATTGCCTTGTGCTTGTGCTCCATTGATTGGTTGATGCAGCGGTCGATCGTACTGTTACGATGCTTCTGCTTCATCGTGCTTCATCAACAGTCAATATCAATATTCGTTTTTTTTTAGGTATTGGTGGTCTTCGTGCTGCTATCACTGTGGTTGTATGAGTGATGGCTTTGTAAGGAGAAGTTGGACTTTTTTGCATTTTCTTTGGCAGGGGCGCGGGAACTTCTTTCAGACGGCCGACGGGGGGAAGGGGGGGGGGGGCACACCATAATAGAGATCAACATAGGGTACCCCCAAATCTAGTTTTCTCACCGCCACTTATTTTTCTTCCCCTGGCTTTATTCAGCAAAAAAAAAACATTTGCAAAAAAGTGATATGCCGTTTTAAAGTTGTGATGGCACCGCCCCCACGGCCCACCGCCCCAGGGTTGGGGGGGGGGGCAAGCTGCCCCCAGTGCCCCCCAGCTCCTGCGCATATGCTCGTTGCATAAATATTAATACAGAATGCAAACTTTCATGCAAAAGCTTATGCTGGGGCATCCACAATTCACATTCTCAGGTTAGGTCACATTCTCAAGTAAGGTCACATTCTCTCAGGTTAGGTCACATTCTCAATTCACATTCTGAGTCAGGTATTTCATGGTACAGGGAGTCGGGAGACATGGGCACTTCATATTAAGCCATCTTAGTCTTGACTCAATTCTATTTTTTCAGAAATGGATGCAGACATGAACATTGTAGAGACAGCATTAAGAAAAATGACCCAGCCACTGAGAACAGAGAGCAAATCCAGCATCGAGCAGCTGCTGGATAATCTTCGAATCACCACAAGGCATTGCCTGCAAACTGGGCAGGAGCATGTTGATGGTATGAAGTACCATCTTGTCAGCTTTTGACCTGGGTGCATCATAGTTGTTTTGGGTGCCACTTTTGATCATGTCTTGCTTGGCATCAATTGGTACCTATGCATGATGGATAAGGAAGTTCAGTTATGAGGCTGTCATTGCTCTTTTTTGTTTTTTAATTGATGAGTTTGTTCATATATTATGCTGTTCTTGAAAAAGTCAACAATGGTCAAATGATTATTGGGTATGAAACCAATGGTATTGCTTTACAGGTCTGCTGGATGTTAAAAATATAGCAGAGCACGTGAAAACCATTGGCAGTTTCAATAATCGTCTGGAAGAATTTCAGAAAGCTAAGTATGAAAATGACATCAACAAGGTAATGACCACCGAAATTATTAAAGAAAATATGCCCTTTTTAAGATGGGACTTTGAACTGAGATAGCAGTTTTGTAGGTTCAGTAGAGACTAGCACATTTCTGAAGCCTTTTTATCACCCATAAAACATGTTGCGAATACCGGTTTTGATTTTCGAGGATATGTGCTTACCTGATTGACCTGACGTTGACCCTGGCCTATGTTTGACTGACCCCTACATAGATCTGGCCCTCTTTAGGCCTTTTAGGAAGGATTGTGCACAGTTTTGACAGTTTATCACGAGAGGCGCCCATTACGAGGCTATGAAGTCCATGTTATTGAGGGCCCGATTTCAGGTGTTTGACCTGACCTTGACGGGCTTGACCCAACCTGTGACCTCGAAATTCAACTTTCAAATACTCATCTGAAGAGTCTCGTCGTGCGTTCTTTTGTTTGCCGCCTCGTGCGTTTTGCTGCCCCTATTGGTTCTCGAGAGTTATCGGCTGGGGGCCTTTACCCCCCCCCCCTCCCCTCCCCCCAGCAAACGGCGGGTGGCGAAATACCCCAGCAACTGCCGGGTTAAAGCTGATGATTAACATGCTGTAGAATCTAGCTTGCATTATTGCTGTTGAATATAAGTGCTGACTGCTGGAAAGTGGAAACATAATCCTATTTTCTAGGCGTGGTATACCCAAGTCCAATATTCAACACTGCAGATGTCACTTGCAATCAATACCTGTTGATAATGTATTCAGTCTTATCTTCCGTGCACTGCTTGGCACCTATCCATATTCGATTTTCCCTTCGATAGGCGAGAACGACTGAGAAGCTGAATGGTTTAAGAGCAGAGGAGGATGACCTGAAGAAGCAGCTGAGGGCGACTCAGCGGGACTGTGAGAAGCAGCTGAAGATAGTCGAAAAACGGCTTGAAAGTGAAAGGTGAGTGTGCTTGGAATACCTACGCTTCGCATAAATATTTTCACCTTTTGTTAACAGCTTCATTTTTTCTCTCCCAGCGATTGCCACTTTTGGTGCGTATGCTTGATTGATTTTGAAGTTTTGCTATCAGAAGTATGGCTGCACTGTTGTTGAGTTATCAATTATTGCCCCCTCTGCTCAAATACCTTCAAGTGTATTCGGCGCTTGGTATCCCATTCGTCATCCAACAATGTCCAATCACTCTACGATCTGTATCCGCAGTTTTCACATGCTGCGGATCGTTTCTCCTTGTCCCCTGACTTCTAACGGCGTCACGTACCGCTGCGGCAGGGCGGCATTCTCTGCGTACCTGCTTCTCTGCGGCCACGTGCGTCTGGGCACCGCTGTGGAGGCGGGCGACGAGCTGCGCGGCTGCGTCTCGGTGCAGCCCAGCGACCAGGTGACGTTCAGTCTGGACACGGCCGCTCTGCCGGCCGTCCGGCTGACCAACCGGCTGTGGACGCTGGCCGCCGAGGGAGTCGCCGACGGCACGCCAGGAGGAGCCGCCGACGGCACGCCAGAGGGAGTCGCCGACGGTACACCAGAGGGAGCGGCCGACGGTACGCCAGAGGGAGTCGCCGACGGTACGTCAGAGGGAGCCGCCGACGGAGGTGAAAAGTCCGCAGATGGAGCCGCCGATCCCGGCTCCAAGCCCGCAGAGGGAGCCGCCGACACCGGCTCCAAGCCCGCAGAGGGAGCGGCCGACTCAGGCGGTAAGCCCGCTGAGAAACAGCCCAGGGCACCAGACAGGGAGGTGAATGGTGAGGGCGAGGCGGCTAGGGACGGCGAGGAACACATTGATAACGAGAGGCGTAGTGTGGCGCAGAGCGTTGAGGCTCGCAGTCTCAAGAGATGAAGTGTACTGCCTGATGTAGCACAAAGAGGGGTGGGAACCTTTGTGGGTGGGTTTACCGACGCGGTGGGCAGGCGGAGTGAATTCTGGGGAGCAGATCTAACCAACAGCTTGTATGGACATTTTGCCGGAAATGACCGTAGTATAGAATAAGATAAGGCCCAGATAACTTATACGATGTTCAGATGTGGGCCAAAGATGCGTTTTATTGAGCAAGGTTTGGAACCCTCATTTGTTTTTCACTGACAGTACGCTGGCAAGTGTCCGGCGAGGCTAGCTTTATGTTTTTTCCTCATATAGATGTTACCAAGCTGTGTTGTTCGGCATTCCCTGATTCAGCAGCTTTTGTCGCATGCGCTGCTCAAAGTGCACAGTCATAGGATTTGGGCACCACTGCCAGTTTTTTTCCGTTTCCTTAATATGTTTGCGAGTTGAGGACTGAAGTTATATTTCAACATCTTTCGCGGCACACCGAGAAAGCACAACCATTTTCGTTCAGCCCATGCTTAAATGAAACGATCGTTCTGCATCGCTACGCTCCACCTTACTATGTAGTTGTAAAAGCATAGCATCATCATAATTGATAATAATGGTAGCAATGTGCACTGTGCAGAGATAAGCAGTTGCCTTCATATTTGTGGAATGCTGTTCATTAATCATCATATCTCATCTTCACGCATTTTCATCCATGTATAAACATATGCTTATTACTTACATTTTAGAATAGCGAATCTGAACTGCATTATGAACATGTTGCGATGTGTGCATGAGCAAGATATAGGTTCAAACGACTAAATACCGCAAGCTCCTTGGCCCGTTTTGTGGCAGCAATTCTTGAATTTATGAATACATTATAACGCTACACATATTTTATGGTGTCTTTGTTACTGATCCGAAACTTAGACTGCTCGCAGCTAGACGAGTGGCACTGTGAACAGCCACTTATTATTACAATGGATAGCAACAGCGATCATTGCTAGTTTTACGACCAGCAGTGAATAGTGATCGCTGACGCGTCCTCTTTGGATGCCCCATCACTAACCAGGCGCAGTGGTCCCGACCACCTGATTTGAGACCGGCCGGACTTCAGACAAAATGTTTGCGCGCCGACAGCCGGTGCCATCTGGGCGCCCTTAAAACAAATTATCATGATCAGCGTCTGAAACCAGGCGGCAGTATTGCACAAAGCTGGGAAGTGCGCTCCGATCACATCCTGTCCCGCCACTTGTTAACCCGCGCCCTGCTGGGGGGGGGGGGGGGTGTTTGAACACCCCCCCCCCCTTGTGGTTTTTCGCGAATATCTCAAAAACGGCGGCGCTCCCGCCGCCGTTTTTGGTACACCTTATCATACATCAATTCTACACATGTTGTAAAAATTTCAGACCAAGGTCATTCAAGGTCAGGTCACCAGGTCACTTGAAGTGACCTCACCTCATAAAAAGTTTCAATGTCTGCCATAGCTACACCGAGTGACCGATCGCTTTGAAACTTTCAGAGATTTCTAAGAGCAATAGCATGCACAAAATGTATATCTCAGAATTTTGATATCGATGACCTGGTCAATTTTGCGACCTCCCCATTTTGCGACCTCCCCAGTCAATGGGAGAAAATTGAAATGCGCCTCTTTTGGACGAAAGACATTATAAACACTCCCAAACACTGAATTACAAGTGGGTTAGACACACTGAACATGAAAATGGTGTCCATGACCCCTGTTTATGCCCCTGAGGTCATTTTAGGTCACGAATGGTATCTAACAGTTTTTCGCAAATAACTTTTGATAGAGGCATGCTAGAGCGATGAAAACGCCTTAGATGTGTTCAGCTCGACGATACGGATCGACTGATATGCAACATGACCCTTTCCGGTCAGGTCATGACCTTGACCTGAGGTCAAATTTTCAAGTTGACCTTTCAAGGTCAACTTATAGTTCATTCGATGCGTCTTGACGAGAGGAACACGATGCCGGTAAAAGTAAGCTCTTACAAGGCTCGGGTCAAAACTTATTGCAGAAAAACTTTCCGAAAAAAATCGGCTATTTTTGCAGTTTTTGTCCCCTGCGGGCAAAACCGTTGACGTTAGGTCAAATCTGAGAGAATTACTCAGAAGGGCGTTAAAAGGGCTATCGAATGCGCTTTTCCGCGGCGCTGTAGCTCTATTGGTTCCCGAGTTATGCGTTGGCTTCTTGGAAATTGTCGACATTCGACCTGGAAATCGGCAAAATTTTGCCTTCAATGACCTCTGGTGACCTGACCTTTGACCTGACCGAAAAATTGACCGAAGTGATTTCGTCATTATTTTTGATGCTCTTTCCGAGCGCCGCCTTCGGCGTATCGCTACGTGGCCCAGGAGCCGAGTTAGAGGGGGGGGGGGGGTGTTCAGACACCCCCCCCCCCCCAGCAGGGCGTGGAAATCCAGGACCCCCAGCCGGGCGCGGGTTAATTGAACCCGGATGTTTATCAACATGCGAGTTTGCCCGGCCTTGTGTGTTACCAACATTCCCAGTGTGACCGTTTTTGCACATTGGCGCAGAGTCTCGCTCCAATCTCGCACCGCCAGCTGCGACCCAGTTTGGAGGCTGTTTTTGCGTCGCATTCGCCCATCTGCTGTATGTCCGTTGTTCAGATAAACGAATATGGGCGTAAAAACGCTGGGCTCTGTTCTGGTGTGTGGTGCAGAGACTAGAGAGACTTCCACATTCACTTCTCGGTGTGTTCCACATGTACCTCTGTCGGTGAGATGCATGGGAACTACACATCTACCAGCCCTTGCGGCTGTGGTCAGTAGGTACGACACTGCAATAGTGTTTGACGGGCCCGTGGCGTAGTGGAGAGCGTAGGACGAGACTGGGTCGACAGCGGCCTTGACTAGCATGTGATTAGAAGGCTATCTGCTCTCTTTTTGGGCCTCATATGTCAATTTCCCCGTCTTTGTTGCTGGAGATGCTTTCTCGAGTGATGTTGGCCTCGACGGACCGTGCAGTGTCCAGCTACTTCACCGTTGATTGGTGCCATTCGTGGCGACGGTGTGGTATATTGCCTTCGCACCTATGTCATTAGTGATATCTTTCAAAATATCACTATCATTGTGTTACCGTGCAAAAGATCAACTTCGTTCACGTAAGTCATATATTTAAATAAACCCAAACACTGAAGGACACACACAAACCAGTAATCAGTCATACAGGTTTTGTACGGTACTCCGACTCAGATAGGCATTAGTTCTCGAATTGTAACGAAAAAGCACATTGTTGATAGGAACAAGAGCACTATACCGCGGCGGATTCCTGTTGTACAGACTATCCTAAGAAAAAGGCTGACGTAATGTTTGTTGACACGTAAGGATTGACTTAGAGCATGACTGGATGGTTATCACTTCTCTGAGTCTGCTGCTTATTTGCTGGCTGCTTGTTTCCACTAGTTTGCTATTGCTTCTTTGTCCGCACACCATCGACTCAGAAACTTGTCACTTGCTCCTATACATTGGTCCCAAAGTCCTTCTTGATGACGCTGGCGTGAGCGCGAGGACTGCTGTCTGTTGACAGTCCTCAGACCGACAGATCGACAAGGTATTTACACGAACCCCTGAGCACGTAACTGGCCTCAGCATTTGGCACTCGATATCGGACAGCACTCCATAGCGCCAGCTTTCTCAGCCGTTCAACACTTAGTGTTTTATCACTGACACCGCGCGGGGCAGTTTAGCGAACCGCTCTCCGACGACACACGTCGATTGTTCTGTGTCTGGGACTCTCCTCAACCCATCAGGATGCACTCGGACGGGAAGTCAGGGTCGCGCACCAGACGCTGCCGCGCCGGCCGCAGGCACGCTGAAAAACGGGCACACCAAGGGTTAGTCGGCAGTCAAGGAGATTTGAGTCGTCTTGACGCGAACTGTCTGACATTGCGAGAACATTATTCACATTCGACGTAAATCGTGAAACGTTGCATTCATAAGTGCGTTCAAAATGACAATTTAAAGCAAAATTGCAATCGTCTGAAGGCTTTCAATCTGTCAGGGAGCTACGGCTGAAACAGACCTTTAGGTAGTCAGGAAATCGTATTCGAGAGCCTTTCCAACAACATAAGATCTCGCATCGCTGGCGCGCACGGAGGTGCTGGCGAGTTTGCACCGTGTGTTACTCACGGAGTTCGCAGTGCTCGCCGTAGTGTCCGGTACCGTGACAGAAGCACTTGTAGCCGTCCCGCTTCTGCGTGCAGTAGCCGTTGTTCTTGCACGGCCTCGCTCGGCACATGTCATCGTTGCGAACTGTGACGTAAAACACCGTGCGTTAGACGCGGATTAAAACTCTTGATAATAAAAGCTGTTTGTCGAGTGATCCTGAAGTTGTCAAGCCATTTGAAGAAACATGTTAAAGCGTCCCGAATATTTCCATTATTCTCCCAAAAGAAACACTTGAGTTTTGGTTAGAAGTTGGGCCAGCCTTTTTTAGACAACTGAAGATACCAATACATAGCCATAGCATGCGATACAAAGAAATAACCCCCTATGAAGCTACTGACATAAATTCTAAGCAACGGCGGGCATCAAGCGCCGCGTCAACGGGTCCCTTCCTTCCGTCTTACCTTCGACGGCCCGTCGACACGCGTCCTCATCCCTGTAGGGGAAAATGGTCGGCGGGCAGCCCGAGTCGCAGGCACACTCTCCGTCGCGGATGAAGCAGCCCGTGACCACCTCCTCAGATGGACAGTCTTGGCTGCGACCGTACACCGAGCCTGAAACTAGGCCGGTCAACGGTCAGGTCACGGCTCTGGTCACGGCAGATGGGCCGCGGGGAACCACCACCTTCTTCGTAACATATTTAATTCAACGATTAGAAGCTAAACTCAGTTTTGTCGTGGAGCTTGTTGCTATTTTCGAAAATATATTCCATTTAAGTTTATTGGAAACCACGACGAGTAAGAGCTACAGTCATCCGTAAGGAATTTCAATTCTTATGTCGAGGAATGCACAAATCAAAACAATACGCTATACATGTGTATCAAGTAGCGGCTTCTTACCTGCTGTGTAGAGGAGGCACAGCGCGGCGGCAGTGAAGAACAGATTCATGGTGTGCTACGAGGGAGAGTTTAGAAGGTGCGCTGAAAGACAAGATTGGCGTTGTTTTTCAATGGCGGCGCGATAGTGCCCATTGATAATGCACTGAACTGTAATGGATAACCGTGTTTAAATCGAGCAGTTGTTTACAAGAAAGCGAAACTGGAAGGTAATTGGCAAGCTGTTCAACAGAAGCTTTGCGTTTGGAGACATAAGAAATATTAGTTTATGAAATGAAGAATCTCAATGCCCAACATTCATGGAACCTTACAGGACAGTTAAAAATGCCGTATCAAGTACGGAAACCCAATCCACCAGACCCTGAACTTCTCCCGCCTTACCTGCTAGTCTGTCCTTCCGCTAGTCTGTGTGCCTGTGTGCTCCCGGTTCCTCTCTCGCCTCCCGCTGCTGCTTCTCTCGCTGCTCCCCTCTGACTGACGCTATTTGAGCGCGCGCCGGTCTATTTGAGGACGACAGGGTGCGGAGGGCGGCCGCAGACGGCGCGTGCAGCTGCTCAGAGACACCCACCCCTCCCCCACTCTCTGCACGTGGCGCCTCCCTCGTCGGTTACTGCCAGGCGGTGCGTGGAGACCACGCACACGCACACGCGCGCGCACGGTGGTGAAACACCCGTGGAGAACTGCTGGCAGGCTGCCTCACCCGTGTGGCAGCGGAGTGGGTACGTTACGCCATACGGTGGGAACGAGAGAGATGACACGTGCTCCTTAAGCGCGGGGCATGCATCTATGCTGTTTAGGTGCATGCATTCCGGTGCATCCATTTTATTACATGATTGCTTTTTAGCATCAATCTAGAATAGAATTGAACGACCGTTTGTGAAAGTGACCAATCGGAGGTGCAGTGATGCGTGGGGCGAGACAGGTGCACTTATCTTGACTGAAGTAATCTAGAAGTCAACTGATAAAACATGATAAGGAGCACACATTTTCGCACTTGACCACACTTTTTACATTTGATTTTTAAGAGCCAACAGTTAGGTTTTCAAAACTTCTCACGGAGAAAGTTTATTTGAAATGGACAAACGAAACAGAACAACCAGAAAAGGCTTGCAAGAAGCGCTAGCAAAATCAATGGGTGGCTGCTTACTGAATATTTTTCACCTTCTTATTGTGAGCTAGAAGCAATTTTTTTTGGCGTTTCGGAAATAAGGCATCTGGCATCCTCATCAAGCCGCTTATATACAATACAAGGGAATGCAACAAATCGACCAATACTTAACCCTATTCCTGGCGGGGGGCCTCAGGAGCCCCCCCTGAGGTTTTTTGGTTATTTCTCCCAAACGCGTTGAGCTAGGAAGCTCAAATTTTCTGACTTTTCCTAAAAGGCTTCTACGCAACATGTCTGAAAATTTTGAGTTGATCTGACCTCAGGTCAGGTCACCAGAGGCGGTTTGGTGACCCTACCTCAGAAAAGTTTGCAATCACGCCAGAGCTAGAGTTTTTGACTGATCAATTTCTTCTCTTCAGGCTTTAGTTAGGGTACCGGTATGTGCAATTTGTATATCTCGGAATTTTGATATCGGTGACCTAAGGTCAGGTCAGTTTCGCGACCTCCCCATTATAAGTCAACGGGGAAAAATCAACTCCCTGTTTTTACCACTAAAACGGGTCGGAATGGCCCCATATAACATACATGACTTCATATACGATCAACCTTCACTACCTTGAGGTCTGTTTTGCTGTTGGGAAGCTGTGAGGTCATGTGACGTCATCAAAGGTCACCAAAGGTTTTTGGCCAATAACTCCGTACAGGAACAAGATACAGACGCGTGGATGGTCAGCTCGTCAAGACGCATCGAATGATATACATGATGACCTCGAGGTCACGTGACCTGAGGTCAACCTTTGACCTTGACCTTTCGAGGTCAACATATATATCATTCGATGCGGATTGACGAGAGGATCACGATGCTGCACTTAGTTTGTTCCTATCTTGACTAATTCGAAAGTTATTCGAGAAAAACTCTCCATATCCAGCGCCGCCATTTTGACTTTTTCGACCCCTGTGACGTCATCTTTGACATGACCTGAAAATGACCTTGGTAAAAATTGTAGATCTTTACCGTGCGTATCCGATGCCGTTTACCGCTTGTCGCTATCTTGCTTCGTTCTCGAGATCTCAGGGGGGGGGCCGAATCGGCCCCCCCCCGCCAGTTTCTTGTCCCGGCGGAGCCCGCCAGGAATAGGGTTAAGCAAGACGGAATATAAACATCCAACATATAGGAAGCAATTACCACGTATATTTTGGAGGCTTATTTTACACCAAGGAAAGTTCTCCAAAAACGAACTTAGCGACGAACAGACATTAAGTGCGGGCGGTTGGATGAATTTACCAAAGCCCGAGGGTTTACCTTGCTGCACCGAGGGTTCCATGCATCTCATTCATCAGGGACCTGATGTAACTAGTCACAGCCTCAAATGAAGAGATCTTCTGATTTATCTCTCGCTATCTCATACAGAGTCCCTTTCCAGACATGTGCACGGATCCGTGAAAATCGCACTCGGCTCTGGTCCCACTGATCTTGATCTTGGATTAACGGGATCCCGGATCAGAGAGCTAGCTCTCTAATTTGTCTGGAGATCCACTTGGATCTTAGACTTGAGCCTATTTTTGTCTAAGAAGCGATTATATCACAGAGCAAGAGCATTGCTCACTTTTTGTTTGCAATTGATTTATAAACATTCCAGGATCAAGAATCAATTGTAGCAATTTGCAATGGTTCTGTTTCGGGATATTATGTGATTACACACCAAAATTCATTGTTTTGTGACACTTATTGACATGAGCCGTCATGGGAATATGGTTTATCAGGTCGCATGTGGATTGTGGTAGTATTATCGACTCGGAGCATAAATCCCTGTTTTTGGTTTGTCTTCACATCGTATTGAGATCGTAGATCCAGGATATATTTGCTATGTTAGATTCAATGAGATCATAGATCCTAGGTTTGCCGTTTGCTTTGAGATCCACTGAGATCATAGATCCTTTACTTGGATCCATGCACATGTCTGCCCGTTACTGCATTCAACAAGAACAGCAGTTGCGTTATGTTGGCTCGGACGGCCGTTCTGCGGTGAAGCTTACCTGGGCAGGTAGACTGACCCGCAGTGCTCGGCTGCCATCCGGCGCAGCAGCACCCTGTACTGAATCGGCCCGACGCCGAACGCCTCGGCGGGTGCAGGTGCTCAGCGCCTGTATACAAATCGACGATTCCAAACAGCTTATTTTGGATTTATCACTTAAACAGACCTGTGCTATCCTACCCAATGACCCATGCGTGTTACATTCATCTCTGTATTTATAACCCTCGCATTTATAGGGGGTCGAATGTACTACCTCGCTTTTTTTCGCGAATAACTCGGGTAAAACAGTGTCGGCCGCGACGGAAATTTCATTTCCCTCGAGTTGATCAATTTCCACCTAACCCAAAAATGTCACGACTTTGACCCAAATGACCTACCTGTGGCCTGTTTCTCGAGACCAAGTTTATCCGGAATCGTGATTCGGCGTATATCGGCACACATTATATGCGCGTTTCCAGCATTTCTGTTGTTGTAAACGTTGCAGCATGTGGAATGATGTTTGACCCATGCAGTATGGTGGGTGTTGGTCAAGTGAAAGTCGGCTCAAGGTCATTGACCTTAGATGACCTTGATTCACTCTTTAGTATTTTGCAAGTTTCAAAGGTTGTTTTTGGAGCTGATTTTGAATTTGGCACCCATATGTACATTTGGGAAGAAGTTTTGGTGCCCGCGTGACATGTTTCGAAGCTGTCGGTTGCGGTGGACACCTACTATGCCTGACCTGACCTGACCCGACTTACCCCAAATGCATGCAGACATCATCTTTGATCAAAACTAACGTGAAAATCGTGATCAGGACCCCGAAAAAAATAACAACCTCACTTAACAAAGTTCTAGCTCGTCCCGATTTTCCCGACCTTTTGGTCATTGACCTTACCTGGAAGGTCAACCAATGACCTAGAACCTTAAAATTGAGTATAATCGGCTTTTCTCGTCACGTGCACTGCAGCACGCTAGTGTTTTCTTTGAAGCTCCTAGCTCGATCAGGGGCCGGACGGTAGGGGTCCAACGGACCCCCCCCCCCCCCCGTTACGCTAGACGATGTAAGAAGGTCAATACGCGCTAGGGTTAAATGATAAAGCGGCTAAATAAACTACTTTATCTAAAAGGTGAACTTTATCTCAATACAATACAATATAGTCATATGTGATTTGTCTAATGTGAGTGTGCGACGTGCGTAACGCTGCCTCACATAATGTAGAACGTTTGCTCCACATACGCCCGTGCAGCTAGCAGCGTGCAGGGAAATGCCACAACACATCAAACAAACGCCGTGACACACTGCCCGCTCACCACTCGTGGCCTCTGACGTCAGTGCACGAGCTGTGCACTGTGCAGAGTGCAACATCTGGACGAGCGTGCGTAACACGGGAGTCGGGTGAGCGACCTTGCGGCGCGTGGCCCGGAGGTCAAGCGCCTTCCGGGTGGCTTTGACCTCTTGTCTTGACCCTTTGATTGGGCACACAATCAGCTATTCCACGTGGTTTACTGGCTAAACACTGCAGTGTGCAAGTGCATACACATTTTTACCACTTTCAAGCTGAGATTTCATTTAAAAGGATGCAAAAGAGTGAAATAGAAGTGTGATAGTAAGTGGGTCTGCGGGCCTGCTCTGGGTGGATTGTGCTTGAACAGTGAACATCCTCTATATACTTGGTCACTTGGTATATGATTTCGGCAAATTTCTTAAAAACGGCCCTCTCTGCCGCACGTATGTAGAAAGCCACGTATGTAGTCTGACTCTGGCCAGGATTTAACTTGTGCTTTTCTCACCCGATGTCAGCGCCACGTGCCCGGCAGATGACCGCACAAACCGGCCTCGTCTGGATCTTATCAGTACTCTCATCCTCATCATTGATTGCATTTCCCTGACGTCACCCGATCAGGCAATCAGAGGAGACAGGAAAGTGGTCTTCCGTGATGATCGTTTGAGCGAACAGGTAGCCTATCCTGACCTTTCACATCGTAAATCAAAGATCAATTCGATAACTTATTTATTTTCTCGTGTATTTCTGTTGAGTATTTAGGACTTTTTGAATCGTTAATGACTTATGTACTATACGAGTAGGTATGTCATTTTAGACGGTGCTGGAGTCTGGACCAAATGTCTTTTCTTCTTATCATAAATATTGCAGCAAAACTGTACGACGGCATGACACAATAGCACACATTAACAATGCCTGCTTACTATCAATTGCATCTGCACGTATCAGGAAAGTCAGTAGCGATGCTTTGTTTTAGCCCTTCTATGCGCATTCAGTAGCGAAAAGTCCCGATGGCCAATTGCACAGCACTGGATGCCAGCACACAACTGCTACATGCATACGGTATTTACAAAAGTTATTTGCACAGCACTTTATAGAATCTGAGGAACATGCAGCTGAATATGAGGACGGTGGTCAGCGGCTGCAGCTGGCCCATGACGTCCAGCACTAGAGCCGTGGTGTGCCACGCCTCCTCGCTCGTCAGCCGCAGGTCGGCCAGCACGTGCGTCACCAGCGCCGCCGCCGAGAAGGCGCAGTGCGCCAGCGACAGCAGCAGCATGAAGAGGTGGACGCGGCTGCGCAGCTCCGTCACCTGGTGCAGCGTGAGCCGGCGCCGGCGCCGGCGGTGACGTCCGGCCTCCTCCTCCTCCCCGTCCCCGTCCTCCTCCCCCAGACCGGTGAAACCCGAGCTCGACGACAACTCGTCCACCGACGGCATGCCCCAGAACTTCTTCAGAGTGAAGGTGGAGGGTGTGTAGGTGTCGCAGCGCTCCAGTTTTCGCACTCGCTGGGCGTAGGGCATCGGGCTGGCTGGGGGGCTGGCGGCGGCCGCCGTGGCTCCGGCCGCCTCTGCATCGCCTTTGGGTCGGCTGGGGGTTTCTGTATCTCCATTCTGAGGTTCTTCTTTGTCGGCTTCGGCTGTGTCCTCAGCGCCCTCGTCTCCGTCTCCGTCGAGCTGCTCTGCACTGCCGCGGTCCGGCCCGTCCTCCGCGCCGTCAGCGCCGCCTGGCGTCCGGCCGTGGTACCAGAGGTACGTGACAACTGCCACCGGCAGCAGCGCCACGCCGGCCGCATCGCTCACCACGTACTGCCACAGAGACGCCTCTAGCACGTGCTCCTCGTGGCGCAGGCCGCACGTGCGGTCGTGCCGCACGCCGAACGGGCCCACGGCGAGGTACGACCCGGCGATTACCAGCAGCCACAGGAGCGAGACGAGCCACACCTTGACCGGGCGCGGCCAGTGGTCGTCGCGCAGCAGGCGGCCGTTGATGGCCAGTAGGAACAGCAGCCGCGCCGTGCCTGCCACAGCGTCCAGCAGCGCCCAGAGCCGGCAGAGTGGCCGCGACAGGAACCAGTGGCCGATAACGAGCTGGAGGCCGCCGACCAGTGCACACCCGGCCTGGAGCACGTCCGCCACAGCCACGCTGAACAGCAGGCAGAGGGCGTTCTCACAGGGCAGGTCGCGCGCGGCCCAGGCCGGCCGGAGCACGGTCAGGTCGAGGAAGCGGGCGAGCAGAACGGCGCCGAGCAGGGAGAGACTGGCCAGCAGTATGACCAGCGCGGCTACCGGCTGCGGCACGCCGCTGTAGTCGAGCGCGGCGGGGTCCGGCGGACCGGACAGCTCGGGCGGGAGGTCGGGCTCAGCGCTGGTCACCTCCATCACGGCACGGAGAAGAAGGACGCTGTCCAACAGCCGAGGGAAACGCACTTGCCTGTCCACTCCACTGGTCCGGCGCCAGCGGAGTGGGGAGTTGGAAATGTGTTCTCCTTTGACGGAGAAATAAAGACGTTGACTCGAGGGTAGCCTCCGGCTAATATCTCACAAAAAACCGTGGGGATTTCACAGATGATCAACACTATCTCACAGATAACCGCCGATCTATCCCACGGAGCTGCGCAATACTCCCAGCACTGCACTGGACACACAGTGTGGCTATCACCCGTGGTTTGCTGAAGTGTGCCAGGGGCGTCTTCAGCTCTAATTTCAGGGAACTATCCAAATCACTAGCTTTCAGATTCATTTATTTTACTATTTGGGCGAGGTTTCCTGACAGACGATAACGATTACACCTTCTAATAATTTGTTTTTATTGCGCGGGATTTGACACCCCTGTGGTCGCATCCTGGCGCCGCCCGTGCGGTGATATATAAACAGGAGGCGGGTGCTCCGGTCAGCGCCTGACGAGCGGTCCGTGTACCGTCGGGCCCACTCGGGTCGCGACTGCGGACACGGTCCAGAGCCCCCGGCCCTCTCACCATCCGACCCAAACAGGGCCGGCGTCACAGCGCAGCAGCTAGATAACATTTATCGCTTATATTCCGATTTTTCCCTCCTTCCAACAACCTGTTTCATAACTTTATTCACTTTCGTCGAAAAAGTCAGGTTATTATTTAGACAAGGATATGTTTGGCTACACCTATCATCGTTAAGTTTTTTTTTATTTGTATTATTATTATTATTTTTTATTCAGGGGAGGCTATCGATCCCATTCTTCTTCGAACCAAGGCGGTTTGTCATCGTGACACCAGCTGGAAGACGCCTCACTTTTTGTGAATTCCTCAGTCTAACGGGACATCAAGGCGGTAACACCAACACTGCTGGACGTGACAGCGGGGCTGTGTGAAGAGACATCAGACTTCGAATGGCATCGGAGCCATAATAGGTGACGGTGGGACTGCTGACGTCGCTGGTACGGAGTGCCGTGGCCTGACACCTTCGTGACCTGACACTGTCGTGCACTGCCACCAGCAGTGTGTTGTGACGTGACCTCGGGGCGTTGTGACTCGACACCAGTGTGCTGTGACCTGACACCAGTGTGCTGTGACCTGACAGCAGTGTGTCGTAACTCCTCCTGTAGACGGATGACCGTGTCGCCGGCACCAGCGGGGCGCGGCGCTGACGGACTGCCCGGGGCCGTTTTTACGGAGCGCCGGCCGGGGCAGCTCCATCACGGGGCTCTCGCCGGAGACCGGCGCCATTATTGAGCCCCTCACCGGAGACGCTAATGCCGCGGGATGCCATCGATCCTAGTTAGCGCTGGCGGACTGTATTCCCCGACGTGAGCGACACATTAGAGCGGCCACAGTCCAATGGATCGGCGCTCGGCGCTGCTCGGGGACGCAGCCCGCGGCGTCAGGGGACGGCGCGGACGCAAAACCTGCTGCACAGCAACGGCAGAAGCGGCCGTCAATAACAGCAGGCAATAGTAGACGGCGTAAATAAAATATCGCGCTCTTGAACGGTCCATTAGGACGGAACTTTTAAGATGGCGGAACGTCACTTTGCGCCAGATGCAGAGGAAATATGACGTCTCATTGTCTAAGTTTGCCCCGAACCTGTTGGATTCTAGGCCTATTTATACTTTTTGGAATGATCCTCTCACTAAAACAATGACAAGAGACGATCAAGTTAACTTCTACTTTACGAGTTTTTATATACCTCATTGTATTTTTCTGAAACGATGAAACCGTATCAAGCATGCTCTTATTCACTTAGCGAACTTTTCACTGCCGTGTCAGCTCCCGCCATCTATTTTTTTCTCTCTGAGCTGCTCGTATGACCCGCCGAGGCCGGGTGTGACTCGTCACCGTGGTGTATGGCTGCTCTGCGGCCAGGCCGGGCCGGGCCGGGCCGGGATAATTTACCGTCCTGTTTTTACTCGGTGCCGGGAATGACTCATAAATTGCCGGCTCTGCCCTTTATCAGGTGGTGCAGATTGTGCGCTGGGCTCTGACGGCGCGCAGAAGGCGGCTGCGAGAGCGATGAACGTCACCGCAAACTGGCCACACTTCGCGCCGACAAACTGAGCTGGGATTATCTGCCGTCACACGACTCACCCGGCCAACAACAGGGCTCACACAGTGGAAAGCAACAACAACGCACGGCAACAACATCACTCACACACATCGGATAACAACAACAACGCACGGCGGCAACCTAGGGCTCAGACACATCGGACAGCACTGCCCGCCAGAAGGGCAGCGGGCCATCATTGCCTAGGGCCAGTCCTGCAAAGCTGCAAGTCCAGTAGGTATAGCCCAGCCCTTCAAGCCAAATTCAGGCCAACTCTCAATAACTTCTATAGACCGGTCCTCCGAACCGACCGACTTCATCACATCCCTCCACCATATGCACCAGTCGCCAAACGCATGGGCTTCCCACTCCGCTCACTGTTACAGATTGTCATCAAAACTAGTGTCCAATACAATGTTATTCCCTTAACATAGCTGACTTTCAACAGACAACTTATACGCCAAACTTGGGTACCAGCCTTATGAGCAGAAATAGTACCTGACCTTTAACTGGTCATCCTGCTGTGTTTGTTCGCTACAGCCGGCGTCCTGTGCCTGGCGTCCACTGTCTGAAGAGTGCTCCTTCAGAGCAGAGTTCTGAGCTCGGACAAACATACTGCGCCTCTGGACGAGACTTTGGAGAGGGGAGTGGCGAACCAAGACGACCTTTCAGACGGCACTCCGTGACATCCGCGGATGGGGTTAGCTTTGGAGCGGCTTTTGGTTTGCTGAAGGACTCTTGAGATCTGCTGGCGAGAGCCACTGAACGGGGAACGATTAACTGGCTTTGAAGTCGGTACTGAGACAGATAGCTGAAGTCTCCACTCGTGTACTAACGTTTGACGTGTTTTCGTGGATCGCAAGGGTCAAGGTATGGCAAATACCTACGAGTGTGGTTTTGGATGCCGGCTTGAAAAGTCTCGTCTGAGCCAATGTTAGGGAGATGCGCTGTAAATTCATGCCATTTCGACACCTTTTTTTAACCCGCGCACCGACGGGGGTCTGCGCCAACTTAGTACCGACGGGGGGGGGGGGGGGCGGATGACCGCCCCCCCCCTGAGATCTCGAGAACGAAGCAAGATAGCGACAAGCGGTAAACGGCATCGGATACGCACGGTCAAGATCTACAATTTTTACTAAGGTCATTTTCAGGTCAGGTCAAAGATGACGTCACAGGGGTCGAAAAAGTCAAAATGGCGGCGCTAAATATGGAGAGTTTTTCTCGAATAACTTTAGAATTAGTCAAGATAAGAACAAACTAAGGGCATCATCATGATCCTCTCGTCAATCCGCATCGAATGATATATATGTTGACCTCGAAAGGTCAAGGTCAAAGGTTGACCTCAGGTCACGTGACCTCGAGGTCATCATGTATATCATTCGATGCGTCTTGACGAGCTGAACACAATGAGACCATCCACGCGTCTGTATCTTGTTCCTGTACGGAGTTATTGGCCAAAAACCTTTGGTGACCTTTGATGACGTCACATGACCTCACAGCTGCCCAACAGCAAAACAGACCTCAAGGTAGTGAAGGTTGATCGTATATGAAGTCATGTATGGTATATGGGGCCATTCCGACCCGTTTTAGTGGTAAAAACAGGGAGTTGATTTTTCCCCCATTGACTTATAATGGGGAGGTCGCGAAATTGACCTGACCTTAGGTCACCGATATCAAAATTCCGAGATATACAAATTGTAGCTACTAATGATCTAATAACATCCTGCGACTTTCAAAGGCCTCCGACATCTACTGTAGCTCTGGCACGGTGACAAAGTTGCAAAAAAGTGACTTGAGGTTGGGTCATTCAAAGTGACCTGGTGACCTGACCTTGAAAGGTAGGAGGTTCAAACTTGCACACCATGTGTAAAATTGATAAGGGAATAGTCATACCAAATTTCGTGGCGCTACGCGCCGCGGTTTTCCCGCTATTCGCGAAAAACCTCAGGGGGGGGCGGATATCCGCCCCCCCGTCGGTGCGCGGGTTAAAACCCCACATTTATTATCCGGTGAATTTCAGACAAGTTGGTTAGAGACCTTCAAAAAAGGTACAATCACTCGATTTTTCTCAAGTTTTTCTGTCTTGGTAGATAAAGCAATACCAGAACAGGCCTACGAACACACATGTTTGATCAGGATCGGACGATTGGACACTTTTACGCGGTGGCTGACTATGACGGTACGTGCTGCCATCTCTCGGCGGTCGCCGGTACCACCGGGACCTGGTCGGACAGCACGTCGCGGCCTCACCCCAAGGAAAGCCGGCCATCAAATATGACCGAGGGCACCACGGAGACGGTGCGGCGAACTCGTGCCGTCCGCGCCGTTTGTGGCGACCGCTGTCCGTCCGAGAGATCGATCCGTCCAGAGAGGTGCCCTGTCGGACCGACGGGGTCAGCCGGCACGATGGTTCCCCACACACTGACCCAGCAGAGTCCGAATGGCCTGAGAGGTGACCAGCTTGAACCAATGGCTGCCGGAGGGAGAGTGGCTCTTGGATAACTGAGCTGAGGTTTGGTAGTCTTTAAGTATGCTATTTGCGGGTATTTTAGTTGGATGAGACTGCCAAACAATCAGCGTGATTTGTAACTTTAACAGAACTTGTGCCTTGTCTTTTTTTTGTTTAAAAAGCAGGTGCTGCATAGTGGGACATAAAATGTGTCACTTGGACATTCTAACTCCCTAAAGTCATTCTTTGCCTTGCTTGTGCAATGCCAACTGCTCTGTATTATAATGGAGAACCAAAAAAATGCCTATTTATATTTGGATTAGAGGCTGCTCACTATATCGACACGTTTTTTAACCCCATATCTGTTCTCCCGTGAATTAAAAACTTCCAACAACTTGGTAAGAAACTTAAAACTTTCAAAAAAGACACAGTCACTCGATTTTTTTCTCAAGTTTGTCTGTCTTAGGCTAGCAGATCAAGCGATGGCAGAACAAGCTTACGAACACACATATTGGATCAGGATCGGACGATTGCACACTTTTCAAAAGCGATCTTTCGTGCTTCCCGGAAATTCACGGGAGAACAGATGTGGGGTTAAAAAAAAAACGTGTCGATATAGATGTAGTTTTCGGAAGATAGAGGGAATTGTGGGATTTGTTAAAAACCTTAGAGCCATTTGCGACACACGCTCATTAAGTGCACACCCCAGCAGGACTCTGTTTCTACATAGATCAGTCTGCAGACTGAAGCCATCAATTTTCATTTCCGCTGCTCTTCCTACCAGGTGACTGAAACTGGTCTGTATCGACGCCGGCGGCTCTTCGGTCGAGCAGCTGGATGGCCAGATTTATCCGCTAGTGCATTGTTTAGAGCACCAGCCACAGAATCGAGGATGATTTCAAGAGTTGTCATTTGTATGCATACTTCTTTGTCTCAAGCGCCTGAACCTCGACTGCTCAGTGCTCAGTGCTTAGCCAATCCCCATCTCTCCATCCCCGTCTAGCACCAGCCGACTGACTGCGATGGTATGCTGTGCCGCTTAGCACGCAGGTAAGGCGGCACAGCATATACCTACATCACGGAGGAGGCCCTGGCCCTTATTACAGGAACGCGTGCTGTGTGATTGGAGCGACAAAACTGGTTAATCAGCTGATGGTCTGTGAGGTTCAAATAACTATACGAATCGAAAATATAACTGATCATTCGCGATCGATATTGAATGCGTGTGGGTACCTTATCTATATCCTATGTTTACTGTAAAGTGTAAACATTACAGGGCGTTCCGAAACACCAACTGCTCTATTTTTTTTTTTTTTCAAGGCCTTATCAACAAGTGTCATTGAAATGTTATTTTGGAACGACACTTTCATGATGTAACTTATTGTATGTTTCTTCCAAATATTTGGTTTCCTTTAATAC
This sequence comes from Amphibalanus amphitrite, assembly GCF_019059575.1. Classification (NCBI taxonomy): domain Eukaryota; kingdom Metazoa; phylum Arthropoda; class Thecostraca; order Balanomorpha; family Balanidae; genus Amphibalanus; species Amphibalanus amphitrite. The sequence goes on from NW_024882368.1 coordinate 159,647, forward strand.
CTTGCCAGCATATTTAATGAAATAGCCGTCCTTTAGAAGCAATGGTCCTTTAAAAAGAATATATGACAAAGAATCGCGCGCGCCGCGCACTGTGCTGTATCGCTAATTTGATCAGCTAAGATTCGGCCTCAGTTCCAAAACAACATCCATGTTACGTATTTACACGACACACCACGGCAAAGTCCGGCCATGCGCGGTCGAGTTTTACCAACTTCGACAGTAACTCAGCCATTTCAAGCCTATCTGGCCCCCAATGACACCGGAACGCATACGTAAGTCATTTTATCCGCGCTCGACGGCCCGGCGGAGCCGCCTAACTGGCCACCGATGGCTCTATTCTACATTTGGGCGCTGGCCTCGGAGATAGGGCCGCCACTGACTGTAGCTGGGCTGGGTGTGGCGGCGGTGGGCTCTGCTGAGGCTGACCTGTATCCAGGTCATGGTCCCTCCAGATAACCACAGCCGTCGAAGACCGGAGAGAGATGGGGGGGGGGGGCGGTGATAAGTAAAAAACTGTGTTCGATTTTGCAATGTCCCTTGAACGATAAAAATGTAGCTGCTTGCTTTATTAAGTTTCCTTTATAGGCTCACAGATGGAGCGCACGTTCCTTGCTAGAACACAGAATTAACCTGTTCAATGGGCAGAGTCAAACGTATTACCCAGCAGTGGCGGATCCAAGGGGGGGGGGGTCACATGGGTCATGGCCCCCCCTTGAGGCCCGGGGCCCAAAGACCTGCCAGGGGCACCACCGGCCTACCAGGGGTATCACAGTCCTGACAGGGGCACCACAGGACCGCCAGGGGCACCACAGGCCTAGCAGGGACACCACGGGCCTGGTGCCCCTGGGCCCTGACAGGACTGTAACGCCCCTGACAAGCCTGAAGTGTCCCCGGCAGGCACGTGGTGCCCCTGACAGGCCTGAGGCGCCCCTGCAAGGCCGGTGGTGCCCCTGGCAGGCCTGTGGTGTCCATGGCAGGCCTGTGGTGCCCTTGCTAGGCCTCTGGTGCCCCTGACAGGCTTGTAATGCCCCTGGAAGGACTGGTGCCCCTGGGCCCTGACAAGCCTGAGGTGCCCGGCCATGACAGGCCAGTGGTGCCTTGCTAGGCCTGTGGTGCCCCTGGCAGGCCTGTGGTGCCCCTGGCAGGCCTCTGGTGCCCCTGACAGGCTTGCGGTGCCCTTGGAAGGACTGTGGTGTCCCTGGGCCCTGACAAGCCTGAGATGCCCCTGACAGGCCCGTGGTGCCCTTGTTAGGCCTGTGGTGCCCCTGGCAGGCCTCTGGTGCCCTTGCTAGGCCGCTGGTACCCCTGCGCCCGGAGAGGACTGGTGCCCCTGAAAAGTCTGAAGTGCCCCTCGGCAGGCCCGTGGTGCCCCTGACAGGCCCAAGGTGCCCCTGCGAGGCCGGTGGTGCCCCTGGCAGACCTCTGGTGCCCCTGGCAGGTCTGTGGTGCCCCTGGCAGGTCTGTGGCGCCCCTGGCAGACCTGTGTTGACTGGTGCCCCTGCTAGGTCGCTGGTGCCCCTCACAGACCTGTGGTGCCCCTGGGCCTTGACAAGCCTGAGATGCCTGGCTATGACAGGCTCGTGGTGCCCCTGATAGACCAGTGGTGCCCTTGCTAGGCCTGTAGTGCCCCTGGCAGGCCTCTGGTGCCCCTGCTACCCCTGCGCCTGGAGAGGACTATGGTGCCCCTGAAAAGCCTGAAGTGCCTCTCGACAGGCCCGTGGTGCCCCTGACAGGCCCAAGTTACCCCTGCAAGGTCGGTGGTGCTCCTGGCAGGCCTCTGGTGCCCCTGGCAGGTCTGTGGTGCCCCTGGCAGCCCTGTGTTGACTGGTGCCCCTGCTAGGCCGCTGGTGCCACTCACAGGCCTGCGGTGCCCCTGGAAGGACTGTGGTGCCCCTGCCCCTAGGGGTGCTCATGGGCCCAACAGGCCCGTTGTGCCCCTGACAGGCCTGTCGTGTATACTTGCTAGACCTGTGGTGCCCCTGCTTCCTGGCGGGCCTGTGGCGCCCCTACAAGGCCGTAGGTGCCCCTGACAGGTTTGTGGTGTCCCTGGAAGGACTTTGGTGCCCCTGACAAGCCTGAAGTGTCAAGGACAGACCCTTTAGACGCTAGGGTCAAGTTCGTCGGACTGACAACGATTCGCTTACCTGATAACGTTCCTGGTAAGTACTCACTACTCAGCGTCCACAACATATATACACATAGCACATTCATACCTATATATACTTGCTTACAATTGGTAAATGTGGTTGTGACAAGAGTTAAGATACTGACTTAAAACAAAAAATAAAAAGGAAAAAACTGAAAATGGGGGCACCACCAAAATGAAGTGGACGAAATCCGTTGAGTTTTTAATTTTGGGTATAGGTAGGGGCACCACTTCGATTCATGACCCTCCCCTTGGAGTTTTCCTGGATCCGCCCCTGTTACCCAGTACCGATTCATAGCTACCCTTAGCGACAGCTAACGTCCGGCTGTTAATTTTGGACTGTTGATGAGTTGACTGTTGCCTGTAACTGTCAGCGACTGTTCTGACTGGTGCTGACAGTGACTGGCCGCGGGCAGCGGAGTCCCAGACGGTGCTCATTCCTGACGTTCATTCAGCCTCCCAGATGCCGCGTCTCATCGGACCAATGAGGGCACTCCGCCTCTTTGCCGCTACTAACGCTATAAGGGCCGCCTGAATAGGACAATAAGCCGACAGCGGCGACCCGACGGCCGGCCGCGACTCGCTGCATCTGACACGCATTCCAACAGCGGCGAGCGATGGCGTCAGACGGGCTGTGTCACAGCGGCTGTCACAGAGGACAGTTGACGGTCCAGGCTGACCGGCCGGCGGCGCCTCGTTTGAGCGTCAGCCGGCGGTGACGGCTGTGTGGAATGTGATACTTGGTGTGTGTGTGTGGGGGGGGGGCTGCTAGTAGATGGCTGCTAGTTGCGTGTGGTGAGAAATCCGAATAGATTTTGTAGTTACTGTGTCGGATTGAAATGAATGTTTTGTGTGTAGGAACCACATATGTGTGTTCAGTGTTCACTGCATAATGACGTTTTATTGCAGATATGATGGAAATAATGATATTTATGGACGCTATACATTAGACGTGCATGCCATTTTGATGGTAGTGCTCATCATTGAAGGCTTTATCACATATTTTCTTTCAGGCTAACGCCATTGAACTAGCCATCACACGTACCTATATGTAATATGTATGCTGCATCGCCTCCTTTTTAATATGCCGTATACTCCGAACAACATACCTGGGCCTCGTTTCATAAAGCGAGTCCGTGACTTACGCCGGTTTTTGGTCTTGTATTGTAAATGTATGTGAAGCGATGACGATAGTTTGAATCGTTGAATTCATTTATCTTGCAAGCAAGAAGAGAAGGAAGAAGGAGAAATAAATTTATCGCTTCGCATGCACTTGCAATACAAGACCAAAAAACGGCGTAAGTTACGGACTCGCTTTATGAAACGAGGCCCTGGGCCTCGTTTCACACCGGCTCAAACTTGATCCACGCAAGACCGGGATATGCATGGCAGCAGCCCCAAAGTGAGGACGGAGGCATGCACGTATATTGAACCCCAACTTTCCTGAACGCCTGAAACGCACGCGCATTACTCAAAAGATTCATTCTTTTTCTTCATGGCTTCCTTTGGGCAACTTATCAAAGTTAAGTTCTGAGTGTTCCACACAACTATACATTAGTATGCAAATGAACGATGCGGGAGCCTTGCTTTTAATTTATGCGTCACGAATAATGGAGTTATGGAAGTTACGACGCTATAAATGGAGGTATATTGCCACTAAAGTTAGAAGGAGCTGAGAGTTTGGGATTGATTGACACGTTCCTGTCAGCAGCCTGGCCGGCCGGAGCTGCGATCTGGGGCAAGACCGACCTAAGACGCAGCGCTCACTGGCTACTGAGTCTCTCTCTCTCTCTCTCTCTCTCTCTCTCTCTCTCTCTCTCTCTCTCTCTCTCTCTCTCTCTCTCTCTCTCTCTCTCTCTCTCTCTCTCTCTCTCTCTCTCTCTCTCTCTCTCTCTCTCTCTCTCTCTTTCTCTTTCTCTCTCTCTCCGTCTCAGTACCTCTATATTTGCTGCGGTTGCGGCTTGCGCACAGCCGAGGTTCGCTCACCGGCCTGAATTATGCTCTGGCGGTCAGTTGTGAGACGCATGGCCCGGCCGGGACCGTCCGTCACGGCCCTCCCACCGCTCCGTCGGCTCGCGCTGACCGGTAAATCTGACCGTCGGCTCGTGCTGACCGGTAAATCTGACCGTCGGCTCGCGCTGACCGGTAACTCGGACCGGTGTCCGCGCGCGGGCGACGGGAGGGCGTCGGCGGCTTTACGTCGGTGTCGACGGAAGGAGTGAGTCGTGGGCGGACGTCGGCGTGTGGTCCGAGACAGCGGCCACTGCCGGCCGGACGCCGTCGGCAAATTAGTGGCCACGTCTCTGATTTAGTGCTCCGGGGCCGGCCGGGCCGAGCTGCGGCCACCGCGGCGCTGACGGATCGAATGAAGGTCACGTCTTCAACAGCGGGCAGTCTGTCGAGAAAGCAGCTTACGAGAACTAAGTCAAACTGGACGCTAGAGATGGTGAAAACAAACCATGGTTATTTTTACTTATAACTTATCATTTCATTATGAAATAGGTATTCCCGACTTTAAGCTGACGTCTCTTGACATGCTACTACAAGCTCATTTATACTGAAAAAGACGGTCACGTGCACTGCCATGCCACGATGCAGAAGAACAACCGACTCGCCAGCCCAGACGTTCCCAGCCCAGCCGCGGAGAAGGCCCTGCAGGCTGTTTTTACTAACGGAACCAGACGCTGCAGTGCTGTCGAACAGCCGAGACACCATCAGTGCCTGCACTCAGTCCGGAGCGGGCATGCATCTCAAGTGGTGCCGTTCGTGTCAGTCACCCAGGGCACGGACCGGTGCCCGGATGGCGGCCCCGGCCCCCGCCGTCACGTAGTGAATCACGGATGAGGAAATCCGTGACCGGCCAACGGTGACCTTGCAAAGCCACATCACATGAGGCAGCAATATCCACACTGGTATTCCAAACATGTGGAAGTCTGGGTTGTGTTCCTGTGTTGGCAATGTTACAGGAAACTTTTTCCCATACTCTGTGTTTGTTAGTATCATTTTTTTGATATAGGCAAATATTCAATGAAATGAAAGAAAATTATACTGTTACCGAAGATCGCGACATTATGTCTGACCCAGATCTAGCGCCATACTCATGTGTCGCCGTCCATGCTATAGTTGATGGGCTTCCACCTACCATACTGGTCTGATGTACCTATGACTTGCTTTGTGCAATAAATCAAAAAGAAAGTTAGTATCATTAGGTACGGAGCCATTTGATTTAAACTTTTTTCATTGCTGGAATAAGAGTAACTTTGAGTAGCCATGGATATTGCCGAAAGTCTGCAGAAGGCGGGTGGATGGCCGGTTGCCTCTCTTTTGTTTCATGGGAGTCCAGTCCACGGCCCAGAACTGAATCATTCATGTCTTTTTGCCAACTAACGGGACTAACGACGCCTGATGAATTTCTGCATGCTAACATCGGTTTGATCTCCCACTGCAGCTAAACCTTCTAAACTTCGAGTGTCGATCAGGGAAATATCAAATGCAGCAATCCACTGGTGGCTCCTCTGACCTTAGCAGCTGCACACTTAGCGGCTGGTGACGGGGAGCTCGGCATGACGATTCCCGCCCGGAGAATATGAAGAATCAATCACCAATGCACCACAGCAGTGGCACCGTCATTAACAGCGACGCTGTTAGTGACGGTGAATATCTTCCTGGTTATTTCTGGTCAGCAGCTGCCTGCCAGCGCGAATCTCTCGCCAGATGTCCCTCGATTGATTGGCAAGTCGGCCGCCTTTACATACTGGTGTGATCTCGAGTGGAAGCGAAGTGGACAGCGCCGCACATGTTCAATTCATGAGAGGAGACCCCCTGGGTGCCTGGCGGACGGTGTGCCGAGGATGAGATGGCGTGCCGGAGAAAGTTGGAGACGCAGCCGAGACACGGGCGATGGCCCGATTAAACATTCAAGTCGTCACGCATAAAACTCCTGTGGTTCCCCACAGAGTGGGTTTTATTAGGATTGCAAGCTTATTTTAGTGCCCTTTATTCGATAAATTATTTTTGCGTTCAAGGGCACCGACGCCCAGGAAAAGACACGCAACGCAAGGCATTATTGTAAATGCTGGCAAATTCAATTTTGGTAGGCATGCTAAAATAAGTTAGTTTAAACAAATATCCCAATACCTACACATATCATATATTGGTCAACAATATCAGATCAAGATCACATTCCACTCACCAAACGTTTAAAATGATATGAAACTGGATGCTCTAAATATAGTCCAAGTACGCTTGCATTCGAAGTTCATATTGCCAAGTTGAGGCCAACTTCGCGGCGGGGGCGGGGGCAGCCCAGTCCACAGCTGGTGCGCTGGTCCAATCACATCAATGTTGGCACATCAGTTCCGGAAACAGCTCGGGCAGTGAGGTCTCAGAGCCGTCTGCTGTGCGCCAGGGATATATCCCAGCCCTCGGGAGTCTCGGAGAGCTCGGAGACAGGTGCGCTGAGCTGCTGGTCTGCTCGGGTGACGTCATTCTCCTGACTAGAGTCGCCTATTGACCCGTGGAGGTGCCATTCGCGGCCATAGGTGAGCTGTTGACTTGCTGACGGACGTCGGACTAGCAGTGCTGACCTGTTGTGAGTGTTGATGGTGTGCTAAGTTACTGCTGCTGACCTGCTGAGCTTCCTTCCGCCGCTGACCTGGTGACCTGTCGACCTGATGAACGCTGACCTGAGCTGACCTTTATCTACTGACCTGTTGCTGACCTGACCTTCCATTGCTGCCCCGCTGAGCTGCCCCTGCTGTCCTGTTCCTGTTGACTTCCTCTGCCGACGGCGCTGACCCACGCTGCGCTGTCTCTGTTGCCCCGCTGACCCGCTGCTGACCGCTGAGCTGACCGGTTCACCACTGGTCAGCGGCACTCTCGTACCCCCTGACCCTGGCGTGCTGGCCGCCCGGCGCCTTCCCTCACACGCGCTGATGAATACGACCCCATCAGCGTGGCCAAGGCAGGCCGCCAACTTATGAGTCGTCGCCGGGCAAAAGTCGCGCCGGCGGCGGACACAATTTGACAGCGCCAGCAAATTAACCATGAAGGCTCGGACAGTAATTGCAAAGTTGCGAAACTGGACGGCGACGGTGCCGGCGTTCGCTGAAGGCAGTTTGATGACGACTGTGTGCCGTCGAGCATTCAGAGGCACGCGCTCAGTTGAGAACAAAGAACTGTCACAGCTGTCCGCTCTCTGCCGCCCGCCTCGCTCCGTCCCATCCGTCGGTCCACCTGTTCGTCCCGAAATTCACCCACGCTTCACAGCCTCCAATCTCATCAAATGACAGCTTACTGGCCTCTCTGCTGTCCCGTGGTCCTCTGGGACCAGACAGTCACCCAGTACACCCCGCCGACACGACTGCATCAGGCGCGACGGGTCCGTGAGCCGGCGAATGGCGGCCTCCACGGCACCTCCATCACGACACCGGCCCCGCGAGGACGGTTGGAACCGGCTCGTTTCGGCGTAGCTGTCGTGACGTCAGCGGCGCCGATGGCCTCGGGCGGGGAGTGTCGCCCTGAGCGGACCCAGGGGTCGGCGATGGATGGCGCTCGAGCTGGGGGCCGTCGGCTGCCGCTCCGATTGCGACCCCTACAGATGGATGGGGTCACGACGGAGCGGGTCGACAGACGGTGTCGTCGGCTTCGACAGGTGGGGGGAGGGCAGCTGAGGGTAGATGATGTTCAGCTCGGGTAGCGATTTTGAGAAGAGGCGAGATCCGGCGCTTAGCGGCGTATGTTTGGAACAACAGGCGATGAGGCGACGCATCGCAATTGGTGTGACGCAAGTAACTACTTACACTTCTTTTATCAGTGCAATGAAATAAGTAGAATAGTGTAATAACGAGTCAATATCCAGGCGGAATTCGCCTTTTTTCCTGTCGGATTGAAGTAACTATTCAGTGACCAATGAATAAGAGCTGTCTCAATAGCGCTTTGTTCTCGATTCCGATGATGCAATATCTTTTCAGTTGTCAGTCACAGTTACAAAACAAATCGAACAATGCTCCATCGACGCAGAAGGCTGAGCACTCGCGATGACCTTTCCTCGAGATAACCTTTCGTCATTGATGACCTTTCGATTCGTCACCCAGATCGCTGAAATTGCAACTTACCAGTGCTTATTATCTTATATATTTTAAACTCTTTTCGTAAGTGGTGTCTGTGAAAAATGCAATGCACTGAAAAGGGAAATAAGAATATTGGAGGCATATTGGCACAATTCCCTGCAATTTTGATTTGTTTGTTGGCAAGGATAGTTCAGTCATGGTTCAGTCACCAGTCACATATTGGACAGTATGAAACAAATTTACCAAGCTCAATAAACGATTGACTTTATGCTGCAGAATGATGATCTCATTTATTAGACAAAATACATTTGTAAAAACCAAATAAAGAGATGATTAACAACAGAACCATTGATTATCCCACTGTTAACGCATTTTTTTTATCTCCGCCTCAGGGCCGCTAGACGCGGCAGCCATGTAGGCGGATTTACGGGAGAAGTATCTTACAGCTACGGCTGGCGCACTTATACAGTGCACAGTGCACACTGCACAGTTCGGATGGCCTTATAGGCATATGCGTTTTAGATGTCTGACATGCCCTAATCTGGTCCAGCAGTTACACATTAATCTGCACGTTAATTGGCTCACGTTTACAATCAAAATTTATATAAATAAGCGGAATTGTTCGGTACTTTTCAATTCTAGAAAATAACATAAACAGTGCAAGACATATTTTACCATATACGAGTAACACAAATAACAAGACGATAGCTATACACTTATCCCGGGCTCATAATGGCACAGATGATGCCTCGATTGTATTGATTGCTGCGTTCTGGCACGATTATATCTGCAGCAGAAGCGCAGAACACATGTGTATCGTCTGACTGATATTCTACACGGACATGCGTTCTAATCATACCAAGAAACTCGTGCTTGGCCAATCTTTCTTTCCTTTTCCGATAAACATCACCATTCTCATTCCGGGGCACTTGTTCCCGAGGGAGTAACACAGCACCCGCGGCACCAGATGTCCTCCGCCGGCCCCTGTTCTCCGTCAGCGTCGGCAGGACCGGCCGCAGGGGACGGCGTCGAGATCGACACTCCATCGACGATCGCGACGCGACGGGAGACGATGGCGGCGCGACGGGCGACGGTGGCGGCGCGACGGGAGGCGGTGGCGGCGCGATGGGAGACGGTGGCGGCGCGACGGGAGGCGATGGTGGTAGCAGTGAGGCCATTTGCCTGTTTGCCAATGCTTAATTTCAGATCCGCCACGCGAGATCACGGCTCACAATCACTGCTGAATAGTGAATACCAATTAGCTTCTAGATTCTAGCACGGGAGGAGGAATTCGCCACACTCATGTAAATGACGACAATTACGCTGCGTAGTGCACACCGATGGCGATCCAGCTCTCTGCTGTCTCCGATAAATGTTTGCGGATCATCATTGAGCCGTCCCAATATGAATTACCAGATAGGTATATTCTTCGGAAATCGGAGCAGCTTAGCTGATTTATGTAGCGCCGATCGCTTATCAATATAAACGCTGTAAAGGTTCTAAGGTGTATTGTTGCAACAATCTCACCATACATTCCCAGTAAATTGTTCAAGAACCATAATCTTGGATTGTTCCTGGGCCATTTTGATCCTATTACTAAAACACATTGTGCTTTTTACAAAAGCGTCGTGTTCCTTTCGTTGCCCAGTGGTATTAGCCAACACCATCCATTTTAATAGGAGCGTTCTTTTATCGTTCCGGCCCGCTGGGGTGCTCATCACGGTCCAAAAGTGGACCGTGATGTCTCGTTTTCGAAACACACTGGTCCGGAATGAAGAGACGCCCGGGAGAAACGCGATGCTCCTTCCAAAAGCTTGGCTGCAAAAACCGGCCCCGGCTCGACGCCGTAACGGTTTTTGTCTACACTCCTAAACAGAGGTGTGAATGGCTCTGGTCCTTCCGAAGCTATCGATAGGAGATATTGGTGAAATGGATGCTAAGTTATTCTAAATCGGAGGGTATTCAGGCTATTCCTCCAGTATGGACTTTGGTTTGATTTTCTGGTGCGTAGGCTAGGCACATTATTACGAGCGAGCGAGCGCAGCGAGCGAAGTGAGTCTTTTCAATATAACGGAAAAATCTCAGTATGAGCGGCCCGGCCCGGCCCGGCCCGGCCCGGCCCGGCCTGTAACGCTTTTGAGAGGCTTATATCTCAGCAACCGCTGGACCGATTGGCCTGCGGTCTTTTTTGTTGGGTAGCCCCATCCCTTCTACCCCGTAATTGACTACTTTTGATACATCTCAGTGACCGCCGTGGCACGTGCCACGTGAAAAGTCAAGGGTGTTCAAGCAGTTTTGCAAAAGTAATGATTTTGAGAGGCCCATATCTCAGCAGCGGCTTGAGCGATTGTCTTGCGGTCATTTTTATAGAGTAGCTGCATCCCTTCTACCAAAGGTCGGATACTCTTCATCTATGTGAGTGACCCCCACTGCACGTGCAAAATACAACAATAAGAGGTGCCAAATTTGTTCCCATTTCAGTAGCTCGGTAATTACTGGGGCGATTTCGCTGAAACTTGGCATACAGGTAGGCACCCACCAGGCAATGCATTCCCATGTGTTGCGGTTAGGGTGCTACTGCACGTGCGCACGTGCAGGGGGCGTTTCCAGATCTCGAGAACGGCTGGGCCGATTGCGCTCAAATTTGGTACACGGTTGGGGACCAGTTAGTAGGGTGCCGTGCAAAAGTCATTTTGGACCCCATTTGCACGTGCGCACGTGCAGAATGCCGCTTCCAGATCTCAGGAACGGCTGGGCCGATTGCGTTCAAATTTGGCACACCGCTAGCGACCGGTTAGAAGGATGCTTTGCACAAGCCCGTTGGAAGCACCCTCTCGCCCTTCCGAACGTGCAGGGCTCACTATCTCGCTCGCTCGTTCTTCGCCCAAAAGGCGTTTTACTGGTGCTATATAATGCATCGTGAGGCATATCTGAGTGAGTAACACTTGATTTCTTGGTGTCTAAATACGCTCGATTTCTAGAATTTTTTTTAGATGTTGCCTTTTAAAGCAAGTGAAAGGTGATGGTCACAATCAAATGGCACAATTTAATGAGGCATCATAATCGAAAACCCTTTTGAATAACGGCCAAAAAAGCTGAACAATTAGGGAGATTTTACCACCACAAGTGTACAGGTTCACCATTACTAAATTTTAATTTAATATCATTACGCATCTCTTTTATAGGCATCGAGCCATTGCCATAACTTACACTTAACCGTTGTTTGCAGCAACGCGTTTCATTTCAAACTACACGGTAATCATTTCACACGGTGTTGCGCGTCTCGCCTAGTGACGCCTGATGACGCCATTAGCCGTCAGTGGCGCGGCGCGGCGTCATCACTGTCGGATGACGGACGAGCGCCCGGCGCGGCGCCGGGCCGTCCGAGCACGGATGGATGGCGCCGACCAATTGGCCGCCGCGACGAGTTTTTGATAAGGCAGTTAACGCCACTGGTCTAATCAGACCGCGCCTAGAGGTGGGGACGGGGGAGGACCGCGGTGGCACCATGTGGGGTCTGGACTCTGGAGAGCTTCGGCTCGGGTGGTGGGCCTGCAACGGGTAGGAGAAAACTGGGGCGTTTGTTGCGCGGAAGCTGGGGCATAAACTTCTCTGTCGGTGGGGATAGAGGGTAGCGGGGAGGGGGGAAGAAAGGGTCTAGAGTCAGTTTGAAGATAACTGAGCGATGCACGTATTTCCGATGTTGATCATAATTACTTTATACGTACAAAATATGAATTACTCTTTACCACATATATAGTCAGCGCAGCGTATTATTTGAAAAAAAAAAAACAAATAAGACGTTTTGACATCAAAGCACATTTTAATGCAATATGTGAGATAAATTTAAAAAGATCAATTTGAAGTCATTCTGTAGTGAATCACTGGACTATTATTGAAAATTTTATTAAAAGGGCACAAAACAATTAGCCGACTTGCCAAAAAGATTCGAAGATTTCATAAACGTATCAGTTCTCGAAGCTGATTGGTTAATCTTACATTATTTTTCCGTGCGAAGTATCGTCAAAGCAGGATTCAGAAACAAGCCAAGCACCATTTTCCGACTGTAGTCTAACAAACCTAAGAAAGAACGTAGGCAAAGTGCCTGAATTACTGTTCACGCGTTTTGATCGCTGGAAATATAGGTTTGGAGAAAATTTGTGTGAAAAGCCGTGAGATAAATCTTCCCGTGGCAATATCAAGGCACGTGCATCAAAGGCGGTTGTACAATTTTAATCCGTTCTTTCTTAGGTTCTTAGACTCTCAGTTTTAAATGAGAAAATCTGAAATTCCATTTTAGGAAGCTCTCCTAAACCTTTCACATTTAAACAGCTTCTTACTTCCACTTCTATGTTCCAAAGTATTCCAACAAAGAAGGCATATATCCGAAGCTGGTCCCAATTTCTTAGCGAACGCCATTTTCCACCTTCAGCCCAACAATCGTTTGTGCTTGCTGGCTTGTTGGTGTCCCGATCACATTCGTGTTTTTTGCTTCTGGGAATCTGCTTGTGAGGGAGCTGGGTCGATTCGCTGCTCTCGATTCGTAAACAGCCATAATTCATCGGTATTGATGGCGTGCAGGACATCCACTCTCAGATGCAGACACACATACACACAGCGCTCACGATGACATATCTACCAGGCGAAGGTGCTATGCGTGGAGGGACAGCCCACATTGCCCGAAGGGGGGGGGTCGGCAGTTGGAGACACTGGTATCGCTGGTTATGTAATAAATTGCTTGCGATTTTCGAAGTACGACTGGTGATCTTGGCTTGGAATGTATTGAATGGTTAACGCCAATCAGAAGCAATGTTTGTAATCATACTCGTATTTGGTGTTTTTTTATTTCAATTTTGAAGCATATCTGTTTGAACCAGAACCCTTTTCGGCATTTGAAAACCATGGTCAAATATCAATGCCCAATGAGGGAGGGATGATTTGATTCACTACTTCCACGGCTGTCCAAAGTCTGATTTAAATGCTCTTTGGACGTCTCTGAGCAGGATATTTTAGAAAGTGATTTAATGCTGAAGAACCGCATTGGTGTCCGCCGGACCAACACCATTCGCTGACGACCTCAGGATCTTGGAACACCGAAGACATGAGTGAGTCGACGACAGATAGAAAGGCACACCGAGTAAAATGTGATGGACTTGAGACGAAACTTTCCCTCCAGAGTAACACCAGGAGGAAAAGGATGAGTAACACCTTACAGCTTGATTTTTTTCTTCTAATTTGCTCTCATCGATGAATGGATGAATGTGATTGATAGATTGGTATGTATGATCACAGATTAGGATGCCCTGCACTCATTCCAATTGCTTTTACGCAAGACCTTATTTGTGCGTTATTCGTGCTGTTCTGAAAGATTAGTCCTTTAGAACAGCATTAGTACCGCATCTACCGACACTTTTGGTTCATCCAATTTCACTCGACAGAGTTTTGCCGACAACATTACTCGGCAGAACAAACAGCTGCGTCTTTTATTGCTCTTCAGCGACCGCCTCCAATGAACGAGCATCAAAATGGGAGCTCTTTGTGCCTTGTCTTGATTAACTTTGCGATGCCCAACGGCAAGATGATTGAAAAAGTTTGCGGGCGAGCCAGGCCACCAAGTGGACTGGGTTTTCGCAGACAGATGTTCAGCTCGGACGCAATATCACAGCTCGGTCATAACAGTGCTTTCATTGTATCGGATACACTATTCTCGTTTTTCTTTTCCCTTCGTGGAATGGCATCGCACTGTCGAAAAAAATGCTATAACCACCTCATATTTTTTTTGCAACATTTCTTTGGAGCTTTCCAGTGATGGGTCAGATAACCATAATAGTAACTTTCCGTCCTATGACTTTGAGTCATGTCAGCTGACTCACTTCATATAGACCTAGAATACCTCAGGTAGAGGTAAAGCAGTATTTTTTTTTCAATGCTAGTAGGTAATTCACCCGAAATTTCTTCTGAATATGTGTCTCTATCATCTCTATCCCTATTATCCTATCATCCCTTTATCTATGTCCCTATCATCTATTAATCTCTGGTGCTAATAATTTCAATAGAAAGAACGCGTGATTCCATTATTAATTGAGTGGTGTTGACTTAAGGTTGTCATTTTTATCTACTATTATAAATCTTAAAAAGTACCACGCCGCCGCCGTCGGGGTTACTCCCAAAAAGGCTTATTACGGCGCCGTCGATTGACGCAGGAGGGTGAAATTTTCACGACTCGTGGGTCACGTCATTCAACAGGTCGTATTAAATTTTGGGCACGATGTGGCCGGGGGTGCGCCCGTGGCGCGTGCTCATGTGCGCCATAGGGTTAGCATTAGAATCGGCAAAAACAGGCTATTGCTCGGAAACGGTAAGTGCTACGGGGGTGAAATTTTCGCTGTAAGTCGGTCGCGTGCACTCATTTGTCGTATTAAATTCTTGAGGGGGTGGGTTCAGCGGTGTGCACGTGATGGGGCCGCGACCGGCGCCGAGCAGAGGGCACGTGCTTTAGGCTCAGTTCTTCGCTTAGAAAACTGAGTGAAAAGCATCAGAGCCAACGAAGGCCGACACAAGGCACCGCTCGCCAAGGAGATTCGCCAGTAAATACAAATTAATTTGATTTTGCAATATCTCAGCCGTTTCTGGGCCGATTTAGATGAAACTTGGACTGTCGGTGGTAGTGTAGTGTAGTGTAGTGTAGGGTAGGGTAGGGTAGGGTAGGGTAGGGTAGGGTAGGGTAGGGGATTGTAGGGTAGGGTTGGGTAGGGGATTGTAGGGTAGGGTAGGGTAGGGTAGGGGATTGTAGGGGATTGTAGGGTAGGGTAGGGTAGGGTAGGGTAGGGTAGAGTTAGGTAGGGTAGGGTAGGGTAGGGTAGGGTAGGGTAGGGTAGGGTAGGGTAAGGTATAGGGTAGGGTAGGGTAGTGAAGGGTATGGTAGGGTAGGGTAGGGTAGGTTAGGGTAGGGTAGGGTAGGGTAGTGTAAGGGTAGGGTCGGGTATGGTAGGGTAGGGTAGGGTAGGTTAGTGTAGGAGTAGGGTAGGGTAGGGTAGGAGTAGGGTAGGGGTAGGGTAGGGTAGGGTAGTGTAAGGGTAGGGTAGGGTAGGGTAGGGTAGGGTAGGGTAGTGTAATGGTAGGATAGGGTAGGGTAGGGTAGGGTAGGGTAGTGTAAAGGTAGGGTAGTGTAAAGGTAGGGTAGGGTATGGTAGGGTAGGGTATGGTAGGGTAGGGTAGGGTAGGGTAGGAGTAGGGTAGGGTAGGGTAAGGGTAGGGTAAGGTAGGGTGGGGTAGGGTAGGGTAGGGTAGCAGTAGGGTAGGGTAGGGTAGGGTAGGGTAGGGTAGGTAGGGTAGGGTAGGGTAGGTAGGTAGGTAGGTAGGGTAGGGTAGGGTAGGTAGGGTAGGGTAGGGTAGTGGTAAGGTAGGGTGGGGTAGGGTAGTGTAGTGTAGGGGTAGGGTAGGGTAGGGTATGGTAGGGTATGGTATGGTAGGGTAGGGTAGGGTAGGGTAGGGTAGGTAGGGTAGGGTAGGGTAGGGTAGGGTAGTGTAGGGGTAGGGTAGGGTAGGGTAGGGTAGGGTAGGGTTGCGTTCAGTAACATCTCAACTTACAAAGGGCTGGAAGAACTCGCATGCATCACCATCATACCTTACAGTTCAATTAAAAGCAGTTACCCACTTCTACAAAAATCATACCAATAAAAATGCAAGTTTCTTCACCCAAACTAATGCATCCGTTAATCATATATATCAAAACATACAGTTATCGCGTAAACCTGTACCTCTAGTCTATCTACTATTATAAATCTTAAAAAGTCCGCCGCCGTCGGGGTTACGCTGCCGGCGTGACGCCCAAAAACGGCTATTGCGGCGCCGTCGATTGACGCACGAGGGTGAAATTTTTACCACTCGTGGGTCACGTAATTCAACAGGTCGTATTAAATTTTGGGCACGATTCGGCCGGGGGTGCACCCGTGGCGCGTGCTCATGTGCGCCATAGGGATAGCATTAGAATCGCGACCGGCGCCGAGCAGAGGGCACGTGCTTTAGGCTCAGTTGTTCGCTTAAAAAACTGAGTGAAAAGCATCAGAGCCAGCAGGTCATTGACCTTTGACAACGAAGGCCGACACAGGGCACCGCTCGCCAAGGGGATTCGCCAGTAAATACACTTAATTTGTTTTTGCAATATCTCAGCCGTTTCTGGACCGATTTAGCTGAAACTTGGACTGTCGGTGGTAGTGTAGGGTAGGGTAGGGTAGGGTAGGGTAGGGTAGGGTAGGGTAGGGTAGGGTAGGGTAGGGTAGGGTAAGGTAGGGTAGGGTAGGGTAGGGGTAGGGGTAGGATAGGGTAGGGTAGTGTAGGGGTAGGGTAGGGTAGGGTAGGGGTAGGGTAGGGTAGGGTAGTGTAGGGGTAGGGTGGGGTAGGGAAGGGTAGGGTAGGGGTAGGGTAGGGTAGGGCAGTGTAGGGGTAGGGTTAGGGTAGGGTAAGGTAGGGTAGGGTATGGTAGTGTAGGGTAGGGTAGGGTAGGGTAGGGTAGGGTAGGGTAGGGGTAGGGTAGGGTAGGGTAGGGTAGTGTGGTAGGGTATGGTAGGGGTATGGTAGGGTAGGATAGGGGTAGGGTAGGGTAGGGTAGTGTAGGGGTAGGGTAGGGTAGGGTAGGGTAGAGTAGGGTAGGGTAGGGTAGGGTAGGGTAGGGTAGGGTAGGGTAGGGTTGGGTAGTGTAAGGGTAGGGTAGGGTAGGGGTAGGGGTAGGGGTAGGGTAGGTTAGTGTAGGAGTAGGGTAGGGTAGGGTAGGGTAGTGTAGGAGTAGGGTAGGGTAGGGTAGGGTAGGGTAGGGGTAGGGTAGGGTAGGGTAGGGTAGTGTAGGAGTAGGGTAGGGTAGGGTAGGGTAGGGTAGGGTAGAGTAGGGTAGGGTAGTGTAGGGGTAGGGTAGGGTAGGGTAGGGTTGCATTGAGTAACATCCTAACTTACAAAGGGCTCGCACAACTCGCATGCATCACCATCATACTTTACAGTTCAATTAAAAGCAGTTACCAAGTTCTACACAAATAATACCAATAAAAATGCAACTTTCTTCACCCAAACTAATGCATCCGTTAATCATACATATCAAAACATACAGTTATCGCGTGAACCTGTACCTCTAGTCTACTATTATAAATCTTAAAAAGTCCGCCGCCGCCGCCCACGCCGCCGTCGGGGTTACGCAGTCGGTGTTACTCCCAAAAACGCTTATTGCGGCGCCGTCGATTGACGCAGGAGGGTGAAATTTTCACGACTCGTGGGTCACGTAATTCAACAGGTCGTATTAAATTTTGGGCACGATGCGGCCAGGGGTGCACCCGTGGCGCGTGCTCATGTGCGCCATAGGGTTAGCATTAGAATCGCGACCGGCGCCGAGCAGAGGGCACGTGCTTTAGGCTCAGTTGTTCGCTTAAAAAACTGAGTGAAAAGCATCAGAGCCGGCAGGTCGTTGACCTTTGACAACGAAGGCCGACACAGGGCACCGCTCGCCAAGGGGATTCGCCAGTAAATACAATTAATTTGTTTTTGCAATATCTCAGCCGTTTCTGGGCCGATTTAGCTGAAACTTGGACTGTCGGTGGTAGTATATGATAGGGTAGGGTAGGGTAGGGTAGGGTAGGGGTAGGGGTAGGGTAGGGAAGGGTAGGGTAGTGTAGGGGTAGGGTAGGGTAGGGTAGGGTAGGGTAGGGTAGGGTAGGGTAGGGTGGGGTAGGGTGGGGTAGGGTAGGGTAGGGACTAGGGTAGGGTAGGGTAGGGTAGTGTAGGGGTAGGGTAGGGTAGGGTAGGGTAGGGTAGGGTAGGGTAGGGTAGGTTAGGGTAGGGTAGGGTAAGGGTAGGGTAGGGTAGTGTAAGGGTAGGGTAGGGTAGGGTAGGGTAGGGTAGGGTAGGGTAGGGTAGGGTAGGGTATGGTAGGGAATGGTAGGGTAGGGTAGGGTAGGGTATACATATGGTAGGGTAGGGTAGGGTAGGGTAGTGTAGGAGTAGGGTAGGGTAGGGTAGGGTAGGGTAGGGTAGTGTAGGGGTAGTGTAGGGTATGGTAGGGGTAGGGTAGTGTAGGGGTAGGATAGGGTAGGGTAGTGTAGGGGTAGGGTAGGGTAAGGTAGGGTATGGTTGGGTAGGATAGGGTAGGGTATGGTAGGGTAGGGTAGGGTAGGTTAGGGTAGTGTAGGGTAAGGGTAGGGTAGGGTAGGGTAGTGTAAGGGTAGGGTAGGGTAGGGTAGGGTAGGGTAGGGTAGGGTAGGGTAGTAGGGTAGGGACTAGGATAGGGTAGTGTAGGGTAGGGTAGGGTAGGGTAAGGTAGGGTAGGGTAGGGTATGGTAGGGTAGTAGGGTAGGGTAGGGTATGCAGTAGGGTAGGGTAGGTTAGGGTAGCAGAGTAGGGTATGGTATGGCAGGGTAGGGTAGGGTAAGGTAGGGTAGAGTAGAGTAGAGTAGGGTAGGGTAGGGTAGGGTAGGGTAGGGAGTAGGGTAGGATAGGGGTAGGGTAGGGGTAGGGTAGGGGTAGGATTGAGTTCAAAAAGGGCCCAACATACAAAACACTTGAACACCCCGCAACTATCACCATCCCTTACAGTTCAATTAAAAACAGCTACACAATCTACCCAAATAATACAACTAAAAACACAAGTCAATCACCCAAACTAATGCACCCGTAACATAACATAAATCAAAACATACAGTTATCGCGTAAACCTGTACCTCTAGTCTACTATTATAAATCTTAAAAAGTCCGCCGCCGCCGTCGGGGTTACGCAGCCGGCGTTACTCCCAAAAACGCCTATTGCGGCGCCGTCGATTGACGCACGAGGGTGAAATTTTCACGACTCGTGAGTCACGTAATTCAACAGGTCGTATTAAATTTTGGGCACGATGCGGCCGGGGGTGCGCCCGTGGCGCGTGCTCATGTGCGCCATAGGGTTAGCATTAGAATCGGCAAAAACAGGCTATTGCTCGGAAACGGTAAGGGCTACGGGGGTGAAATTTTCGCTGTAAGTCGGACGCGTGCACTCATTTGTCGTATTAAATTTTCGAGGGTGTGGGTTCAGCGGTGTGCACGTGGTGGGGCCGCGACCGGTGCCGAGCAGAAGGCACGTGCTTTAGGCTCAGTTGTTCGCTTAAAAAACTTTGACAACGAAGGCCGACACAAGGCACCGCTCCCCAAGAGGATTCGCCAGTAAATACAATTAATTTGTTTTTGCAATATCTCAGCCGTTTCTGGGCCGATTTAGCTGAAACTTGGACTGTCGGTGGTAGTGTAGGGTAGGGTAAGGTAAGGTAAGGTAAGGTAGGGTAGGGTAGGGTAAGGTAAGGTAGGGTAGGGTAGGGTAGGGTAGGGTAGGGTAGGGTAGGGTAGTGTAGGGGTAGGGGTAGGGTAGGGTAGGGTAGGGTAGGGTAGGGTAAGGGTAGGGTAGGGTAGGGTAGGGTAAGGGTAGGGTAGGGTAGGGTAGGGGTAGGGGTAGGGTAGGGTAGGGTAGGGTAGGGTATGGTAGGGTAGTAGGGTAGGGTAGGGTAGGGTAGGGTAGTGTAGGAGTAGGGTAGGGTAAGGTAGGGTAGGGTAGGGTAGTGTAGGGGTTGGGTAGGGTAGTAGGGTAGGGTAGTAGGGTAGGGTATGGTAGGGTAGTAGGGTAGGGTAGGGTAGGGTAGGGTAGGGTAGTAGGGTAGGGTAGGGTAGGGTAGGGTAGGGTAGGGTAGGGGGTAGGATAGGGTAGGGGTAGGGTAGGGGTAGGGTAGGGGTAGGGTTGAGTTCAAAAAGGGCCCAACATACAAAACACTTGAACACCCCGCAACTATCACCATCCCTTACAGTTCAATTAAAAACAGCTACCCAAATCTACCCAAATAATACACCTAAAAATACAAGTCAATCACCCAAACTAATGCACCCGTAACATAACATAAATCAAAACATACAGTTATCGCGTAAACCTGTACCTCTAGTCTATATTATAAATCTTAAAAAGTCCGCCGTCGGGGTTACGCCCAAAAA
This sequence comes from Amphibalanus amphitrite, assembly GCF_019059575.1. Lineage (NCBI taxonomy): Eukaryota > Metazoa > Arthropoda > Thecostraca > Balanomorpha > Balanidae > Amphibalanus > Amphibalanus amphitrite. The sequence goes on from NW_024882368.1 coordinate 179,852, forward strand.
GGCTTATTGCGGCGCCGTCGATTGACGCAGGAGGGTGAAATTTTTGCCACTCGTGGGTCGCGTCATTCAACAGGTCGTATTAAATTTTGGGCACGATGCGGCCAGGGGTGCGCCCGTGGCGCGTGCTCACGTGGTGTGCCATAGGGTTTACACTAGAATCGGCAACAGGCTATTGCTCGGGAACGGTAAGGGCTACGGGGGTGAAATTTTCGCTGTAAGTCGGACGCGTGCACTCAATTGTCGTATTAAATTTTCGAGGGTGTGGGTTCAGCAGTGTGCACGTGGTGGGGCCGCGACCGGTGCCGAGCAGAAGGCACGTGCTTTAGGCTCAGTTGTTCGCTTAGAAAACTGAGTGAAAAGCATCAGAGCCGGGAGGTCGTTGACCTTTGACAACCAAGGCCGACACAAGGCACCCCTCGCCAAGGGGATTCGCCAATAAATACGATAAATTTGTTTTTGCAATATCTCAGCCGTTTCTGCAGGCCGATTTAGCTGAAACTTGGACTGTCGGTGGAAGTGTAGGGTAGTGTAGTGTAGGGTAGGGTAGGGTAGGGTAGGGTAGTGTAGGGGTAGGGTAGGGTAATGTAGGGGTAGGGTAGGGTATGGTAGGGTAGGGTAGGGTAGGTTAGGGTAGGTTAGGGTAGGGTAGGGTAGGGTAGGGTAGGGTAGGGTAGGGTAGGGTAGTGTAGGGTAGTGTAGGGTAGGGTAGGGTAGGGTAGGGTAGGGTAGGGTAGTGTAGGAGTAGGGTAGGGTAGGGTAGGGTAGGGTAGGGTAGGGTAGGGTAGTGTAGGGGTAGGGTAGGGTAGGGTAGGGTAGGGTAGGGTAGTGTAGGGGTAGGGTAGGGTAGGGTAGGGTAGTGTAAGGGTAGGGTAGGATAGGGTAGGGTAGGGTAGGGACTAGGGTAGGGTAGGATAGGGTAGGGTAGGGTAGGGTAAGGTAGGGTAGTAGGGTAGGGTAGGATAGTAGGGTAGGGTAGTAGGGTAGGGTAGTGTAGGGGTAGGGTAGGGTAGGGTTGTGTTCAAAAAGGGCCCAACATACAAAACACTTGAACACTCCGCAACTATCACCATCCCTTATAGTTCAATTAAAAACAGCTACCCAAATCTACCCAAATAATACAGCTAAAAATACAAGTCAATCACCCAAACGAATGCACCCGTAACATAACATAACTCAAAACATACAGTTATCGCGTAAACCTGTACCTCTAGTTAGACTTAAAGGCACGACCATATGGAATGATGAAAGATACGAATATCAAACCTCATCCTTTATGACTTCATCCGTCAATGGGTGTGTGCATGTGGATGATCAATGAATTTAAACTTAACTAAACTAAACTTAACTCAATATCTGCTTTTAGTAGTTAACATGTCAACAAATCATGTGAATGGAAAAATGGCCTGTTTTTTAGCTTTGCTTTTCCTTTCCTTTAGCTAAGCCGTCTAAGTTTGCGAATTTCCTGATAAAATAGTAGAAAAACATAGGCGTGTCATATTCGTGAAGGTTGAACTCGAAACGGTGTCACGATTCTCACTCTCCTACAAATCGATTGTGAGCTTAAATGCAACCATACCCTTGGCTGCAAACATGATAGCGGATTATGGTAGCACTCGCCAGTATTCGAACCTTTTTTAGCTTTCGCCGCTATCACACAATACCTCTTTAGTGTTTCCTCTCTGTCGCTACTGTGTCCCGTGCTGCGACCCATTCCAGTTTGGCTGTTGTTGGCCGTACTCACCCATTTTTCGGTTGCGCTCCTCATCCGCCACAACCGTGGGTGAGACGACGTCGGACGAGAGAGGGAGAGAAGTAATAAAAAAAACGAAAAAGAGACGGAGGAGACAATGTTGAGGACATTGGCGCCGTTGGGGATGGGGGGTGGGAGACGCGCCACTCGCGGCCCGCCTCTGTTGTCACCGTCGTCCCCTCTCACTGACTGACGTCTGTCCTCTCGTCTCCTCCCTCGCCCTCCCCGCCCTCGCCCCTCCCCACGGACTGCCGCTCCCCAACCCACCTCCGACCCAGCTGGTCTTCACACTCCAGAGGGGCCACTAAACTTTATTAGGGACCCTAATACCGATTAGTGTTTCCTCTCTGTCGCTACTGTGTCCCGTGCTGCAACCCATTCCAGTTTGGCTGTTGTTGGCCGTACTCACCCATTTTTCGGTTGCGCTCCTCATCCGCCACCAAAAGCCCCAACTGGAACCGACAGGTAATGGTAGGAGATTGGCACACTCAGAGTCTCCTCGTTAAGCTACCAGAAGGACTGGTTCTCGAGAGCAGAAAAAGTGCTATTTGAATGCCCGGTGGCCCATCTCACAAGGCGCAGTGCTCACCCAACGAATGTCATCCTCCGCAACACTAGGGCACTGTGAAACGTCGCCCTTCCAACACCAGGGCAGTGTGAATCGACACCCTTCGAACACCAGTGCAGCGTGAATCGACACCCTTCGCGAACACCAAGGAATTGTGTGAATCGACACCCTTCAAACACCAGGGCAGTGTGAATCGATACCCTTCAAACACCAGGGCAGTATGAATCGACACTCTTCGCAAGCACCAGGGCAGTGCGAATCGACGCCCTTTAACACCAGGGCAGTTTGAATGACACCCTTCAAACACCATGACAGTGTGAATCGATACCCTTCGCAACATCAGGGAATTGTGTGACTCGACACCCTTCAAAAAACCAGGGCATTGTGAATCGACACCCTGCAAACACCAGCGCGGAGTGAAACGACACCCTTCAAACACCAGGGCAGTGTGAATCGACATCCTTCGCAAACACCAAGGAATTGTGTGAATCGACACCCTTCAAGCACCAGGGCAGTGTGAAACGACACCCTTCAAACACCAGGGCAGTGTGAATCGACCCCTTCAAACGCCAGGGCAGTGTTAATAGACACCCTTCGCAAACACCAGTGCAGTGTGAATCGACACCCTTCAAACACCAAGGCAGTGTGAATCGACACCCTTCAAAACCAGGGCAGTGTCAATCTACACCCCTCAAACACCAGGGCAGCTTGACTCGATGGATCTTTTTCTTGTGCTCAACGTGAAGTCGCAAGAGTGTCTTCCGAAATGGCTAAAGCAAATGGCTGGCCAGCTTTGTATTCAAACGACACAGCTATGTATATATATAAATAATGGCGATAATAGCATGGGGGATGCCCAGGCAGATACTTTAAGCGCAGAATACCTAATAAGCATGAACATTACGGTCACTTGGGTGAAACATCAATAAACCAAATCGTTCAAAAGCCATCAGCGCGTGCTTACGTTGAACCATCTTGGTATATCCAGTGATACGCCATAAGTCGCGGGACAAGGAACATTCCGCCACTTGGGACGTCACACGACGAAGCGGCTCGTCGAGGGACACGCTTACACACGGCAGGCCACGCCACCGACCTGACCCTAACTTACCGGGGCATTGTCGAGCGGACCCCTGCTAGGTCACGTCACCGAACTGACCGAGCATTCCAGGCCCTTGCCGCCCGGATCTTTGTCAGGTCACGCCACTCACCGAACCGCCCTAACTTCCCAGGTCGGTCACCGTCCGGGCCTCTGCCAGGGCACGTCACTGGACTAATCTAACTTCCCAGATCTAACTTGGCCACGTCACTCACCCCAGGTCATTGCCGTCCGGACCCCTGCCAGACCACGCCACTTACCGAACGAACTAACCTTACTCTTCATGTCATGTCGATCGGGCAAGGCCATGTCACCGAACCGACCCAGATTCCAAGTCATTGCCGTCCGACCCCTGCCAGGCCACGCCACTCACCGAAACTGACCTAACTCCCAGGTCAGTCGCCGTCCGAGCTCCTGCCAGGTCATATCACTCACCCAACTGGCCTAACTTTCCAGAGCATACGCCGTTCGGACCTCTACCAGGTTACGTCACCGAACTGACCTAACTTTCCAGGCGACCGCTGTTTGGATCTCTACCAGGCACGTCCCCGAACTGACCTTACTTCCCAGGGCATGTCGTACGGACCTCGCAAGGTCACATCACCGAACCGACCTAACTGTCCACTGTCCAGGCCCATGCCGTCTGGACCTCGCCAGGTCACGCCACTCACCGCACTGACCTACTTCCCAGGTCAGCCGCCGTCCCGACCTCCTTGTCCCAGACCACTGGCTGGCGTGTTCCAGACCACCACCCCCGGGCGATAGATCGGAGCGGGTACCTACCGTCTCAACAGCCGTAATAGGCGCCGTACTCGTCCCGCTGTCCCATCCCCTCTCCAGGTAGGGACCGCCACCCCCACCCCCCGCCGGCCGAGCCCAGCGAAGGCGCGCCGCGTTTGGCCGCGGTGCCGCCTGGGGCGCTCCGTCGCTCCCCCTACAGGCATATGACACTCGCTCCGAGCCTGCCGGCGGGCGCCGGCCCGAAATCCACAGATATATGTGACACTCCAATAGTCAGTCACGTGACACCCCCAACAGACATGAGGTGCACGGACACTAGCCCCAGAGGGTGTCCCGACCGACGCCGAGGGCCCACCTGCCATAAAAGGGGCCAACGGTCATAACCAGCTGTAAGCGGCGGCCCGCTCGCGTCACCGCCGCCCGTGGACGCCCAGCGGCCAGCGCGGGGCCGATGACAACAACGATCCCAATGCGCCGGCCCGCCGCCTCGGCGTTCCCGCGACGCGGCCGCTGGGAGGGGGGGGGGGGGGCAGCCCGATCGCTAAGGCCGAGCCCACAGGCGAGGAAGGCATCTCACTGCTGCCAGCTGCTGCCAGGTACTGGCCGCTGCTAGTCCCGCCCGTCTCATACAAATTATGGCCCACAAGTAAGTGCGCACGCCAGTCAATCCAGTACCGAGTCGGACACTCCCGCCGCCGCGCCAGTCTTGGCCAGACCACTCCTTAGGGAGTGAGAAGAGAACCCGGGTCCGAGCGCGAGGCGAAAAATATTGTTCAAACTGCGCCGCGTGAGCACTGCCCCCGAATCCAGGGTAAAGAGCGGCGCCCCGTCTGCCGCAGCCCCTGCCTGGTGGTACAGGCGCATGGCCCGCACCGGACAGGTAGACGTGCCCGTTGTGGGGAGCTCAACGTAGGTCGACGGTCCACGCTGCCGGCTGGTTTGAATGCCGACCCGGACTCTTGATGCCAACGGGTGTGAAGTACCCATCGCCATATCGTAGACGCCGTCCGTGATCGGTGAAAGAGGAATTCGTTGCTCCGCAGGCCGCCGTAAAACGCTAACATGCATGCAACCCATGCACGCACCGCTGGTCCAAGACCGATGAAAATAACGACCCCAAACGCGTTTTCAGCCGTCGAAGAGCGGATATGTCGAGCTCCTGCCGGCGGGGCTCCGCCCCACCGCCCCGGTGCTCGTAGCCCCGGAACGCGGCCGCTGGGTTAGGGGGTATCCCGACCGCCATTGGCCGCCCCCACTGTAGATGAAGGCGTCTCACTGCTGCCAGATACTGCCGCGCGCTGGCCACTGCTAGTCCATCACGTCTCATATGTCCCACGAAGTAAGTGAGCGTGTCATCGGAAGCCGGCACGCCAATCAGGCCGTACCGTCTACAGACCGCAATATAGCAACGCTGACCCGCCTCATAGGCCCGGCGGGAGCCCGGTGTCAGACTATTTCGGAACAACTCACGCGTTACCGCCACTATAGGGGCACATTACTGTTACACGGATGCCTCTCATGGCCGGGAACCCGGTCGACTCGCTCGCCATCACGACGGTCCGTGCATTGGCTCAGGACTGTCATACTCGTCCCGCCTCCCCCTTCCCCCCGGGGCGGGGGGGGGGAGTCCTCCTCCCAGCCGACCGTCCGAGCCCAACGAGGGCGGCGACCCCGCCGAGCCGCCGCCCCGCCTCGGCCGGCCCGGCTCGGCGGTCAGCCAACGGTCATATAACACGCCTCGCGACGGCCCCGGACGGCGCTGGATACGGTTTGCCATAAAAGGACACCTGCGCTCATAAACCAGCTGTGGACATAAACCAGCGGATCCCGAGACGGTGACAGGCCGTCTGCGGCGTGCCGCGCCCGTTGACCGACGCCCGTTGGCGCCGCAACCAGCGTCCGACGCCGAGCCGCTCTGACCGTGTCGTGGGAGAATGCCGCCAAACCCACTCGCCGGGCAGACCACTATACGAGTCTGCTCGTACGTTATACCAGGCCAACCTCAAACCGATCCATTACCAAGTAAAGCCGGGGCATTATCCGCTCACCCCTGCGGTCACCTATGACCCGCTCGCCCACCGGTCCGATCCAAGTTCCCAGGTCAGGGCTGAATTGGCCGCTGCCCGGTCACGCACCGAACTGACCTAACGTATATCCAAGCCACATGTCACTCAGACCCCGTCGTGTCGCCCGCCGTGCGAACCTCGCATTCCCAGGTCCGTCGCCGATCCGGCCTCTGCCAGGCCTGTACCGCACTGACCTAACATTACCAGGTCAGTCGCCGAACCGGCCTCTGTCCGCACCGACCTCACCGAACCGGCCGCAGTCCGAACCGGCCTCTGCCAGGCCTCGTACCGAACTGACCTAACATTCCCAGGTCAGTCACCGAGCCGCCTCGCCGAACCGGCCTCTGTCTGCACCGGCCTCACCGAACCGGCCTCTGTCCGCACCCGCCTCTGCCAGGCCTCGCACCGGACTGACCTAACATTCCCAGGTCAGTCGCCAAACCGGCCTCGTCGAACCGGCCTCTGTCTGCACCGGCCTCACCGAACCGGCCTCTGCCCGCACCGGCCTCACCGAACCGGCCTCTGTCCGCACCGGCCTCTGCCAGGCCTCGTACCGAACTGACCTAACATTCCCAGGTTAGTCGCCGAACCGGCCTCACCAAACCGGCCTCTATCCGAACCGGCCTCTGCCAGGCCTCGTACCAAACTTACCTAACATTCCCAGGTCAGTTGCCGCCTCTGTCCGCACCGGCCTCACGAACCGGCCTCTGTCCGCACCGGCCTCACGAACCGGCCTCTGTCCGCACCGGCCTCACGAACCGGCCTCTGTCCGCACCGGCCTCACGAACCGGCCTCTGTCCACACCGGCCTCACGAACCGGCCTCTGTCCGCACCGGCCTCACGAACCGGCCTCTGTCCGCACCGGCCTCACGAACCGGCCTCTGTCCGCACCGGCCTCACGAACCGGCCTCTGTCCGCACCGGCCTCACGAACCGGCCTCTGTCCGCACTGGCCTCACGAACCGGCCTTTGTCCGCACCGGCCTCACGAACCGGCCTCTGTCCGCACCGGCCTCACCGAACCGGCCTCTGTCCGAACCGGCCTCTGCCAGGCCTGGTACCGAACTGACCTAACATTCCCAGGTCAGTCGCCGAACACGATACATACAGCCAACGACACTGCACACAGCACGTGGTTACGATGCAGATACCGGCGGACCGGACCCACCTGCCATTCCAAAGGTGCCGGGTCCGTAGTGTTGCGCGGAGTCCAAGGTCCGCGTCCCGCTCTGGCTCTCACCACCGTACCGTGCACGATAGAGGCTGCGTGATGCCAGCACACGCACGCTATCCTACCACACACGCGCAATCACACCACCAGACGCGCCACTCGCGGCCCGCCTCTGTTGTCACCGTCGTCCCCTCTCACTGACTGACGTCTGTCCTCTCGTCTCCTCCCTCGCCCTCCCCGCCCTCGCCCCTCCCCACGGACTGCCGCTCCCCAACCCACCTCCGACCCAGCTGGTCTTCACACTCCAGAGGGGCCACTAAACTTTATTAGGGACCCTAATACCGAATAACCGCCGTTCATCGTTCCTCTCTCCCGCCGCCGTTTGGAGGACGGATCCACTCCGGCGGCCCGGCGCGGCTGCCGGTGACTTGTCAACAGCCGCACACCCACCACCCACTTTACAATGTCGCCAGAGCCGAGCCTCCTCAGCCCGGGAAGTTGGCGCGGCTCACTTTCCCGGCTTCTGTGCGGCACTCTCCGTCAGGCCCAGCCCCGGCGCCGAGCGACTTTGGACGGATTGCCACCGCCGCGCGGCCGACTGCATTTCCGTAAACACATAATTTCGACAGCGCTTTTACAGCTGGCTGTTTTTCGCCAGACGATGCCGTAATGATTCCCTAATGGTCGCAACTTCCCTGTTCAGAAAGCCATTTCGCTCAAAACAGGAAAAGCAATGTGATGACCGGCGGACAGTCGGCAAATTGGCAATCCCGGCGCCCTGGCGGCGGTGGTCGAATGATGCGGCCATTGTTGCGCGGTTCTGCCGCGACGAACGGCCGCACAGTCTGGTGGTGACGTGTAATTGCCCACACAGCTGTTAACTGCACGGATAGAACAGCCGCCAGAGCTGATAGCTGCGGCCTCACAACGGCCGGTGGCCATGCTAGCTCCGGATTATGGCTGCCATCATAGCCGCGAATCAGGGCGGCAAGTACCCAACGCCGCTTCTCAGGCCCGTAATAGACTCAAGTGGAATCTACAGAAGTCATAAATTAAACCGCCTGCGGTAAGGTACTTTGTGCAGTGCAATCGCTTTGAGCAACGTTGAAATGTTGATAATCGTATTAAAAAAGTTTCGGCTAAATCTGTACAGGAAAAACGATAATAAAAGATGTCACATTCTTAGTCAGCCGTGTGAAGTCAGTAGTATTTGAAAATATCAAATATGACTGACTTTGAAGCATTAACCCTATTCCTGGCGGGGGGGGGGGGGCCTCAGGAGCCCCCCCTGAGGTTTTTTGGTTATTTCTCCCAAACGCGTTGAGCTAGGAAGCTCAAATTTTCTGACTTTTCCTAAAAGGCTTCTACGCAGCATGTCTGAAAATTTTGAGTTGATCTGACCTCAGGTCAGGTCACCAGAGGCGGTTTGGTGACCCTACCTCAGAAAAGTTTGCAATCACGCCAGAGCTAGAGTTTTTGACCGATCAATTTCTTCTCTTCAGGCTTTAGTTAGGGTACCAGTATGTGCAATTTGTATATCTCGGAATTTTGATATCGGTGACCTAAGGTCAGGTCAGTTTCGCGACCTCCCCATTATAAGTCAATGGGGGAAAAATCAACTCCCTGTTTTTACCACTAAAACGGGTCGGAATGGACCCATATACCATACATGACTTCATATACGATCAACCTTCACTACCTTGAGGTCTGTTTTGCTGTTGGGCAGCTGTGAGGTCATGTGACGTCATCAAAGGTCACCAAAGGTTTTTGGCCAATAACTCCGTACAGGAACAAGATACAGACGCGTGGATGGTCTCATTGTGTTCAGCTTGTCAAGACGCATCGAATGATATACATGATGACCTCGAGGTCACGTGACCTGAGGTCAACCTTTGACCTTGACCTTTCGAGGTCAACATATATATCATTCGATGCGGATTGACGAGAGGATCACGATGATGCCCTTAGTTTGTTCCTATCTTGACTAATTCGAAAGTTATTCGAGAAAAACTCTCTCCATATCTAGCGCCGCCATTTTGACTTTTTCGACCCCTGTGACGTCATCTTTGACCTGACCTGAAAATGACCTTAGTTAAAATTGTAGACCTTGTCCATGCGTATCCGATGCCGTTAACCGCTTGTCGCTATCTTGCTTCGTTCTCGAGATCTCAGGGGAGGGCCGAATCGGCCCCCCCCGCCAGTTTCTTGTCCCGGCGGAGCCCGCCAGGAATAGGGTTAAGGTGACTTTTGACACTTCTCTGCCACTGGAGCGCATTCGACAGAGACATGAGGCCCCATATGACGTCTTGTTTAATATTTTTATTGGTCAACGCCAGTCATGCACTTGATATTTGTCATTGGTGGTTGAAATCTATTGAAAACTGAAAATATAGAGATCTCACCATTTTCACCTGTCAAGTGCCAACCAGATGCAAAGTCTGTTGGTCCAGGTCTGCTGATGCTCCTCAGTGCCGTACATTACTCCAGTGCTGGCTGCCGATCTCTGCGTGTCACCGCTCTATCCCCGGACGCCCTGTAGGTCAACTGATCGTCCCCGGTGCTGTGCTGCCTCCCCGCTACCCGGTACTGGCTGTCGCCCCGTCTCTCGGAGTGTCGTCGCCGCGTCTCCCGTCCGACGGACGCCCTGTATACGGCCGGCAGCGTCGTTAAACGTCGGCCAACTTCCGGTCGTCATTTCCGGCCACGCTGCGACTAATGTTTCCTGAGACGGCAACGCTGCGCGCGTCCGAAGGCCAACGGTGCATGGGGTCCCCGGCGAAGAATAGGAATGAGGGCCGAAGCGCGGGAGTGTCCCCGATATGGTAACATGAGGAGATGGAGCCTCAGAAAAAGACAACTCACTGAGCATTTGTCGATGCATCTATCAAAAGTTAGGAGCAGAAAATGGAAAGATAAACTTCAAATATAAATTAACGTGTTCGTAAAAACTTCTTTCTTAAAAATGATCCGTCCATCAAAAATGATGTGTTACAAATGCGTACGCGATGTGCCGGGTGGTGATCGAGAAACATATTTAACCCTCGCATGTGTGCGGCGTTTGCCAGCTTCTAATGTGCAGGGGGGGGGGGGGTCGGTTGGACCCCCCCCCCTTGCCGTTTGGCCCCTGATCGAGCTAGAGCTTCGCGGAAAAAACGAGCGTGTTGCCCGTGACGAGAGGAAGCCGATGATACCCAATTTTAAGGTCCTAGGTCATTGGTTGACCTTCCAGGTCAGGTCAATGACCCAAAGTCGGGAAAATCGGGACCTGTTAGAAAGTCGTAAAGTGTGGCTGCTAAGGGGTTTTTCGGGGTGCTGATCACGAATATCGTGTTAGTTTTGATCACAGATGATGTCTTGAAGCATTTAGACCAGGTCGGGTCAGGTCAGGTCAGGTCAACCAGTAGGCGTCGTGACGGGTATTCGTAGTACGTGTCAACCGCCTCTGACAGCTTCGTAACATGTTACGAAGTCACCAAAACTACTTCGTAAATGTTCAAATGGTTGCTAAATTCGAATTCAGCTCCAAAAACTAGCCTAGAAACATGTAAAACTCGAAAAAGTGACCCGAGGTCACCCGAGGTCACCAAAGGTCAATGACCTGACCTGACCTTCAGGTGACCTTGACACACATGGGAGTACCATCTAATCACATGTTTGAACGTTTGAAACCACGAAAAGCTTGCAAACACGCGGCTAGTGCGAGCCGACATACGTGAAATCGCGATTCCGGCCAAACATGGTCTCGGAAAAGAGATCACAGGTCAAAGGTCATTTGGGTCAGGGTCATGAAATTTTCAGGGTAGGTGTAAAATTGATCAATGCGAGGGTACTGAAAGTTTCGTCGCGATCGGCCGCTTTTTACGCGAGTTATTCGCGAAAAACCATGGGGGGGGGGTCCATCCGACCCCCCCTACACATGCGAGGGTTAAATAATTCAGAGCGTTATTACTTTCCACCAACACCTACTTTTTATGTCTGCATCGATATACCTCCTGACAATTGTTGATGCTTTTTGCCCTTGACGGCTTTAGGCGGTAGTTATGATCGTCACTGGTACCGCTGATGATGTGCCCGGTGATGATGGCAGTGCCGATGGTGGTGCTGATACCATTAGATCCTTGTCAGTGATGTTGCCTAGTGCTAGTGATGATGATGGTGGTGATAGTGGTGTTACACCTGATTGTGTGTGCGCTGGTGGTGTTGCCGGTAAGTACAACACCACCAGCGTACAACACAACAGGTAAATGTGTTGGTGATGGCAGTGACAGCGTCAGTGATGCTGGACTGATGTTGTCAGTGACGTTTTTAGTGACGTTGTCGGCGATGGTGCTGCGTCTGGTGCCGGTGGCGGTCAGGTTATGATGCTGGTGATGTTGTTAGTGTGCTCTGTGTCTGTTGTGTTGGTGCTGTTGTCGGTGGTGATCTCCGTCTGGTGCCGGTGCTGCAGTGTCTGCTCCGTCGGCCGGCGGCGTTATTCGCTCCCGGGACATCCTCAGACGACCGGCTACTCGGCTTTTGATGAATGCTTACGGCAAGTTGGATGGCGTCGTCTCACACGAAATGACCTATTTGCATTCATCTCGCGAAAGTTGTTCGCCGCCATTCTGCGACCATGAAAGCCGATGATTGTCAGAAGAGCTCATCAGACGGAACGGTGTAGGCCGGGCTCTGTTGTGGAGATCGCTCCCTGGAGGCGGCACTCGCCTGAGGTAACGTGCTCGTCTCCGACTTCATGTGGATATGAGTGCACTGCCGCCGCGACGGGCCGTTACCGAAACGGCGCGCAGGCCGCGCGTGAAATTGTACATCGGCTGCACGGCTATGGAAAATTCGACTGCGCCAGACGGTTTGAGTGATGCGACCAAGTTGAGGAAGTTTGACTGTGCCTTTGAGTGATGATGCGTGCGCGGAATCCACTTCGTACGGCTCGCATAGATGAGCTGGAAGCTAGAGCCAGAAGGCATTTTCTAGTGCTAGCTCTATTTCTCATTTTACCGCCTTCTTTTTGGACCTAACTTTTGAACTTTATTGCTGTGAACATATGTTTTATCTTATTCAAGGTATGCACTCTTCACCGACTAGCAGAGGATTGACATGCAGAAAATTACCAAATTGCATGTCTCGAAATCACGTAGATTTGCAACTGAAAAACGTATAAGACAAATGAGACAAATATGATTTTTCAATGCAATGCCTTTATTACTATGATTTAGAGTTAAAATAAGCTTTACAAATTCAGTTTTCAATTACACACAGGAGACCAAGAATAAACCTCGGAAGCGGGCTGAAATTGAATGCAGAGGTTTGAGGTTTACCATGGTATTAGGATCAGTACAGCCACATTCCGGTGCCTTACCTACCTGCAATACAAGGATTGCAAACTTCGCCGTCAACTTTACCCGGTGAAGCTTTCCTGCGAAACGCTTTACCTGCCGAAAGTCCAAACAAGCCGGAGCGGGATCAAAGGATGACTTGTGATCACACAGGACAGAAAGTAAATTCTAGCTCTGTAGCCTGTAGTCGCAGCTCCTTCCAACATAAAACAGGGTAGTATGTATAGCGAATTAAACAGCAGTTCTCTTTTCCTTTATATTGTATCGATAAAAAAATGTTCTGTTAGTCGCTCATCCTGAAACATGCAGGATGAAGTGTTCACCTGATCGCATGAACATGATGTATCCGATTCACACCATCGGTGGTTTGGTAACGGAGAGAGAGAGAGAGAGAGAGAGAGAGAGAGAGAGAGAGAGAGAGAGAGAGAGAGAGAGAGAGAGAGAGAGAGAGAGAGAGAGAGAGAGAGAGAGAGAGAGAGAGAGAGAGAGAGAGAGAGAGAGAGAGAGAGAGAAGAGAGAGAGGCAGAGAGAGTGTGTGAGAGAGAGAGAGAGAGAGAGAGAGAGAGAGAGAGAGAGAGAGAGAGAGAGAGAGAGAGAGAGAGAGAGAGAGAGAGAGAGAGAGGAGAGAGAGGAGAGCGAGAGGAGAGAGGGAGACTGAGAGGGAGGCAGAGAGGCAGAGAAATATGAGAAATGAGAAAGAGCTCACCGCGGCCGGTCGTGGGGTGTCATCGGCTATTCATAACCAAATGCTGGCGGTGGCGTTGTCTGCTCGTATCTGCATTCCCATCGAGACCTGTCGCCGATGAAAAGCTGAACGCCGTCGGCGGCAATATAGCGCGCCAATACGACTGGTGCGCTGACAGCGCTGTTAAACCGAACCGAACCGAACCGCACCGAACCACAGCCAGCGCGGTGGCGGCGGAGCAAACCGCTCTCTTACAACGGAGCGGCGAGGAACGATGTCGAGCGCGGTCGGCACACAGCCGGAAACGGGTGATGTGCTTACTGTCGTGCATTAGTATTCCTGGAAACGAGCTGGGAGTTCCAGTTAGAGCTGGTGCTAAAGTGATGGAGCACTCAATTCTGCAGCTACTTAAAAAGAGATGTGGTGCTAAACAAAAGGAATTCTGTTGACCAGGCATAGACTTCTGTACAAAAAACTATGCGTTGACATATGTATTACATATTTTATAAAAGTAGTGTAACCGGATGGCGGATGCATATTTATCTCACGCTTGGAGAAGCTGGAACAAAGATATATCTGCATTCAGTTTTCATGGAGACTCTTCTTGACAGAAAGGTGGCTTAACCCTCGCACGACCAGGCCATTTCTCATAACACGAACGACCAGGGGGGGGGGGTGTTACGACCCCCCCCTGGCGTTTCGAAACGGAAGGTCGTAGAGCTTAGCGGAAAAAACCAACGGATTGCTCTCAACGAGATCTCGCGATTGGTGGTATATTTTTGGTCCTAGGTCAACATTTGACCTACTTTTGACCGGTCAAAGGTCAAATTTTCGGAAAAATAGACTTTTTTCAACTTTCGGCGGCGATTGCGGCAAAACGGTGGGAGATATCGACTTGAAACCTTCACTATCGTGTTCCTTGATCAATTCTCTATCGTTTGGTATGTATTTCGTTTCCCTAGCTCTAAAAATGGCGCGTTGGGAGCGCCGGAAGTCGGCAAGGTCACAGTCGGCGGCAGAAATTCGAAAAATCAAAATTTAAATTTTTGAAATCTGATTGTATTTTTGGATTTGGGAGGTCCATTTGCTCCCTATAGAAGCTAATATTGCTGCATATTCCCATTGAGGTGACAAGAATTAGCAAAATAGTGGTTCGGGCGCTTTTCAAAAATAGTACCGGACGCTGTTCCTCTTGTGACGTCATAACTCCGTGACCTGACCTGACCCGGTCAATTTTCTTGCACCACACGATAGCCAATGCTTGCCCCAACATGCATGGGAAGTTTCATCATGATCCATCAAACAATGTGGGTATCACCGGCAGAAAACCTAGAGATTCGGCGCACACGTTTGGTAACTGTCGGCCGGAGGCTGTACCTCTTATGACGTCATAACTCCGTGACCTGACATGACCCGATCAATTTTTTTTCGGCAAAAGATGCGCAAAGGTTGCCCCAGAGGGTATTGAAAATTTCAGCCCGCTACGACAAGCCGTTTAGCGTGCACTTCGAAAGAACCTCAGGGGTGGGGTTGATACAACCCCCCCCCTAGGCGTTCTAGGGTTAATTACCCTAGTGCATATGAACCTTTACCACTGGCGGATCCAGACTTGCGTTTTGGGGGGGGCCAACTCGTGCAAGGAGCCAAACCTAGGGTACCCCCAAATCCTGTTTTCTCATCGGATTTAGGCCACTTATTTTTCG
The DNA here is from genome assembly GCF_019059575.1 of Amphibalanus amphitrite. Lineage (NCBI taxonomy): Eukaryota > Metazoa > Arthropoda > Thecostraca > Balanomorpha > Balanidae > Amphibalanus > Amphibalanus amphitrite. The sequence goes on from NW_024882368.1 coordinate 194,966, forward strand.
TCACAGCCCTGAAACGATAATTTTTTTAAACTAAAAAAAAAATAGAGAGAGAAATGGTAGCCCACTCAACCCGTACCTTAATATTACTTTGAAAACACTTCAAATTGCTTTTGTCGACCACCGCTCCGGGTCGGTGCTTGGCGCAGCCTTCGCGGGCTGGGAGGTATCGGTTGAACCTCTCTGCTGTTCGGCCCCTGATCAAGCTAGAGCTCGCGGAAAAAACGAGTGTGTTGCCTGTGAGTGACGAGAGGAAGCCGATGATACCCGATTTTAAGGTCCTTGGTCATTGGTTGACCTTCCAGGGCGGTGTTTCACGGTCGCGCTGCCAGCCGCTGCCAGCGCATTCCGCGATCTAAGGTCAACCTTCGGTAGTGTTGTAGGTATAGGCTAGTTGATGTCTCCATGGAAACCAAAAGTGCCAACAGCGCTGGCAGCGTGCCGTGAAACACCGCCCAGGTCAGGTCACAGACCCAAAAGACGGGAAAATCAGGGCCTGTCAGAACCTCCTAAAGTAAGGCTGTAATATATTTTTTTGTGCTGATCACGAATTTCATGTTAGTTTGGATCATAGATGATGTCTTCATGCCTTTAGACCATGTCGGGGCAGGCCAGGTCAGGTCAACCAGGTCAACCAGTACTTATGGGCGTCCGTGTAGCAGGTGTCCGACTACCACTGGCAGCTACGTAACATGATACGAAGGCATCAAAACTACTTCGTAAATGTTCAAATGGTTGCTAAATGCTAAATTCAAAATCAGCTAAACGAAACTATCCTAGAAACATGTTAAACTCGGAAAAGTGCACCGAGGTCATCAAAGGTCAATGACCTGACTTGACCCTAAGGTGACATTGACACCTACCACAATGGTTGGGACCAACATCATTTCACATGTTTGAGCGTTTTAAAACCACGAAAAGACTGTAAACGAGCGGATAATGTGAGCCGACATACGCGGAATCGCGATTCCGGCCAAACATGGCCTCAAACATGGCCAAACATATGGTGCGTTCGGAGAGGCACATTCCACGTGGAATCCGTGGAATACTCCATGCGCGCGGAACATTCCCGGAGATTGGCCGTTCAGAGAGATACGCTCCGAACGCGGCACGGGGAATATTCCAGGGGACGGTGAATATTCCATGCTCTCCGAACGCACGGATAGTCTCGAGAAATAGGCCACAGGTCAAAGGTCACTTGGGTCAGGGTCATGAAATTTTCAGACTTTGTCAACATGAGGGTGCTAAAGTTTCGTCGCGATCGGATTCATGATAACTTACACGATAACTTCACGCGTCGATCGAGAGGTAAAGTATGCAATAAGAACTTCTTGGGTGAAGACGAGACCAACACTCAAGCTCACATATTTTTAATGATACGGTAGTTTCTACCTACTACGCTACTTTCTCACATTCATATTTCTTAAGTGTTTTTGGGGGCCAAAATACATGTTGCCCCCTTTCAGGCTTGGGGGCATGACCCCGTGGCCCCCCTGGATCCGCTAGGCCGAAACTAACTAGGCCGTTTTCAAACGGTCTGATATTTCAGGTCATGGTTTGCAAACGGCCGGTGTTTTCAGGCTGTTTCATATGCCCTGACTGGGCCAGGCCGTTTGCAAACGGACAATTTTCATACGGCCTGTAACATATATTCATATTTCACCATCTGTCGCAGCATCAAATGCTGATGTGGTGCACTCAAAAGCCGGAATTGGTCCTTGGATGCCGTAAGGACCCTTTTAAGAAATAAGTGACCCGACTGACCCCTTAGAGATTGGCCTGAGCTCTGACCGAAATCAGTCTTTTACCGTTTCACGGGAAGGGACAAAAAGGTCCCTGATATGCTTCTTGTACAATTACCAAACAAAACAAGCTTTTCAGCGCCAACTCAGTGAGTGTTCCTAAAAAAATTATTGCGCATATTCCGTGAATGAAAAATTGCCGGGTCATGTCAGGTCAGGCTGCCAGAGCAAGTTTGTTAACTTGACAGTTCAATCGATATGTATGCAATAAGACCTTCTCGGGTGACGACAAGACATGACGACACTTTATGAAGGAAGCTAGTAAACCAGGTAGTTTCTCCATAGGCGCGGGAACCGGAGCAGTGGGGACAGCTTGCCCACCCCCCAACTATGGGGCCGTGGGGGTGGTGCCCCCACAACTTTCAGACGGAATACCCCATTTTTTGCAATGTTTTCTTTTTTTGTTGAAAAAAGCCAAGGGATGAAAAATAAGTGGCCCAAAACCGGTGAGAAAACTAGATTCGGGGGGACCCTAGGTTGATCTCTGTTATGGTGTGCCCCCCCCCCCCCAGTCTGAAAGTAGTTCCCGCACCCCTGAGTTTCTCTACGCTATTGAATCACGCCGGTGATTCTAACTTTTAGGTATCTACTACGCAACCTTCTCACATTAATTTTTCTTCAAGCGTTTTGGGAGGGGGGCCAAAAGATATGTTGGCCCCCCTTTCAGGCTTTTGGGGGGCCATGGCCCCGGTGGCCCCCTCCCTGAATCCACCAGTGGGGGGCGGTGCCACCACAACTTTCAGACGGAATACCGCCCTTTTTGCAAATGTTTTCTTTTTTTGTTGAAAAAGCCAAGAGATGAAAAATAAGTGGCCTAAAACCGGTGAGAAACTAGATTTGGGGGGACCCTAGGTTGGTCTCTATTATGGTGTGCCCCCCCCCCAGTCTGAAAGTAGTTCCCGCACCCCTGACTTTCTCTACGCTATTGAATCACGCTGCTGATTCTAGTAGGTATCTACTACGCAACCATCTCACATTAATTTTTCTTCAAGCGTTTTGGGGGGGGCCAAAAGATATGTTGGCCCCCCCTTTCAGGCTTTTGGGGGGGGCCATGGCCCCGGTGGCCCCCCTGGATCCGCCAGTGACCTTTACAGTTTTTGTCCTACAAATATAAGCGTGAAGTTGTTAATAGTTCAATTCTGGCACACACCTTTTACGCTTAGGCTATTGCATTACCTAATCAATGTTCAACATTTAACAACCTTTTCATTTTCAATAATATTGGCTCAGCCATTGCAGCTCCATTTATGTTGAGTGCTGGGGCACAAAATATGTCATGTACAGTAATAGGCACTCATGTGTATTAGGTAACAACATGTGCTTAAATGCGGTCGAAGTTCACTCATCAAAGATGTAGATATACAACACTCAGCGTACAAAACATATCGGCCAAAAGCAACTCAAGAAATTAGAGTTGAACTCTTGTGTCCTCGGGCACTTCAAACAATTCTGTCGTGCTGCGTTTCTGTCAACTGTTATCACCAAAATGAGCTCTGACAGCTGAAAGACAGCTGCTGGGAACAAAGAAACACAAGTTGGGCGCAGCAGAAAAAGACGATTCTTGCAACCGACAGCGTGCAATGAGGAGGAACACGTGATCAGTTCGCTGTTATATGAGTTTGTTATTTTTTTTTTCGCTGTCATTGTATGTTGACTCTAATGTTTGTCGGGCATAGATTGAAACAATTATGTGTGAGGCTACGTCACACATGTGAAGTCAGACTCCGGTGTGTGGGAACGGATTACTGCACCTGAACTGCCTGTAAATACAAAGTTCTACAGTGAGATGCGTGAGTCTGACAAGTCGAGACCCTCATTTATAAACGCATTGATAACCAGTTAGCGTTCAAAGTTGCTCGGATGAAACAAGAAAGAATGAGCCATCCTCACATGAATATTATGCATTATGCATTATGCATATACATAAATATATAAAGCTTGCACACATCCCCAAGCAACAATGATATCTGTTATAATGTTTTACACCTTTCACTCCGCTTTTTATTAAAATGAGTTTAAACATTACAACATGTTATTTGGCGGAATGTTACTTTTTTGCCACTGTCGCCCCATTTCGTGCGACGCACAGCCAGCGTCGCTGGTTCTGTCAACTGCCGCCGGGCCGCCGGAGACCAAACTGAGGACAGACATAATCAACAAACCGGCCGTGCGGCTGGTAGAATAATAATGACCATCTCTGTGTTTGCCAGGAGACTGTCCGCGTATTTAACCGGCGACGGCGGCGAAGGCAAGCGGAGGCTCGCGGGACGCCGGACGTGGCTCGGCGTGTGCTGCGGTGCAGCCTACAGGGTGGGGCAGCATAATCGGGAATGCTTTTTGGGCTCTGGTCATGAGTAGGCATGGCATTATTTTGATAAATTATATCATGGCAATGAAACGCCCAAAAGTTGTGCATCATCTGACAGGACTACATCCATGAGCATGCAACTTCCTGGAAAAGAGCAGCAAAATAGTTCGACGGTGCTCCAAGTGCTTTGCGCGCGCCCATAGACACTAATGTTAAACGAGTAAAACAAGAACATTTTGTTTAAAACAATGCCATTCCACGTAAAGGTTGCTGGACAGGTCAACGTGTTATCACGGACGATAAGGATTGTGTGGGGATACTTAGGACAAAAAGTTAACGTAATCGTCGTAAAATAACTCTTAGCAGAGGACATACAAGATGACTCACTTGAATATAAGGAAGAAGCTCTTGAGCATATTAAAAAGAAACAATGTTCAAAACTTCAGCGACCAAAAATCTTATCACCGACTGGAATACGATAAAAAAGAATGGCATGCCATATGGGGGATTGTATCGAGAATATTGCAGCGGTCATGCAAAGTAAACATCCTGTTGAGGTGATGGACCTATGGGTGGTCTTCAAGGGAGGTGCACGTGGTGCACCCTACTTCATCGAGCCCGGATAAAACGAGCACCTCTGGTAAATACATCCACACTCTGGCAGACACACGTGGAGTCGTCGGAAGAGAGGATCACTGACGGTCCAGATCACGTCTTACGAGGACTCTGTCCGTGCTGGTACTGCAGTGAGGACGACATGTTATTGTGTAGGGCACCTCCACCTGAGATGAACCAAAAACTTCTGGTCCTTCAACTCCGCCGATTTAAATCCGACCAAATTCTTTATATGGAGCGTTTTTTGGTAGAAGTTTAATGAACAACTTATCATTAGTAAAAACGGTCTTCAGTGCAAGGTACGAAGCTGATGGGCGATCATGGACAAGCAGGAGGTTGCACGTGCATGCGCGTGCTTTTGGACCCGCCTTGAGAAGGTCATCGACGCGAAGGGCGGTCAAATAGGATGAGGGATAGGTAAAAGGTGACCGATTGATGGGATGTTGTTAAAATAGTGCTTGGAGCTATATTTTTAAATTAATGACCAAATAATCCCGTTTGATATTTATTCCCGATTATGCTGTATATTCAGGCGCTCGATGGTAGTGCCATCTAGTGTCAAATATATAAACAGTCTGCTGGCCCAGCTGTTCAATGTTCATGGCCGTTGCGGCGGAACAGAGACAAAGTGAGCTGAAGAAGAAGAACAAGGAAAAACAGACTGCTTTTCAAAGGGCGGCTAGTTAGTTTTAAGCCAAATGATCCGCGCGCATATTTGAGGCTCCATCGTAGCATCGCACTATGTTTTAACTCGGGATCAAAACTGGCCAGGGCTCGTAACTAAGAAACTATATGAGATACAGACGTGTTTTTGGGCTCAAACGAAACGTTGGAGACTAACGATCATTTAAAGTGCAAAATGTGTCGGACCAGATGCTTACGTACTTGTTTATGACGTCATAAGTGTCACGAAACATAGGTATAGGTGCAAATATTGTGTCATATTCTAGCTATGAATACACGAGCATTTAGGTATCTGTAAATTTATAGTAATCGTAAGTCTGAGCAAGGCTCATCGACAGGGCAAGTCAAGGTTGAGGACATGACCAATTAGCGTTGATGACCTCAGATGACCTTGAATGCTTTTATACAGGACTTATTCATATAGGACCTACAATCTTTATATTTATTAAAAAAAAAAAACATTTTCAAACGCATGTTTTGATATCAACTTGGTGTTAGGCCCTGTCTCCACTTAAGTAAGTCCAGAGTCCTGTATGTTTTACGTCACATGACGTCAGGGGCGGATCCAGCTAATCCGTTTGGAGAGGGCAAAAGTTTCCGACCCATTCGGTGACCTCAACCCACCGCCGCGCCGGTGACTGTACAACGCTTCACTACGTCTGCAATCTGCCTGTGTGCAGTTCAGGGAGTTCCATCTGTTATCAGCATACCGACCTAAACAATGAGCAGTGAGCGGTCAGCTCCATCCCTCAAAATGATTGTGACAAAAAGACCTTTTCGTCTAGATAGGCATCGACGCTGTATTATATTTCTCATCACCAACAGCTTTGGGAGCGGCAAAAGGATAGTCTTGCCGACACTATTCAGCTATGGGGAGGGCATATACCCACTATGCCCTTCACTGGATCCGCCATCGCATGACGTGAAATGGTAGAAGGTATCCCAAAACTTCTTACCAATTCCTATTGTACACTGAGAAAAAAAATTATTCCCCAGAGGTGTTTTACGGGTGTCAGACACCATTGGAGGTGTCATCGAACACCCAGATTGGTGTTGAAAAATGCTGTTTAGGGAATCATTAAGGTGTACAACACCACGATGACACCCTTTCAAGTGTTCGTTCGCATGCGAGCGTTTAGATATACCTTAATGGGATTCAGCATGACACCTTAATAGGTGTCCGACACCCACACCCATCCGGGTATCAAACACTCTAAGGTATCAAACACCCTAAAAGGTGTCAAAAATGTTCTTTTAAAAGCATCTGACACCCTTATGATGCCTTCACAGGTGTTGCCATTTATTGAAGCGGAATGTTAAGAGTGTCCGACACTGCTAGAGGTGTCACATTGACACTTGCAAAAGGATCTGATACCAAAAACAGCGTGAAAAAAATGAGGAAAAATATTCCCATGGGGTGTCTCACGGGTGTCGGACATCATTGCAGTGTCATATATAACGCCCAGATTGGTGTCAAAAATGTTGTTTTGGGAATCATGGAGGTGTACAACACCACGATGACAACCTTCAAGTGCAACGCGCTTTTAAACACACCATGATGGGATTCAGAAAGACACATTAATGGGTGTCCTACACCAACATCCATTCGGGTGTCAAACACCCTAAACCATCAACACTTCAAAAGGTGTAAACAAAAATGTTCCTTAAAAGGGATCTGATACCCTTGTGATACCTTCACGTGTGTTGTCATTTGTTGAGGAACATTCCAGCATGAGTCATGAAATGTTTGAAAGCTGTCGTGTATTCGAACCTAAATCATCACATAAATTGTTCTGACGTCACTTGTGTTAGGAACCAGGGATGCGGTGTCTAACGGATTTTCAGTGACTCGCACTCCCGCTCTGTCTTCCAAAATGGACTCCTATTCCGGCCAGAACTGCCAACTCCATCAGACTCCGACTCTGACTCCGTAGCACTGCTAGAAACCACAGCAGGTCCAGTGGTTTGAATCATTACCCAATCAGCAAGCTTCATTGTGTGACGTCATTTGTGTGCTAGTCACGGCGTCAACCATGCGAAGATCAAAAAGCGCCACCTTGCAGGAAAGCCGTTAGATTTCAGTTGGCGGCGGCGTGCCACGTGGTGCGTGTGCGGTGTGAGTGATGGCAGGGCTTTTTTTGAATTTATGTGGATATAGTGGCGCCGAACGTTGTTCGCAGTGTACTTCTTCAAGTGATTGTGCGTTAATGATAATGTTTAGCTTTTATTTGTAGCTTGCTCCGTGTTTATTCAAATGACGAGGCGGGCGGTACTCGGTGAAATTTGAAGTCTGGAGTGAGGATGACAACACAGCATTGCACCATGGAAACGAAAGCAAGTGAACTGCGGAATAACATCTGGTTGGAGATAATCGACGGTTAATTATCATTGCTGAAATGCGAGCAACTTCTCACTGTGAATGGACCCGATGTGTTTCGGTGAGTTTTCATTGGATTTCTCCGTAAATATAGGGCCCATATTTTTTGTACTGTATAGTTTGTTGCTGTATACAAGATAGGAATGCCATTGTATGCGATATGCCTGTTTGAACCAATAAATGTAAGAATGTGTCGACACCTTTTTGGCATCCAATGGACACTCTCGTAACACCTTTAAGGGTGTGTACCAAACTGCACCTCGCTGGGGTGTCAGACGGGTGTCACTTTTGACACCAATACAGGTGTCATTGGGAATCAAACACCGGGTGTCTGATACCCTTTTGGGTGTGCACCCAAAAGGGTATCAGACACCTAAAAGGGTGTCAGACACCCGGTGTTTCATTCCCAATGACACCTGTATTGGTGTCAAAAGTGACACCCGTCTGACACCCCAGCGAGGTGCAGTTTGGTACACACCCTTAAAGGTGTTCCAGGGGAATAATTTTTTTTCTCAGTGTATGGTGCGTTATGTAACATGCAACGTGCATGTAAAAGCACCTCATTGCCATACTAACTGACGCTTACTGCAGCAAACTGATGCTTTTTCACAAAGGTGGACAGCACTAATGATACCATACCACCTACATCGAAGTACATCGAAGTAGTAATACTGACTGAAGAGGCCGATGGTAAACCTGCCGAACGCAAACAGGTAATGGACGACCAAAAGCCGATCATCGTGATCAGCGGTCTGTGGCAGGTCTCATACAGTCACCTTTCAGCTCACAGTCCCATCTTAAACTGGGCACATTGAATATTTAATTGCGCTTCATCCGGTACTAAAATGTGTTTATAAGCTATCAAGGAAGCATGTGTAGCGACCATACAGCTCCAGAGCCCATCTATGAATTTGCTGCAATAGCCATGGGGTGAAAGGTTCCTGTTATAGACCTATAGGTACTATACTTAATTAAGTACCCCGATAATGCTGTTGATATTTAAGAAATGTATGTTTCATAGGAATGCTAGCAGTTTTTGAATGAACAACTGTCATTCACCGACATTGTCCGGTCTCCGGTTCCGGAGACCCTTTGTTTTCTTCTCGCGGCACATGAAAATGCAGCTGGCACGTGTCGTAGGGGGTCGTGCCGTCAGCTGATTACGCCCCAGGGTACGGCAGGTCGCACACAGGTCGGCGACCTTCCATGGGACACCAGCTCGTCACAACAGACGAGAGAATGAACGAGGAGTACTAGCATTTTCCCTTGACGCACGCTAGCGACCGTCCCATGGTTCAGCAGGAGCAGACGTGACTCGTTCAAAAAAGTGTTCACCCCCAACACCGGCGCACTCAGGCGCAGCTGAAATTTTGAGGACATATAGACATCTCCTTGACCCACAGTGTGGTGGTAGTCTGAGACCGTACACTAGCGTACAATTTTTTGTAGCTCTATTAGAACATTGACATTTTTCAAAAGAAGTGTGCCAATGTAAGGGCTGACGAAAATCAATAAATGTAACACCTATATGCATCATAATTACATAAATTATGACTCATTACAACGCCAAAAGCTCGCGCTATCGTTTGGTACCCAAATTATATAGTTTTGTCAATCCAAAGCTCGAAGAGGTTGACGTGAAGCAGGGCGACTGTTTCTGCGTTTGTTCGCCGAAGTTTAGCTTTCGAGAATTGTCTGACTTTGTTGTACATTTTCAACGTTTTCAAAAGTGAAGAGAATAAAATTTTCCGTCGTTAAAGATGCTCTGATCATTTTTGAACACGATAGTGGCCAAATGAAAACGTTTAAAAATAGTCGATATTTCGCGTCCTGGCCAGTTTTTGGCCAGAGTTAAAACACGGTGCATCGGCCTGGGAATTGAAAGCCTTTGGTTAATCAGCCCGGACTGATTCAAGCGTTTGTGACTTCGAGTGTTAAATTCCCCTTTTTATTTTCGCGCGCATGCCCTAACTGGTGGGCGCCATGCTGCTATGGCATTTAACACAGCAATGTTTTTTAATAACACCATTTCTATACAAATATAATTATCATTAGTTTATTGCAACTATAGCTGGCTGTGAGATCACCGCCTTCCCGTCTAACCCTAACTTATGTCTCTTCAGTTGTTACGGCTGCGCTCCGTTTGGGTCTCTCCGAGGCGCGCTGTAGCGATGATGTCACAACACCCTTGCCATCAGCGACTGACCACGGTCCCGGCGGCCAACAAACACTCTGTGGGCAGACGCCGCGGCGCAACTTCGCCGCCTAAATTATTCATAAGCGGTTCAGCGCGCCGGCACGCTTATTGGTGGCACACGGCCGCGGAATCACAGATCGCCACAGGACGCGCTGTGTGTGAGGCAGAGCGCCGTGCGGAGCGCCTCGGGACATCGGGTTTCCAGTCTGGGGATGTGCGGTGCGGAAGGCGACAGCGGCGACGGGTGATTTGCCGCAGGCGCTGCGGCCGAGGGGCTGGTTCGCTGCGTGGGCAGTGGGCACCCGCCGCCGCAGACCAGGATGGGGCGGAGTCAGCTTATTGTGCTGACGTGATGTGTGGTTGTGCGTTAAATGGTAACAGGGGAAGAGCGGATTCCGGGAATTAGTATTGCTTAGATTTTTAAAAGGGATAAATAAACTTAAATTGAAGGTTAAATTGAACCATTTATTTTGTGAAATGCATTCTTAACTAGTTCATACATCTAACAAGCGTAACTTTTTTACATCTGATTTCTAAAATACAGGGAAATCAGTCTTGAAATGAAAATAACAAAATTATTCTACCGCAGCACATCGCAATTAACCACCCAAATACAAACGAATCAGGCGGGCGCATAAGCTCGGCCTCGTGACAAGCAGCAGCGTATAATTGTCCCACAGATGCTAATTAACTGTTTGGCCAACAAATTATGGTCGCGCTCCAGTGTGCCCGGTTGGATTCATCTCATTACTTCTGCGCGCCGGCGCTCTCTTCTCATCCCCCTAAACTCACCGGATAGCGCAGTTGGATGACATTTCACATTTGAATGAAATTGGAGTACCTGTTCTTGCTTCAAAGTGCCAGAGAAAATATGTTAAAATAGATGATTACTGCAGTAGGTAAGCTTTCTTAGTTAATTAATATATTGAGACGGGTTACACAGCACATGTGGACGCGTTTCGTCTAAATGACTTTATCGACACCCTCTCGGAAATTAAAAACAATACAAACACGTGTTTGTCGCCAATCTAATTTCCGAGAGGGTGTCGATAAAGTCATTTAGACAAACGCGTCCACCCGAATGTGCTGTGTAACCCGTCTCAATATATACATTTGTCTATTGCTACTCAACTTAGTTAATTAAGATCGAGGTTTTAAATACATTTTCGAGCAAGTTGCATTGACCATCTGTTATGTTTTGGTTCGTTTGAGTGAAAGAGCACACAATCAATGAAAAACGCGATTTATTTACTGCGATACGTTCAGGCCGAAAGAGTGTCCAAAAAGATAACAAGTATGGCGAGCGCCGCGCCTCGTCGCCCGCGCCAGTCATGCCGCTCGGCGCGCACCGTCAGCTGGCGGCGGCAGAGGCGCTCACAGGCACGGAGCCGGGGCGGCCAGCGGTGGCGGCGGCAGGGGCGCGCGCAGGCGCGGCCAGCAGCCGTGCGAGGGTTGGACCATAATACAACACCTCCCCCCCAAGACGATCACATCGTCTTCACTCCAAGGCGCCACAGCGGACCCTCCGGGGTCCGGGCGCACAAGGCCACCGCAGCGCGGTGCAGACGGCGGCGCCTGCGCTCTCTTCCGCGGCGTCTCGGGCGCTTCTTGCAGCGGACGCGCCCCCCGTCGCACGGGGAGGTCCGCGGCAGGCGTCGCTCCGGTGTCGGTGGCGGCCACGGGTCGCGGTCACCGGCGGCTCTGGTCACCCCTGGACTCGGGGCCACGAGCGGCGGCAGACGCGAGTCGCACTCCGTATCCCGCTCAGCGAGCATAGCTGCGACGGCAGCTGCGTGAAGCGGGTCCTCAGCGTCCTCCCACACCTCGTCATCGACGGTCGGACCGAGCAGGTCATCCACCACCTCGACCGAGTGGAGGGTGGTGTCACCGAGGTTCGTGTCACCGCGCCGGTCGGACTTGTCACCGGCGGACACGCATCCCTGCGACGTACGGAGGAGCGCGGCGGCGTGAGCCGCTACCATTTGTTCGGGCGGGTCTCCGTCCCCACTCCGTACTGGCAGGCCTCCCGCCAGCGGCGGCGAGGCTCCGTAGGCGTCGGCCAGCTCGGTAGGCTGCGCCGCATGACTACAGCCGGCTTGGCCGGTGCCCGCCGGCGGCGGCGACTCGGCGGTGCTGGCGGCTGGGTCTCCATCCGTGCTTCGAGTTGGCATGCCTCCCGCCGGCGGCGGCGAGGCTCCGTAGACGTCAGTAGTCTCGCTCAGCTCGGTGGGCTGTGCCGCACAACAGTCGGCTTGGCTGGTGGCCCCCGGCAGCGGCGACACGGCGTAGCCGGCGGCCGTACCTCCGTCCCTGGTCCGCATTGGCAAGCCTCCCGCCGGCGGCGGCGAGGCTCCGTAGGCGTCAGCCGGCCTGGTAGGCTGCGCCGCGGTGCACCCAATCTGGCCAGTGTCCGCCGGCGGCGGTGACACGGCGGGGCCGGCAGCTGCACCTCGGCCCGTGCTCAGCGTTTGTAGGCCTCCCGCCGGCGGCGGCGAGGCTCCGTAAGCTACAGCAGCTCCATTCGGCTCTGTAGGCTGCACCGCAGTGGCCCCGGGCTGGCCCGTGTCCGCCGGCGGCGGCAACACGGCGTCACCAGCGACTTCGTTTCCATGGCTGGTCCGCGTTGGAAGGCTTCCCGTCGGCGACGGCGAAGCTCCGTGGGCGCCAGCCGGCTCGGTGGGCTGCGCCGCGGTACATTCAGCTCGGTCCGTGTCCGCCTGCGGCGGTGACACGCCGGGGGCTGCCTCCATAGTCTGTGCTGGCCAGCCTCCCGCCGGCGGCGGGCAGGCTCCGCGCGCGCCAGCCGGCTCGGTGGGCTGCGCCGCGGTACGGCCGGCTCCTCGGCCCGTGTCTGCCGGCGGCACCGACACGGCGGCGCCGGTGGCAACCGATTGGCCTCCCGCCGGCGGCGGCGAGGCTCCGTACACTCCGTCCGTGCTGCACGTTGGAATGCCTCCCGCCGGCGGCGGCGAGGCTCCGTAGGCGCCCGTAGCTCCGTCCGGCTCTGTGGGCTGCTCCGCAGCACATCCGATTCGGCCCGTGTCCGCCGGCGGCGGTGACACGGCGTTGTCCGGGGCTTCATTGCTGTCCGTTGTCTGCGTTGGCCAGCCCCCCGCCGGCGGCGGCGAGGCTCCGTGGACGTCAGCAGCGTCACTCAGCTCCGTGGGCTGCAGCGCAGTGTGCCCGGCTGGGCCCGTGTCCGCCGGCGGCGGTGACACGGCGGTGCCGGCGGCTACCGCTACTAGCGCCACCCCCGGAGAGTCGCGTACTGTTGTCACTGCAGATGGCACCACCGCTGTGGTGCTGGCCCTCTGGTGGCACACCACCTCAAAATGTCCTGGTTCGCCACACGCACGACAGATGGCGCCAGCGGCGCGACACGTGTCTCCGCCGGCGTGCTGGCGACGACCACAGGTAGGGCAACGCTCAAGAAACTGACGATTGGTGGCGGCGGCGGCATGGGCGACACTCGGCCGACTGCGGTCCCTCTTGTAGGCCGACAGGTGGGCCACGAAATGTCCCTTGGTGCCGCAGAGGTCTTGGCACGTGACATGGGCACTCCACGTTTCCCCCACTGTCACGGCGTGTCTGAGCGTCGGCTCAGAGTCCTCCAGCCTGCTCACCGCTCCTGTCTCACTGTCGCGCACACTGCACTCGACACGGGCTTTGCACGTCGAAGCCGACTTCACGTGCGGGGCCGCAGTCGCCGACACCGGCAGGCAGACAGTCCGGCGGGCGGCGGCAGCTGGTCCAACGGATCCATCAGCGCCTCGCTCAGCCCCCGACTCTGACACTCCGGCCGTCGTGCCCGTCCCGGTCCCCGCGGAGGGCTCTCTGTACAGCAGCCTCTCCAAACGCTCCAGGCGCTTGTCGGCCTCGGCGGCTCTCTTCACCTGCCTCTCCAACAGTGCCGTCAGTTCTTGAACGATAATTTTAGTCATCGCGCTGTAAGCTCAATCACATAATTACAAAACCGACCGCGCCATGTTATGTTTTGGTTCGTTTGAGTGAAAGAGCACACAATCAATGAAAAACGCGATTTATTTACTGCGATACGTTCAGGCCGAAAGAGTGTCCAAAAAGATAACAAGTATGGCGAGCGCCGCGCCTCGTCGCCCGCGCCAGTCATGCCGCTCGGCGCGCACCGTCAGCTGGCGGCGGCAGAGGCGCTCACAGGCACGGAGCCGGGGCGGCCAGCGGTGGCGGCGGCAGGGGCGCGCGCAGGCGCGGCCAGCAGCCGTGCGAGGGTTGGACCATAATACAACACCATCGAGCTTCATACACTTAAACTACCTATTCAAAAATATTATATTGCTGATATAAACTATAACGGTTGATTCAGAAAAATGGTTAACAAAACAATTCAAGCTTATCACTCAGCATTTTTGCGAGCAGACGGTGACTACCTCTGCGTGAGAACAGCGGAGTGCTCGGAATAAATGGAGTTGATTTCATCGTGTCTCCATTGTTATTTCCACTCCAATCTAATTAAACGCCAATCTAAATGCGAATGGAACTACATAAATAAGGAAACGAAGAATTCAGTCTGATAAAGGGGCCTTTGTTTCTACTGAAAGTCATTATTGGATGGCGATTAAAATAAACAATACCTTTCCGAAATGTTGTCAAGTGCTGTCACAAATGACACCTTCTCGAGAGCCCTGGAAATGGTGTAATTTATTAAGTAGAGGCGGTGCTTATCTTTCCTGCACCCGATGCTGAGCGTAAAGCGGTTCAGGTGCGACGTAGACGCCGATGAGATAAGACGGGGGTTGAAGGTATGGGGAGGTAAATGGGAGTGGGGACAGAAAGACAAGGATGAGAGGGAGGGTAGCAAATGCTGCAAGTAGTGCAGTGGGATATGGTTCCAATGTCCAGTCACTCCAAATCTCACAAGTCTGCGTGTTTGTCGCCTCTAATCGTGAACTGGCCCCGTAATATTACTGATGGCACTGAGCGGCCGCTGGCTCACGGGGAGCATTGCGACCTCGTTTCTGAGATATGGCCGGGGGCGTTCATTTCGATGTCGGAGGCCAGCCAGCCGCCCGGTCATTTGTACTTTGGGCAATTTTCAGCTGTCTCTAGCACGGTTATAGTCAGTCATCAATTGGCTGGCCGGCTTTGATTGGAAACGTGAGTCGAGTGGGGAGTCGGCCGGCCGCTTCTGGGAACGGTCGAACCGCTGACACCCGACACCCCCCCCCCCCGCCGCCGGAGCTGCCGGCGGCGGCGGCGGCGGCGGCTGTCTGGTCGGATGGTGTCTTCAGCGACACGGCGACCGGCCACCGCAGCTGTCACGGACTGACACTGACACCTCTGCCGCTGACAGTGCCACTCGTGCTGTTGATGCTCTATTATCACCATGTTGATGGTGTTGTTGGGTCTACCGGCGGCGCTGCTACCAAATCTAGAGGCTGGCTTCAGGGAGGTCGGTGGGGGTGGGGCTGAGAAAGGGAGGGGGCTGAGCTCGTGCACGAGGGGCGCGCCAAGATGTGTGGCTCTGCTGTCAGCTTTATCCAGGCCCGGATGGAGCGGCCACTGTTTTGTGGCCGGTAGTTACCGGAACGGCCGAGAGTTTGACGATTGTAATGGACCGCTTCTGATCTTTTATTTTTCCGCCGCCTCTGAACGTGGCCCGCACGGGAAAACACCGCAGCAGGCCGGATGGATGACCGGTAGCAGCGAGAAAGACAAGGAGAGATGCAGGGAGAGCCAGAGGGAGAGCCAGAGGGAGAGAGAGAGAGAAAGAGAGAGAGAGGGAGAGATAAAGAGAAAGAGAAAGAGGAAGAGAAAGAGAAAGAGAAAGAGAAAGAGAAAGAGAAAGAGAAAGAGAAAGAGAAAGAGAAAGAGAAAGAGAAAGAGAAAGAGAAAGAGAAAGAGAAAGAGAAAGAGAAAAATAAAGAGAAAGAGAGAGAGAGAGTGAGAGAGAGAGAGAGAGAGAGAGAGAGAGAGAGAGAGAGAGAGAGAGAGAGAGAGAGAGAGAGAGAGAGAGAGAGAGAGAGAGAGAGAGAGAGAGAGAGAGAGAGAGAGCGAGAGAGAGAGAGAGAGAGAGAGAGAGAGAGAGAGAGAGAGAGAGAGAGAGAGAGAGAGAGAGAGAGTTATTGAACATGTTCAGTGCTCACCTTATGTTTGTTCTGCATATTCCGTTGTTTGAGTTTACATATCTGTGGCAGCAGCCTGCTTTCTTCCCTTCCTTTCCACCATGACAACTTGCAGCCAGTTGGCCAGTTGGCCAGTTCGCCTCCATACAATTGCACCAGCTAACCAGTTCACCGCTTCACCAGTTCACCAGTTTGCTCGTCCACCAGAGACGCTAGACGCTAGGGCCTTTTGAGGCGTGTCCTGTCGAATCTCGCTTCCCATTCTGTCCCGTCCAGGCCATCCGCTGAAATATGACATTGTGTCCCTTGTGTAAATTACTGACAAGATGACTTGGTCTGCGTGGAATATTTCGTCGTCAGAATAGCGCGAATGCATTACTGTAACACCCCGGGCGGAGTGTTGGCGCATACATACAGTCCCTCCAGCCCGTGAGGAGAATATCTTAACGGACATAAGCCCGCGCCGCCAGCGAAAGGGCACCGAATGAGTTTCAAATCTCGGGATGTAAGGAAATCGAAGATAACTTGCGAATGGGATTGTAAATCTTTCGAACGTGAATTGCAGGTCAAGTAATCGACATATCTAACTCGACGAGCGGTTCAATTTCCATCGCAACATACACGTAACGTACGGTTTTAAGGTCAAGGCATTGATGAGGTACGCGGTCGATTTTAGTTACAAACATTTCCTTCAGCAGTAGGTACACGCTGCATCACACATCGCCCTAGACCGTGATTCCTATATGAACCACCGTTTCATCGAGCGTAGCTCCCATCTTTTCAGGCATGGTACAGTCGTGTACAGGTTGATGGTCCCCTACTCTTTATCCACCGGGTTCCTATGGCTCAGCATTGGCAGCAGCCGCCTGGTACCGGTAGGCTGTGCCGCATGACCCGAGAGTGAAGCGGCACAGCCTACCCACACTGTATGACACCGGCTCGGGTCGCCTGGTAGAGCGATTTGACCGGACGCTGCGTTACACCGGCTGGGGGGAGGGGGAGGTAAGTGTCAGGCCTGTCTATTTGGCTCGGCTCGGTGGATGAGGCGGGCTGGAGTGTGGTGTGGGGTGGGGGTGATGTGGGGAGGGAGTGATGTGGGGAGGGAGTGAGCGGACCTGGGGCTGGGTGTGAGTGGTCACTTGTCGCGTAGAACCGATCGTAATCCACCCTCCAAAAATTCGCTTTAGAGATATTCACAAAACCCGGGGGGGGGGGGGTGGTTCAAACACCCATCTCCCAAGTGGGGTGCGGAAGGACAGGTAAGGGTCCATAAGGTCTCCTCATGAATTGCAGCAAAGAAAGAAAACAGACCTGTCACCAAATAATTTTTCTGAAAAGTGGACTAATCGCATAGCCTCGGACACAGAAATAAACATCCAGCACGCGAAGCGTCTCGAACCGGGCCTCTCACTACCGGTCAGTTTGACAGTCTAGCACTCCTACGCTGAGCTACACCGGATGGTGGCCACTGCCGGGGCAAAGTCTGGCCGGGCGGGCGGCGGGGCCGGGAGGTCGGCAGCAAAGTCAATGAATGTTTTTGTGGCTTCGGGTGCCGGTCGCTCTAGCTTGGTGGAATGATGATGGATCATTGGCACAACTTTCAACGTGGAGTCCCGGTTCGAGCCTCATCGGGGCTCTGGCTACTTTTCCGAGTTAGGATCTGTTTTGATTTGAGTGGTTGCGAGCCATTTATACGGTTTTATATCTACATGTCGATCGTCGATTGATTGATTGATTCATTCATTCGTCATTTAATACATGTTGACATTTAGCATACGAATTGACATCCAGGATCAATCCGATCAATCTACCATTTTCATAAGCGTATTGCCTAAATATCATGCATATATGTGGCACAGGACCTATGGTTGCCTCAATACCGTGCCAAATCACGTTTTGCACAATGCACAAGTAAATTATATTCGCTGGGTCTTCCGTGCATTGTGCTTAGCAAAAACAGGAATGCAATTGTTAAGCGACGCAAAATGTGCAACGCAGCAGTGACCACACACACCCGCCCAGCCCCCATGGTCCACCAACACGCCCCACACCACTCGCCAGCCCACGCCAACCACCGCGCCGAGACGAGCCCCTCCCCCCGCGCTGGTCTGACGCGACAGCTGGTCTACAAAGCGCTCCACCCGGCGACCCGAGCCGATGTCAAACAGCGTGGGTAGACTGTGCCGCTTCACTCTCGAGTCATGCGGCACAGCCTACCGGTACCAGGCGGCTGCTGCCAATGCTGAGCCATTAGGAACCCGGTGGATAAAGAGTAGGGGACCATCAACCTGTACACGACTGTACTAAGCGGAAATACTTCACATATGCCTCATTTTTTGAAATGCTCCAATTCCTTCATGTGCTGCATATGCGAACTTAGCCGACTATATTTGCAGTGCCAGGTAAATTGTTTGTTTTCATTGCAGCCAGATCATACCCAACTCACTCGACTACCGTCCTCAGACCCCATCTTATGTACATATCTAACCTGTATATCTAACGACCTCGTTTTCCGTGGCCCAGTAAGGCCCCCATTATGCCTATTTCCTGATAACAGCCCACTGAAAAAGGATCAGTGTCCCGAGGTCGTCCGTCTAGTCTCGTGCTGTCCTATCGGGATCAGACGCGCGGCGCTCCATTCTGCGTTGGTTTTACGTCAGTTTTACTGCGAAAACCTTCGCTGAATACCTCGAAACTACGAGCATTCATCACTTTTAGGCCGTCCTTTTGTTAAATATTGTGGGTTGAGGTAGAATGTGGGCGGCATAAAACTGCTAATGCGTATTAAAAGGAGCACGTCGACAGGTTTCTTTGCTTTTGAAGTCAAGATGACTGGGAAAGTTACCTTGAGTTTGTGCAGCAACGTGCTTCGAACTTTTCAAAACATTCGTGTTTAACCTGTCGCTGACCTTTTCGTTAGAGTAAACTCTTCATAATGGAACTAGAGCAACTTTTGAAGTTAACATTTTTTTTTAGATGATAGTGACGCATCATCAGAAATAGAGGTGCATATCAATACATTTTTGCTTTATATTTCATATTGTATGTGTATTGTGCAGTGTGCACCGCGCAGTGCTTTGCCCACCATACCAATACTATACCAAGCTAACTATTGCAGCTATTCGTACTAGGTTCACGAATCACGATGTTATACATTTATATCAGATTATGATGAGATGAGATTCTTTATAAATGTTTTTGGCTGTTTGTTGTATTACTATATCACGATGTTATACTTTGATATCAGATTATGATGAAATGAGATTCTTTATTAATGTTTTTTGGCTGTTTTTTTTTTGTATTACTTTTATAGCTTCCAACTCTGTGCTCGGGGCAAAAGATGCAGATGAATTTGATGCTATGACGTATTTCGTTTGCGGTACATACATTTGGGACGGCTCATGATCGTGACTGTGGCATAACCATCCTCTACAGCCACATTGCCGGTCACGATCTGCCAGTACCCACTGACCAGCGGCAGACATCGGTGCCGAAAAGTCCCTCTCATGAGGCCGGTGCTCGCCGAAAAGTCCCCGAGTCCAGGCGATCGCGCCTGTGCAGATTTCATGACGCCGGGACACATGGCGATCCGCCTAATCCGCCATTCACATGTAGCACGTCGCCGAGGCGAGCGCTGAACACGTTTGACGTTCCAATAGGGGCCGACGGCGAGCCGACGCCTTACGGTAATCCCTCAATCAGTCTGCAGACGAGCTGCCTCAGAGAACGACACCATCCGGGCGGCGCGACACGCCGCAAGGGCGCTTTTACACCGATAGTCTAATGAGAGTTCGACTGTACGAGCGCGGCCGGTGGCGCTGGTGTCGGTTTGATAGCCGGATGGGCGGTGCAGACCTGTTTAGGGCTGGTTCGTGGCGTTTACTGGCCCCTCAGCGGTGCGTCAGGGGTGTGTAAAACAGAATATGGAGCCCCAGCATAGCCTGTTTTCATCTCAGTGGGCTTACAATGGAATGCCAAATTCATCTGACATGTGGTTGTCATTACGAGAACGGATCCTCTTCGGGCTCCAGCAGCTCTTCGACAGAAGTATTGGATTTAGCAACATATTTCGCCATCTGTTTCAATGCATTCCTTTTTAACGAAATAAGCATACCTTTCGAATTTTGATCTTCTTGATCTACGTTGAAACCATTCGTATATAAATGTAAAAACGATGACTCAAACTTGGATAGTTAGCACATCGCACATTGTATGCATTGTTTGGTTACCGAGAAAATAATTGTAGTCGCCTCACGCAGGTGATCATTGGTGATGCGGAAGTGTTCCATTCCACACATTTGTTGAGAGCTATTCAGCCTTCATGTCATCTTGCTGCTCTGCTTCCCACTGCAGTGGGAAGCAGAGCAGCAAGATGACATGTTGGCAGCAGTGCACTGCTGCCAACTGTAACGTGGCGCCCCTCGTGCTTCTCGGTGTTGGTGAAGCAGACTCGGCTTCGAAGAAAACGCAGATGTCAGTTGTTCTTCTATTCAGCCAAGCAGGGGACACGCTAGCATTACGACCCGGTGGATCTTGCGCCGCCCTAGGACAGAGGTCTTGATGGTACAGTGCCTCGGTCCGAACTGAACTAACCTACCTCGCGACAGTCGGCTTTTATACGCGCGGGTCACGTGGCTAGCCTCGTGACTTCCTTTGTGCGCACAATGCTGATGCAATACCGTAGTCACTTTACATAAGCTTATACACGTCAGTCACGTTGCTGGCCTTGTGACTTCTTTGTGCGTACATTGCTGATGCAATACCGTAGCCGCTTAACATAAACGCAACGCCATCACTTGTGCAAGAGGCTGATCTCGCCCGTCGTTGCACAGTCACGCACCATCAGTCCTTACGGACACTTTGTATACCCCTGTCACTGGTTGATAATAGCCAGATGTCCTGAGCTCGCTTTTTCCTATACAGATGTCACAGTCTGACGAGAGCCAACTACGAACCTATCACAGAGTGATAAACCGTGTCGTGTCGAGGGCTGGTCTCGGTGACAGTAGGTATGCGTCACTCGACTTGTTTACGAAAATAGCCAGATACAGGTGTCACAGTCTGACGAAAGCCAACTACGAACCTGTCACAGAGTGATAAACCGTGTCGGGTCGAGGGCTGGTCTCGGTGACAGTAGGTATGCGTCACTCGACTTGTTTATAGTTTCGGAGCGGGCTGGTCTCGGTGACAGCTGGTACGTGACTCGAATGTTTAGAGTTCGTGGCGCCGCGCACGGTCAGTGAGGCGAGCGATGGTTGAAAAAGTTAGGGGTGAGTACCGGGTCAGACGTTACAATACCTCCACGCGAGAACTGGAGCTTGAAGCAAGGCTTCTTTCAATGTTTCAAACGCATTTTGAGCTTCGTCTGACCACTTGAAACGAGCGTTTTTCTTGGTGAGGGATGTCAATGGTCGTGCGATTTTACTGAAATTTTGTACATACTTGCGATAGTACGATGCCATTCCAAGAAAACTGCGAACTTCGCGGATATTTTCTGGCGCTTTGAGATTTTTCATGACTGCGACTTTTTCAGCATCCACTGAGATGCCTTGATCTGAAATGACATGACCTAAGTAATTTAGTTCCTTTTTAATGAATTCGCATTTTGAGATTTTGAGTTTGAGGTTGGCTTTTCGTAGGCGATTCAGAACTTCCTGCAGATGCGTGATATGCTCTTCAAAGGTTTCGCTAAACACAATGATGTCATCAACAAACGCTAGGGCAAAATGACGAACGTCTCCTAGTACAGCATTCATGCAATTTTGAAAGATTGCAGGCGCTCCCGTAGTTCCAAATGGCATCTTGTTGAACTCATATACGCCTGATGCTGTTCCAAAAGCTGTCTTTTCTTTGTCTTCTTCTTTAATGGGGATCTGCCAAAAACCTTGTTTCATATCCAAACAAGTCCGGAACTTAGATTTGCCTAGTGCATAAAAGATGTCCTCTGCTGACGGTATACTAGCTGCGTGTCGCACTGTGATAGCATTGATTTTTCGAAAATCTACACAAAGTCTCATTGTTCCATCTTTCTTGGGTACCATGATAACTGGTGATAGCCAAGGAGAGTTACTTCGCCTGATTACGTTAGCTTTCAACATTTCCTGAATTTGGTCTTCCAAAATATCTCGGTAGGCTAGTGGCGGTCTACGTGGAGCTTGATATGAAGGTGGGTGATTTTGAGTGTTGATCGTCATTTCCGTTACGTTAGTAGTTGTTAATTCTGAATCTTTTTGCACAAACACATCTAGGTTCCTTTTCAAAAGTTCTGTGAGAGGTTCGCGTTGATCCTCCGGAATATGGTTCAGATTGAAAGTTGAAAGAATGTCTGAAGGACTTTCTTTTGGTTGTGACGACCCGGTTTCCTCATCTGATATTGTAGAGATGTTGGGTACTGGGTCCTGGGCTGTTGTAGCAGTTCCTAGCACTTGCCCTTTTCGGAAATGGACTTGTCTACCTGTTTCATTTACTATAACCCATGGGACATGGTTGCTTTTTGAAACTTTCACTAACGCATTGGGGAGCAGAAGACCTGGTTCGTTTTCGAAGCACGGTGATGAAACTAGTTGCGAGACCACAAAATTTTTGTCTGACTGCTTCCTTTTTGACATGAAGCACTTCACTTGTACCCCTGAACGTGGGAAGACGTCTACGTCCTCCGCCAGTCTCACAAGGTTGGTTTCTGGTTTGCTTGGATCTGGTTTTTGTTTCAACGGTTGCACGACTTTTCCCATTTTGAGGATTTGAGTTTCGAAATCAATGACGGCTTTGCGGGCTTTCAAAAAGTCTACGCCAAGGATCATATCATGCTTGAAATCTTTGACCACGATGAAGTCATGATACATCCTGACCTTGCCTAACGTAATACGGATTTTGACGCTTTCTGCTGCTTCTAATACGTGTCCGGTCGCTGATCGCAGAGAGACATTGGGTGCGTTTTGGGAAGATTTGATAAGTTTTGGGTCGCATAACTCTAGGAATTCTTTGCTTACCAGGGAGAGTTGTGCACCAGTGTCCAAAAGAGTCCTAAATGGGTGTGTACCTATGTGAATGTCTATGTAGGGGCAATCCTGGCTTACCTGTAGTACTTGAATTTCCTGCTTTGTTTCTTGAGTTTTCTGTTTTGTCTCCCGAGGGTGAGGTTTTGCTAGTTTCCCTGCTGCTGACGGGGTGCTTCGTTGTCAGCCCTCCTTTTGCGACACATACGCTGGGTGTGTCCGGCTATTCCGCAGTAATAGCAGATGGGTCTGTCGTCGTCGGTCCAACGATACTCTGGTCGTTGTGACCTTCCATTTGGTCCTGCTACATTTCTGTTGGCGTTACGGGGTCGCTGCGGGGTCTGGAAACGTGGTGGTGCTTGCTGGTACTGTTGCCTTACCTGGGGCTGGACTTGGAACTGGTTAGCTGTCGGTGGCGGTGGACCTGTTGTCGGTATCGGTGGCCTCATCTGTGCTGAGATTTGGGCCATGAGGACGTCGGAGATGCGTTTAACGTCACTGTCCGTGAGTCTGCTGGTTTCTTTGGACACAATGTCGCAGTCCATGGGCTCGGGTTCTTGTACCGTCGAGTGATTTTTGAAGAGGGAGAGATGGTCCCTTACCTGTTGTTCGTGAATGGCTAGTTTGAAGGCGTCGTCTAAAGTTTTCGGCATCTTTCTAGCTACGTTTTCTTGGATACGGCGATCACGGAGTCCGTTGATAAAAGCATTGGTCAAAGTTTCGATTACCTCTTTCTCCTCCAGTCGGTCTGAATAGGCCTGTTGTCCTAGCTTTTTGATCCTTTCGGCAAAGTCTGACACGGTCTCGTTTGTTTGTTGGACGGCAGTCTTAATCCTTTGTTTTGAACGGGGCGCGAGATTAAGGTGGGAATAGCGAGCGGTAAGAGCATCTTTGAGCTGGGACCATGTCGTACACTGTCTTTTGATATCGCGAAAGAAGTCATGAGCGGTGCCTTTCAGGGTGAGGGATGCGGCTTTCAGGATCCTAACGTCATCATGCTCTAACTCGTCACACACTTCTTCCATCATCGCTAACCATTTTGCGAAAGTATCGGCACTCGATCCATCAAATATGACTTTTCCGATGTCCAATGCATCTCTGATAGTTTGACTGTTTCCCAACCGCTGAACTGATCGTGCAAGCTCTACGAATGTTGCCTGTTCCATGTTGATATTTTGCTTGAACTTTTCTATATCTGACTTTGACAAATTTTTTTCTGACTGAATTTTACGTTTTGTTGCTGATGGTGTGAGGCACGTACCTGCTCTGTGGCGATCGGTGCTTTGCGACGGCGTCGTCTCCCTCACTGGCCGGTTCTCTCGGGGAATGGTGGGACTATAGCCACCGGTGTTGGCGGCTGTACTGTGGTCCCCTCGCTGTCAGATACTATGACGTCGTCGATGTCGTAGTCGTCTCCGATGTCGGCTGCTGTGGAGTTGATCTCGATGTCTTCAGTGGTCGTCGTTGAATGGTCCTCAGGCTGGGCTTGTTGCGGTGCCCCGAGGCCTGTTTCTGTACGGTCCTCCTCCACCAGAGTGGCGCAGTTGAAGCGGCTGGGCCAGCGGTTGTTGACTGGCGGCTTTAGGGGCTGGTTGATGTTGGTACGTAGTTCCAGCCGGGTTACAGGGGCCTCGACGGATGCGCGATATCCGTAGATTCTCGGTGAGGGAGGCGTGTTTGGAGGGCAGCGGATGGCGGCGTGCCGGTTGCTTTTGACCAGGTGGGTCAGGTACACTGCTCGCGACAAGAAGATGTGCTGCGATGGATGTCGTGGGCAACACCTCTCCAGGCAGTAGGTGCAAGAACAGCGATGGAAGCCGGGTGCTGATGTTGTTACCAGGTCACAACCGCAGTGGTGACAGTACCCGCAATCGAGGCACCTGTGCACGTCTGGGTGGTAGTGGCACTGGCACTCGTGGGTCTGGCTGAGGTGGTAGCGTCTCGCAAGATACTGCTTGTGATAGTCGCAGACTTTAGCCGATGTTAGGTCTGGGCCTTGTAGTAAGTAGATCGATTGGATGATCGTATCCCAGCAAAGACACTGGCCGTTGGGGTTATCAATATCGTTGAATCCAGTTCCCAGGTTCGGTCTTCTAAGCCCGTTATTCGGCGGTGCTGGTAGCACAGGGATGGTAAAACGTACCTCAGGGCTGGGCGGCGGCAGTGACATCGAAGTCGTTGACGTCACTTGATCCGGGTCACGGCACCAATGTAACGTGGCGCCCCTCGTGCTTCTCGGTGTTGGTGAAGCAGACTCGGCTTCGAAGAAAACGCAGATGTCAGTTGTTCTTCTATTCAGCCAAGCAGGGGACACGCTAGCATTACGACCCGGTGGATCTTGCGCCGCCCTAGGACAGAGGTCTTGATGGTACAGTGCCTCGGTCCGAACTGAACTAACCTACCTCGCGACAGTCGGCTTTTATACGCGCGGGTCACGTGGCTAGCCTCGTGACTTCCTTTGTGCGCACAATGCTGATGCAATACCGTAGTCACTTTACATAAGCTTATACACGTCAGTCACGTTGCTGGCCTTGTGACTTCTTTGTGCGTACATTGCTGATGCAATACCGTAGCCGCTTAACATAAACGCAACGCCATCACTTGTGCAAGAGGCTGATCTCGCCCGTCGTTGCACAGTCACGCACCATCAGTCCTTACGGACACTTTGTATACCCCTGTCACTGGTTGATAATAGCCAGATGTCCTGAGCTCGCTTTTTCCTATACAGATGTCACAGTCTGACGAGAGCCAACTACGAACCTATCACAGAGTGATAAACCGTGTCGTGTCGAGGGCTGGTCTCGGTGACAGTAGGTATGCGTCACTCGACTTGTTTACGAAAATAGCCAGATACAGGTGTCACAGTCTGACGAAAGCCAACTACGAACCTGTCACAGAGTGATAAACCGTGTCGGGTCGAGGGCTGGTCTCGGTGACAGTAGGTATGCGTCACTCGACTTGTTTATAGTTTCGGAGCGGGCTGGTCTCGGTGACAGCTGGTACGTGACTCGAATGTTTAGAGTTCGTGGCGCCGCGCACGGTCAGTGAGGCGAGCGATGGTTGAAAAAGTTAGGGGTGAGTACCGGGTCAGACGTTACACAACACGCTTGACCAATGAAATCGAATAGAGATGTAAAAGAATGAAGGGATTGAATGACTGAATGACCAGTGCAGTGACGCGCTGAGCAAATCTGGTAGGGTCACTTGCATTTGTGACTCAAAGGATCTGACGTCACAGTGTTTTGCCATGTTGAGCAAGGAGAGGTTAAGCAGCATTGCATTAAGTACTGTCTCCACGTGTAAACATTTTCGGTTTTTCGCGTTTTAGCAAACGAGAGTTTTGCGCTTTTTTCGCTTTTTAACAGACGCTTTTGCGAGTTTTGCGAGTTTTTCGCTTTTTACGGTTTTTGTTTGTCAGTCTTTCAGAACAATTACAATTTCAGAACAATTTCAATTTCAGAGAAAGAACATCTTTCTCCGCCCTTCGTGCGCTGTATGCCGTGGCCCTCTTGTCCCACAGGGTAGGTATCTGGCGCACGGCTTCTATTAACCCCTCGATTTTCGCTGTAAAGATAGTTATTGGAGTATCATCACGTTACCCTATTGTTATCACCGCTATGACATCAGTTAATTATCAATTATTATCTGAAATGATCTGATATCGTTATATCTGTTATCCATAGACTCACTATGTAACTATTTGACATCCACACCGTTGGAATAGCAACAGAAGTTATTGGTATGGTTTGTCTGAGTACTCACCATGATCATTGGCTTAATCAAATTGCGTTTCATCGCTTTCCACACTTTCCATTGCATCCATTTCACCGTAAAATGGTATTAATAGCAGAAGGATTACCTTTTCAGCCTTGTCAAAAACCGGAAAACTTTCATTCGATCCAAATGTTTGGATAAAATCGCGCGTTTTACAAATGAGAGTTTTGCGTTTTTTAAAGGTTTTACGAGTTTTGCATGACACAACCTGACGCGTTTTACGAGTTTTGCAGTTTTTTGATTTTATGAAGCCACGCGTTTTTCGATTTTTGACAAATCTTCCGCCGTGGAGATGGCACCGTGTAATTTAATGGTACAGATCAACGCCGGATCATGAAAAACTCGCAAAACATCAAAAAAGCGTTAAAACGTCATTAAAAACGCGCAAAACATGTACCGTGGAGAACGACCTTTATACCAGTAAAACGCCTTTTGAGCGAAGAACGAGCGAGCGACAGAGGTTACCCTGCACGTGCGGAAGGGCGAGAGGCTACTTGCAACTGGCTTTTGTACTGCACCCTACTAACCGCTCACTGGCGGTGTGCTAAATTTGAAGACAATCGACGCAGCCGTTCCCGAGATCAAGAAGCGGCACCCTGCACGCGCTCACCTGCAAACTGGATCCAAAGTGACTTTCGCACGGCACCCTACCAACCCGTCCCTAACTGCCTACCAAATTTGGGCTCAATCAACCCAGCCGTTCTCGAGATCTGGAAACGCCCCCTGCACGTGCGAACGTGCAGGTAGCACCCTAACCGTATCGCATGGAAATCGATTGCCTAGTGGGTGCCTACCTGTATGTCAAGTTTCAGCGAAATCGCCCCAGTAATTACCGAGTTACTGAAATGGGAACAAATTTGACACCTCTTATTGTTGCATTTTACACATGCACTGGAGGTGACCCACATGCATCGGGAGTATCCGATGTTTGGTATGAAGGATGCAACTACCCTACAAAAATTACCGCAAGTCAATCACCCAAGTAGTTACCGAGATATGAACCTCCCAAAAGCGCCAATTCTGTAGAACTGCTTGAACGCCCTTGGCTTTTCACGTGGCACGTGCCACGACGGTCACCTAAGCGCATCAAGAATAGTCAAACGCGAGGTAGAAGGAATGGGGCTACCCAACAAAAAAGACCGCATGTCAATCGGCCCAGCAGTTGCTGAGTTATAAGCTTCTCAAAATCGTTACGGCCGGGCCGGGCCGGGTCGGGCCTGAGATTTTCCGTTACAAAAGACTTCGCTTGGCGCTCCCTTCGCTCGCTCGCTCGTAATTATCAAGCAGCCACGAATAACTACAGCTTACACTGCTTTCTGTAAATGATAAATAACTTTTTTTGTGAAATCTTGAACAAATATGAAATAAGTAAACAATGATGAAGAGGTCGTTAAGACTGAGCACCTCTTTCATTTTCTGACAATGTAATTCACGAAAACCATGGAACGCAATTTTGTGGTTACTCGAATTATCCATGATGTTTCAAAGAGGAGCAGCCAAAGAAAAAAAAAGACATCTGTCGGAAGTCATATAAGCGGTCTCTTATCACTCGATCCGAGAATAGGCTCTCACATCAGCGCGGCGGTGGCGGCGGCGCATATGTCGTCGCTGCGGGCGCCATGTGACCATTGATGGCGCGGCGGCGGCGGTCGCGGCGCGGTCGCTCATTATTCAGCGCGGCCCGGTGACACTAATACTCTCCGGCTCGGCCATCTATCGTAGTTAGCCAGACGGTGGCGCACTCCCCAAAGTGGCCAACAACTTGGAGGGCGCGGTGGCGGCCGACGCCGCAAAAATGGATCGCCCCACGACTACCACACGTGTGATGTCTTACCTTGTGATACCTATTATTGGTCAGACACGCAGCCCCGGTATTGATCTCATGGGTATAAATAACACCGAATTGCGACACTTTAAGGTTTGACGTGGAATATGACTTCAGTTCACTAGAAGTGTATGAGGAAAGGTTTATTTTGATTTCTTAGCACATCAGTAGCCCTCGATTCAATAAATGTATGGAAAATGGTTATGTGAAGTCATATCACTTTTTAATGATAAAATGGCATTTTAGGTAAGAGTAATGTAGCGATTTAGAACTCCTGCTTCCACGTAACCAAGAAAGCTATATTCCGCTCTCCTCCGAGCCTCTCAGCCAACTGCCCAGCAATCACACTCCCAACCAGACCATAGCTCTCACGCACACGTCATCGCGCATCATCATTAGCCAATCACATTGTCATACGTCATCCCCTGTGCAACTGATCAGGGGGCGTAACCCGGCCGCCCCGACGTCCGGCGGCGGCGGCGGATGACTCACACTGGGTCACCGGGTCACGTCCCGCAGCTCAGTCTCGCCGCGCGCCTGACTCATACGCTACTCACATTCCCTATTGTGTCCATCATGCTACATCACACATCATGTCATTCACTCAACTCATGACCGCTGACTACACCTCCACCTGATTATCAGTAATCATCATCATTATTCATCATCAACATCGATACACTCGCTTGGCACACTCTGTCCATACAGCTCTTCCGGGGCTCTTCTCACACGTGTACTACGCCGCAGTACGGTTTGGCCATTCTGTTCTCGTTGGGCTTCCGTAACCTCACTCTGAGCGTCCTCCCGTGCACCGCTGAACGTCTCACTCGGAACGTCAGCTGCATCTTCACTCGTCTCCACCGGTGCTCCCGTATCGGGCGGCTCGGGAGGCGGGGGGTCAGTGTCCTGTCCCGTCCCCGACACCGAACCGGACGGCTTCTCGTGCAGCCGCAGCGTCCTGATCTCTGATAGGCAGTCTTCAGGTTCGGACTCACAGTCACTCATACTGTCTGTGTCGCCAACCTCCTCGAACCGTCGTCGGACGCAGCGCACATGCCACGGGGCACCATCCACCTCCACCAGTGGTGCCGGTAACAGTCGGGTCACCACGCCCCGCCGCGACACGTCCGTGCACCGCGTCGGCTGACCTCGGCGGCGTATCCACACAGCGTCACCGACCCGGAACGCTTTGCGTGCACTCTGGACGCCATCGTCCACTTTGGACACCGCTCGGCCGGGTTCGTCGATGTTCAGCGGGAGGTCGTGGCCAGCGCGCTGGAAGACACCTGCTGCAGGAGCGCTGCTAGGATGCATCCCGTCACGAGGCGTGGCGTTATAGCGGTGCACTGCTTCCCCGATTGTACAGCCTTGTCGGGCTGCCATCACCTTGACTGTCCGATGGTGGCGCTCGACGATGCCGTTGCCGCCCGCCTCGTGCACCGCCCGGAAGCGCAGCCGGACGCCCCACCGCGCGGCGAATGCCGCCATCCGACGACTGCGGAACTCCGTGGCGTTGTCCAGCAGAAGCTCTGCGGGCGCGCCTCTTTCCAGGAAGATGTTTTCCAGCTGGTTCGTCACCTCAGCCGCATCTGACCGGCGCAGTAGTCGCCAAATTCCATACCGGGATGGTCCACAATCAATAACAGTCAGATAGGACCGTTCCCGGTAGTGCGTAACGTCGATCGCCAGCCGTTCCCACGTCAGCGGCACACTCAGTGACCCTTGCTGCCAACGTACCGGTGCTGGGTCAATGGACTGGCACACATCACACTGTTGGATCACGGCGCGCACTGCCGACCGGGTGGCACGGGCGTCTTCATTCCGCCGCACGTACCAGAGGGTCCGACGGACTCCCTGATGTCCAGTACTTTCGTGCACTGCGCGTATCCGTGCGGGGTCGACATCCGGCCGTGGGTCCGCGATTGCCGCGGCAGCCACCGGCCGTGCGGCAGGCTCTGGGTCCGGTGTTTGGAGCCACTCCTTTGGCACACGGGTCAGTGCATCCGCCAGGTTGTCTGCGGACTTCACCAGGACGACTGTCAGCCTCAGGTTGAACTCCTCCACCAGCTGACGGATGACGTCGATCCTCCGGCGGATGAGCATTTCCCCGTGTGCCTTCGTCCGCAGGCGCGAGCGGCCGGTCAGGGCGTCATCGATCCATTTGTGGACCGTAGCCGAGTCCGTGCAGAGATCGATGATGGTGATGCCCCAGGCGATTGCCATGTTCACGCCGCTGAGCGCCGCGTCCAGTTCAGCCATGTTTATGTGCATCGCCGCCTTCGACTCAGGCCGCAGCCAGCTCGCATCCTCCACGACGCCACCCTCGGGGTCCTCCAGGACGACGCCGGCCGCGATAGAGCTAGCGTCCGTCCAGACCACCAACTTGCCCCCCTTCAGCCGCCATGGGCCTCGAGCCGGGTCACTGTCGTTCAGTCGGGTCACGACATGATCGACCTGCCCGCGCAGCCCCACGTCCTCTGTTGGGTCGTCCCATCCTGCTGTTAGAGCATTGACGCGCCGTTTGAGCCACGCGGCCGCTGGTCGCAGCCATCCCACCACTGGCAGATGGGACACCAGCTGACCACACCAAGCAAACACAGCCCGACGCGTCAGCACTTCCGGGGGCGCCGGCACTGGGTTGTCACGACGCCAGCACAGCTCTCCAGCGACCGCACTCACCCGCAGTCCGAGCAGCCGTGCTCCCTCCGCCGCCCGCTCCGGCGGCTTGCAGTCCAGGCCGTACCGGGCGAAGTGCTCCACCACGTGGTCCGCGCTGACGATTTCTTCGTCCACCAGGAGATCGTCCACATAGGGCAGCACTCCTCGGGCCACCACTTCATCCTGGAGCAGGACGGCTCTTACCACGGCCTTCATGACAGCCGGTGCGATGCTCAGGCCGAATCCGATGCGAGTCAGGCAGTATCTCTGACCTCGCACCTCCACCGTCTGGTACGGTCGCAGCCGCCGATCCAACCGGAGCTGAAGGTACGCCTTCCGCAAGTCCACTACAGCAATGCGAGCGCCATGCCGCCGCCAGCGACGTAGCTGATCGGCGCAAACGTCCGCATCTGCAGTGTGTGCGATTATGTGACCATTCAGCTCACGGTAGTCCAGGACAGGCCTCACCTTGTCCTGATTTGGCTGCGGGACCGCCATCAGAGGGATTAAACCTCGGACTGGGCCATCCACCCGCTCGTCGTACGGCTGCAGCCATCCTTCCCGGATCCACAGCTCCAGCTCGGCGTCATATGCTGATCGAGCTTCCGGCGGCACGGCATACTGGGCGACCTGGTTCTGCAGATACTCCGGGCCTTCCCCGTCTGCCCACTTCCATGCCACCGTCCACTCTCCAGTTCGTGCCTCGAACCGGGCCGAGAAGTCTGCTGCATCCAGCGCCAGCCCCTGGGGGTCGACCTCAGCCGCCGCCGCCGCACAGATCCGCACGTCTGTCGGCGTCCTCAGGCTGATGCCACCTAGGGCCGTGATGCCCGACATGCCCAGCACCATGTCCACTCCCAATGGACGATCAGGCACGACAAAGGCTGCGAGCGTCACTCGTTTGCCTTGGCACTCCATGGTGACTTTGGCCGTCCCACTACACCGCAACGACCCACCGTTCACAGTCCTCATCATCACCGTCCGCGGTGTCCACTGCTCACAACAATCCTTGTGCACGAGCGTGTCTGTGCAACCAGTGTCCACTAATACGCGCCGCTCACGACCGTCTACCTTGCTCTGGATCACAGGGAGGACGCGATCTATTGCTCCGGGGACAGTGCTCGCGCTGACACGTCCCCCGAGGCGTTTGGGCAGGCCGCGGCGAGATGACCCTCAGTCCCACACGTCCAGCAGCGTCTGGGACGAGGTGGGCGCTTCGGTCGCTGCCGCCGCTGCAGATCATTGTGAACCGCCGCCACAGCTTGCGTCTGGTCATTACCAAGCACCGCCCGCGCGCGGGCGACTGTGCTCTCCAGACTGAGTTGCTCTGACCTGGTTCCTGCTCGGATTGTGTCCGCCACGGACGCCGGCAGACCGTTGACGAAGGCAGCTACCAGCTGTCGGTCCGTCACGCCGCCGAACAGGGCAGCATAGCGGCGCAGACTCGCCAGGAAGACATCAGCGCTCTCTCCCGGCTCTAGCCGACGTGCGACGAATGCTGTGTGAGCCGCGAAGTCGTCCATGGCGAACGCCTTAAACAAGGCGTCTCGTGTCGCCGTTGCTGACCGGCGGTCCACCGCGGACAGCTGTGACCACACGGCGAAAGCACCACCTTTCAGCCGCATGGGCAACACCTCCGCCGCCGACACACCGCGATACTCACAGAGCAGTGACGCCTGCGTGTGCCATTCGACGACGTCGCCGCTCCCGTCGTACTCGTCGATGAGGCGAGGATCGAGTCCAGCTCCGAGACGGACCTGCTCAGATTCCTGCACCACAGCGCCCGTCTCTGTCGGTGTGTCCATGATGATGTCGAAATGCCGAAATAGCTTGTAGCGATTTAGAACTCCTGCTTCCACGTAACCAAGAAAGCTATATTCCGCTCTCCTCCGAGCCTCTCAGCCAACTGCCCAGCAATCACACTCCCAACCAGACCATAGCTCTCACGCACACGTCATCGCGCATCATCATTAGCCAATCACATTGTCATACGTCATCCCCTGTGCAACTGATCAGGGGGCGTAACCCGGCCGCCCCGACGTCCGGCGGCGGCGGCGGATGACTCACACTGGGTCACCGGGTCACGTCCCGCAGCTCAGTCTCGCCGCGCGCCTGACTCATACGCTACTCACATTCCCTATTGTGTCCATCATGCTACATCACACATCATGTCATTCACTCAACTCATGACCGCTGACTACAAGTAAGTAAAAATAATGGGAAATTGCTGGTGCTGTAAGTGCACATGAACAAATTGAACATTCGTATCGCCAACTAATAGCGCTACCCACCACCCATGACCCAGTTTCCCAATAGTCAATAGAATGCAACGGCAAATTTCAGAAGCAGTCTGTGGAAGGAATTCATCTTGCTAAATTGATGTGACTTGATTTAATGAACTTCGTAGACACACTTATCAGGCTAAATGTAGCATTCGACTCTGAGCCCCTTTGGGCATCGTCCTGGCTTTAGAAGCTAAAAGCGAATCAGTCACCTAGAATGCATGATAGCGCGTTACATTACGCAGTTTGGAGAAATGAATTGGTATTCTGAGTAATGATGCTTCCTTAGGAGCTGCCTGGCATGTCTGATAACGGAATGAATGCATCAAGTTGTTAAATAGCATCGATGAGTGAAAGTCTTGAACCAAGTGAACCGCATGTTTCGATAACAAGGCAACTATCTGCAGGAGAAATGAATTTTAATTGCATTAAAACGGGCAATGGCCAATGAACAGCAGCAACTCGCATCACACCGACTACTGGCCGCCACCCGTCGTGGCCCGGCATTGTCCCTTGCAGTGGACCGCCTTGCTCGTAGCGGCCCAAGGCCATATAAGTAGCGCCCTGTGATTGGCCGATGATCGGACGGACAGCCGGCGGCCACAGGTCACGTGACCTGACCCGGCGAGGGGCGAGCGGAGGTATGAGCCGGGATTCGAGCGGTGCTGAGAGTAGCTTTGCTGTGACGTGGCATGGTCTTATGAACCCAAGTGCGCTCCGGGGTCTAATATTGCTTTGATTGTTGTAAATCACGGGCAGATGTAGCTTGATTCGGAATTTTTGTGGACAACAAAGTCTGCGATACCGTTTGATACCTCTTAGCTAGAACGGATCATAGGTAGTTACTCAGCTCTGTCAATGCAAAATCTGCAAAAGAATCTTTACCGGTCAGTTTTCAATAAAAATCCTACCAGTAATTTAAGAGTCCGCAAATGAATTTTGATGTGAGGTAAGTATAAGCACGGAATATATAGTCTACGACAGTCAATATATATCGACTGTATATATCGACAATATATAGTCTGTCGTAGACTATATATTCCGTGGTATAAGTAACCATTACAAGCCCTGCCACTTCCTGCCTGAGGGCTTTTGCGGCTACGATCGGCTCGAAACGCGACCCCTGACCTCTCGGTTCCTCTGGGCGTCGCCTGGGGTGACCTTTGGCATTGGTCGACTCCGATCTGGCGTCTGTCAGCGCCCTAATGTCGCCTTGGGCCAATTGACCCGGCGGGAACACACATAAATCAGCCGGGTGGATTCATTTCGACCGGTGCCTTTGTTTGCAGTCGGCCATTGTGTGCCAGGGTCGTGTGTGCGACGGCCGCACACTGCCCGAATGGGATGCGAAACGGCCGACTACCGCCGCGCCACGCACCACATACAGAATAGTAATGGCCATCACTGCTGATGGAGTGGATGACGTGATTGTCGTCGTTGGATGTGTTTTATGTATCAATGCGCGCTCTAAGCTTCTGCGCGGCTGAGTTTATTTGGTCTGGTGATAACTAACAGGACCTTTTGCCTTTATCTGATAGGTGATTGTTGCAATCAGTTCGTTGTAGGAAAATTGTTAGGAACACTATTCATAAGAAACAGGTGGGTAGAATAAAACCGAGGTCTGATAATGATGAAGTATAACAGCGATTAATTGAAAATGTGAGATGACAGTGTCGGAGACTGATCTTCAGATCCTTCGGGGGTCGAACCAACGGCTCTGTCGTCGCAGAATCCCAGCCAAAAGCGATTCCATACGAGTAAGTCAATGTGATACATCCTGCGTTGGCACATATGGGGCTAAATCCGGGCCCATTCTCGCTAAAACGATCTGACCATAGCGGCAGGTAGTCTCCCTGAATGAGACATCACGACATTAGTGATTAGACAATAGACTTTTGGGTCTTCCTGATTGACGTTGAAGTCGTGGTTCGCTGAACAATATCAGTGGGGTAGCACCATTATAGAGTTACCTTCTTCCTAACATATCTATAACTTAGTTATGTTGATTTTGGACAATTGGAAATATACGGCAGCCTAGATACCAACCAGTTTAAATAACATCAACAATTATTCGAATCCGTTTTGAGTTTCGTCTCCATGGCCCAATCTCACCAAGTGCAGTAAACTCGTTTGGGGTTGCGGTAAGTTACCGCACCGAAATAACCCCAAGCAAATAATCCAATATCACCAACCCAAACTGCCCCATGCTGTAATTTACCGCATTTTGTGCAAATCCTGCAAAAGAACCCCATTTTTCGACGCTTCGGATTGGTAGAAAAGCTGCTAATCGCGCCGGCGCCATATAAAGAACGCAATTGTTTTGTCGCCATGGCAACGAGAGCGTGTTTCTTCTTTCCAAGCGGCACCTCAGTTTCCAAGACTCACGGGCGACATCTACAAATGCTGTTTTGGGTACTGCAAATAGGAAGCATAGGTGGCGCAGGCTGCAATAAAAATAATCTTAAAAAAAGAAACTTGTTTCTTTTCTTTCTTATAAAGTTCTTATTACATCTTTAATTGTTGATTCTTGCTCACAATTAGTATAAAATTTAGAGATTACGGCACAAATGTCTGCAGTAATTTTTGTCCGACATTTGGGGGCAATCAGCTGATTGTTTGGTTTGTTTACTTGCTTTCGGGCCGTGAGCAGCTGCGCACATGAAGAATTTGCAGTAAAACCGAAGCTATCCCATGGGGTTATTTCGATGCGGTAACATAAAAAATTACGGCAGTGGTGAGATTCGTTTTGGGGTAGGTTACCGCAAAATGAGTTTACCGCACTTGGTGAGATTGGGCCCATGTCAGCTATGTTTGCCACGTTATCGTAGGATCTTCGAATGTTAGCTGAATTCTTTCAAGCGATATCATTTGGCAAGCTTTTTGGAAACTGTGGGTATGAAACCGCCAATCAAAGCTTAAACTTTTAAGAAGCTTAGCCATTTCTGTGCTTTCTCTGGTGTGCTTTATCTGAAATATAAAATGCATCTCTCTGGTCAAGCTTGCCTTATTTCTCTTGTCCCCATTGTCTGGTATTTAAGAAGTTTGAGCTGCAAGCATCTCCGACTGAGACCCGGTTCGGAAACACGGCAAGGAAGCGATGGTGTTTCGGCTTTTGTGTGAAACGCACAATGGTGTCGAAAATCGGAAACGATTTGCTTCCTGCTGCTGGCGAAACGCTTCCGATGGCTCTGCGAAAACGGGGATAAGGAAGCATGAAAGCAGATTTTCCGTTGTTGTCGGAAACAGATAGCGAAGTTTCAAAGTCACCGATCTCCAGCTATCAACCATCACCATCAACCATCTACCGCAATTCAACAACCACCAACTTCTTCCATCAGCCGCCAGTCACGGCCGCTCATCGAACGCCTTGTGTGCCGGCATCTCTGCACTGCTCCCATCTGTCACGTGTTGGTTGGCGTCGCCATCCTCCGGCTGACTAACTCGGTTAGACAGGGAGTAATGAGAAGAAAAGGGGACGCGACGCCACACTAACCCCATGTGCCCGCGGGCGTAATGCGGCGCGCTGGCGACGGAAGCGGCGCGGCGGCGGCGGTGGCGCAGTGGTGATGACGTTAGCCTCCAGTGCTGACCGCAGAATCTGCGCAGTCAGCAAATACATCGGCCTCGGTCGACCGGAGAATGGGATTTGTCGTTACTGCCACACGAGATCTACAGAGAGGATTGCGTTCCCAGGCGACAAGGACAGAGATGTTGCAGAAAATGTTGCGTGCACTGAATTGCTGTTATAGATAACAAACACCAGTGAAAAGGTTTGCTATTTATTAATGTATTCAAAGGAGTCTGCCCTCACCTGTTGACGCCACGCAATTTTACTTGTATAAAACATCAACCTCCTGCGTAGCTGGTGTGTTGACAAACTTTGTTCACTCCACGATATTTTCACAAGACGAATGAGCATGAATGAAAGAATGAATAAAGGAAACGAGTAAACATACACTGATGAAACTTCATTTCATCAGGAGGGTAGTGGCGCCCTGTAAGCCAGCTGCTGTCTGGCCTGTTGCTTTCTGGCAGACCAGTGACATCGGTTTCCGTCGTCCGATCCCTGGCAGCACGAGCGCTCCATCACCCGGTCTCGAATATGGCCTGTGCCCGGCGCCCCGGCGGCCCACTAATTGCCTCGTTAGGATGCGAACGCTGTCATCGGGTCGTCCATTTAACGAGAGGGATGCGCCGACACAAATTTTAGCGGATTACATATGCTCAAAACTGCGGTGGTCCGTTTATGGTAGCGGGTTCTGAACTTGAGAGCGTCTCTTCTTAGGGACTGGCAGTTGTACACATGACTTGAGAGTGCACCTAGCTTTTTATATATTTTTGGTGTTTTTTTAATATGACAGTGCCCAAGAACTAAACACACCCTGTAAAACTCCTTAAAATATTTTAATTGGCCGATGATGTCCCATCACAATCATCACAGTCACAAGACAATGAGGACAGCCTTGTGGCATCATGGGAGAAAGCTGTGCTGGCTTCGTAGTCGCAGACTGAGCTGCGAATACAGGACTTTATTTTAGGTTTTTCTTGTTGAGTGTTCTTCAAACCCGGAATTTGTCAGATGCTTTAAGGAGGGTGGGGAATAAAAGATGACTGTGTAAGTTGTGGTGAAGTTTTTTATATTTGATCTTTAATAACAACAAGCCAAAGTAAAAACTCAACTTAAGCGAATCTGGGACGAATTCATACTGAGCTTTTAAGCAGGAGCCTGTTGCTTGTTAAAACGTTAACCATGAGTCGAGACGAATTGTTCGCGTACAACAAAATGCGCTTTTCGACAGCAATTTCGACAATGATTTCAAAGCCAAACACCCAAGTTGATCCATCATAACGTATACATCCCCCTGAGCACGGCCATGGAAAAGTGGAATGCATTTCAGCGTCGGGCCAGCAGGGTGTCCTCGGCTAGACGACTATTCATATGCAAATGCATGTTTTAATATAACGCGTCTTCCTGGCATAATATCTGCTGTATTTCGTCCCATGTATCACCGCTGGTGTGATAAAATATAACTCAACGTTATTCTTATTTTCCCTTGAAATAACTGGATTTAGGTTTCAGACGACATGCTCACATAGAAAAATGGAAGAGTTGATGAGATAGTGATTAAGAAATGCTAGAAATAGTTTAAGGATTCGTGTAAGTAGCAGCATTGCTGTTTTGCCGTTTTGGTTGTCGGATGCTCCGCCTCATTTTTATAGTAACATGATAGCTTGCAGCATGACTGTCGAGGGTTCGGTAAGAAATACCCTTAACGGATCGTTATTGATGTTGAATATTGTTTGTGCTTCCATAATATAGGTGAACTTTATGTTCTTTATAACCACACATATATGCAATCTTTAAAGACCTAACTATGCAATGCAAGTTCTCGGGCGTAATATTGGACATGCCCCACATCTAGACCGAGGGAGATTGTTCAGTAATCTGGCGCACTCGCCGGCCCGCGGACATGCTCATCGTCTGGTGCCGGCTTTGCCGCCCAGAAAAGGCTGAGGAACTTTGAAAGACATAATGTATTCCGGCGAGAATCCCCTGATCTCTGGACGTACGGCAGCGCACCAGGGGGCGTCGTAATAAAAACACGGCCAAATCTCGTCGAGCCGCTAGCCGGCGGGACGAGCTTCTGTCAACGAAAGCCGCGGAGCCGACTGCGGCGGGCGGGCCCGGCCCGTGGCTCTCTGCCGGCGCGGCGGCGGCCGGGGCCGGCGAAAAATGGCCGGCGATTTTGCTGGGCGTTAATTAAGCGGGCCGTCGCCGACGTTGGGACGGCGGCAGCGGCGTGGCTCGTATATAACGGAACGGTGGATGGAGGGTGAACGGTGACACTCGACCAAAACCAGCCAAACGGCCACAGACCGACCGCTGACGGCCACAGGACGCGCTCTGCGAGGTTGGGGGGGGGGGGAGGGGAGAACCGATAAACAAGTTCTGAAGGGTGACCATCTTTCAAGCTTGAATTTAGGCGAAATTTTTGAATAAGTTATGAACTTGGAATATGTTAGAAGTGCAGTGTCGCCGAAATTCACCTATGCGTGTAGAAATCCACTTAACGTAAATTCATTGAAACGGTGTTCACTGTGCAATCCTCATATGTGTACTTACAAGCATCAGTGTTTGGTACAAGTACACATATGATTCCAACCAATGCCTAGCGAATTTGTATCGTGTAAGTGGTCTGCATAATCAGGGATCTGTAACTTCATCTACACACGCCCATCTGGACAACTCATTTCGCGTAATGAGAGCTATTCAGAGCGGTTTCTATGTAACACATTCAGCAGTGACAAACGGGACATTGAGTTCATCCCAGGGTTCATATGGTACATTTCTGCAGCCACATATATGACACACATTACCAAAAACCGTATTCCACATATAACACGTAATTTAGCAATCGTTTTTGATGAAAAACACATAAAAACGTGCTGATTAATATGCTATAAATACTTAGTTAGCTACCACACTGGTAGCTGCATCTAAAAAATCACGATTTTATTTTTATTAATTCATGCTCTCTATTCTAAGGACTGTAGTGTTTTAAACGGTGACGCTCTCTCTGTGATCTAGGGACTGTAGTGTTTTAAACGGTGATGCTCTCTCTGTGATAGTGCGCATAGGGCACCGTAGTAAATTCCTCGGATACTTTGGGTCTGTTTTGCATCGTACGTTTGAATTCTACAGCTAACTGAAGCTCTGTTTTCGTCCCGACAGTTAGATGCTCTCAACAGCGGCGGTAAAACAATTCCAGTAGTATAATTTTCCACTTGCGCAAATCCTTGAGCTATGCAAATGGACGCATCTTATTGCGTTATCTAATGAAAAAGCCAGATCGCAGAATGCGGCCCGTAAACAGGCACATTGCGCGGTGGCTTTCAATAGAACTGAAAACGAGGTCATTTCGGGGAATTCGCTTATAAAGCCGAGAAAGCACCGTTTAAGTTGCTTTTGAAGATGATCCCTATGTATCTTATTTTAAACTTTTATCCCTCTCGAAAACCGGTGGATGCACTTACGCCGATATTTACGTTCCTTAAGCTGCTGCATCTGTTGCGTTTATCATATTAAAGGCGCATTCTTTTCATTGCAGAGGTATTTTGCATCAGTATAAGAGCTTCCTTAGGTTGGTAGATTGAAATTTTGAGAGCTCCTCTAGCTCCGAGAATGCCCGAACAAAGCTTTGACGCAAGAACCTGCATATCAACTCTACTCAGCGATGAAACGTTTTAGAAGCTCATTTTCGGACACCTTACAAAAAAGGACGAACCGATCATTTTTGTCTCTGATTATCTTTTGATTGGAAGCGTGAGTCAGAGGGTTATTCGCAACCAACCGTGCTTTGTTAAAACGGTTCATCAAACAGTCAAAGAAGAATGATCCATACTACCCATGTACACCTATTTTAAGCCACTCTTTTATTATACTGTATTTTAAGGTATTTCCTACCGCACCGACTGGTCGCGACATGCCATTGAGCTGGGCCCCTCGGTATGTCCGATGTTGACTGCCGTGACCAGGTGTTACCGCTGCGCCAATGTATATCCTGGCTGGTCGCCGTCTGTAAAAACCGGTTCTATCGTGAAGTTAATTATCGGAAAATCCAACCAGTTACAGGAATACAGTGCCATAAATGTACCCTAGCCAATGCCTGCCCGAGCGATCGTATGGATTCCCCAGTTGGGCCTCTACCATTGCGCATGGACCAGTGCGCCTTCTGAGGTGGGACCGTGTGGACCAGGGGTGGAACAAGGCTGACGGGACCACGGACCACGAAGCGCGGACCACCACGAGCAGGTGAGGAGGAGCATTGGTAATAATTACTGTCACACCGACACAAGTGGAATCTGCGCCGGAGCGGGAATGTGTAAAACAACACAAAAGCGTGTTGCTTATCGAATTGAGTGCATTATCGAAAACATATATAATTGGGTGACGTCACTTCCTGGCAGCGCCGCGTCAGACTTTGATGATCATAGGGATAGTCCTAATTGTTTTCTTCAATGGGTCTTTCATGAATGATTGTGATATAATCATTTATAAAAAGATAAAATTATTTATAATGTTCTAGTTTTATTAACAATAAACAAATTGCACAAAATGCTTATTGCAAAAAAATAGATAAAAGGCAGCTCGTTTATGTCATGCTAGACGATTGTACTGAATGCATTTTTGTTTACTGATCCTCCCTATGGTTGTCATCTTTAACGTAATTTTCCACAATTATTTTCAATTTTGAATTTGTATTTTGTCTTTTATTTTGCTTTTTTTACTGCATTTGTACTTCAAAGTGTCGAAAATGCTATAGGTTAACATGGTGAGTATATTATAAACAGTTCACGGACCTATCTTCAGCGCGCTCGTGGACTCCTCTGCCTCAGATGACGCAGCTGCGCCTCCTGCTGGTGATGGCGCCAGCGCTGGTGCTGGTGACGGTGGTGCAGACAACGCCGAACGCTCGGAGGTTCCCGGCCCGAGCGACATTCCACAGTGGACAAATACCTCGCTTCCCGTACGGTGACCGCCTGGTTCCTGATATTTCGACGGATCCCAACAACAGCAGCCCTGATTTCATCCCGACCAGTGTGGTCTCGCCCAACTGCGCTCCTGGGTTCACTGCCTGTGGTCAGCGCTGCTGTCGCTCGGCGGGGGGACCGGTCAACTGCCCGCCCCTAACGTTCAACTTCGGTGGACGATGCATCCCGTTCTAACTGTGTGGTAGGCTACCCCAAAAAAAAGCAGCGCCCTAGGGACCTGTTGATGCGGTTGAGTGAAGAGGCGCCATATCGTCTGATGGCTACCATTGTCATTTCTGGTCTTCAGATCTACTACCCGGAATACCGCTTTGTCGAAACTTTCAGCGCTTTTCTTTTCGGTGTTAATGCATTCTTTTGTCATAGCTGTTGCATGCATTGAATATATTTCAGCCATTTCCAGGACGGCCATGTGGTACATACACATTTGATGTAGATTGGGTGCACATTTGGTGCGGATTCAGTCAAATCAGGTTCATTGCATTTCTTAAAAGCCGTTTTGGGGACACAAATGCTTAAATAACTCATTTTTTTCTTCAAATTACCAAACATTTTAGATAAAAAACGCTGAAATAAATTCAAGATATTTGTTGTTAAAGAGATTTGGTGCAAATTTGGTCAGTAGGTGCATTCGTCAAATAGCCTGTCGTGAAAACTGCTGTTAGATAAGCAAATAAAAATGAAAGGTAATATAACTATTTGTTTAGAGAAATCACTTGACTAGGGATTTTAACACCTGCAGTCCAACGCCAGGCCACTCGATCACGGATTGACTGTGATTTGTGGATGTGGAAATACATAGAGGATTCTGCATGGCTCCGAGTGGAAGATATAGAGGATTCTTTATGGCTCCGAGTGGAAGATAAGGATATCTTTCTAGTTGAGGTTTATTTGCCATTGGGTCTACAGTGCAGGGATATTTCTATCTCGCACTCCTCTGAGATGCAACCAGTATAACGCCTTATGGGGCGACTAACGGAGCAAGCGAGAGGGTGGGCCTTGCACGTGCGAAATTTCGAGGGGGTACCTCCAACTGACTTGTGCACGGCACCCTACTAACCGGTCTCTAGCGATGTGCCAAATTTGAGCACAATCGGCCCAGCCGTTCTCGAGATCTGGAAGCGGCACCCTGCACGTGCGCACGTGCAAAATGGGTCCCAACTGACTTGTGCACGGCACCCTACTAACTGGTCCCTAACCGTGTACCAAATTTGAGCGCCATCGGTCCAGCCGTTCTCGAGATCTGGAAACGACCCCTGCACGTGCGCACGTGCAGCAGCACCCCAACCTTAACACATGCAGATGGATTATCTGATGGAGACCTAGCTGTGTACCGAGTTTCAATTCAATCGGCCCAGCCGTTGTGCCGTTATTGAGGTTGCAATTTTGGGGGTTCTTAAAAAATGTCCAACTTTACCACGCGCCACGTGCGGTGGTTGGCAAGAACGCATGGTGGCCATCACACCACAGAACTTTTACGTCCAAGTGACATTCAGTAAAGAAGACCGCTTGTCAATCGGATGTCCCGTTCCTAAGATATTAGCTTTTGAAGAGCGTCCGGCCGCTCATACTCAGGATTTTCCCTTAATTCAGTATGAGACTCCGCTCGCTTCGCTCGCTCCATAAAGATAAGAATTTGTTATTCCCATACCTGCTACATTGCATGATTAAATCGAGACATCCAGGCATTTAAACGGCACGTGCACTGTACCACACTTTTCAAAGTTTAATGCAATGCTTTAATATTACAAGCCGTGTGGTTCAAGGGGTGTGGTTAAACACGTTGAACCACACGGCTGCTGACGTCACTATCAATTATAGTTGTGAGCTTTTTGGCAGGTATGGGAAACACCTTCCAGCCCTCAGGCCAGGAATTCAATAAATGTCACCTCGCTTTTTTAGCGAAAAGCACCTCGGGCCTAACGGGGCCTAACGGCCCTCGGAGTTTTCGCTAAAAAACCTCGGTGACATTTATTGAATCATCCCGGCCCCGGGCAGGAAT
Source organism: Amphibalanus amphitrite (assembly GCF_019059575.1). Taxonomy (NCBI): domain Eukaryota; kingdom Metazoa; phylum Arthropoda; class Thecostraca; order Balanomorpha; family Balanidae; genus Amphibalanus; species Amphibalanus amphitrite. The sequence continues at coordinate 239,133 of NW_024882368.1, forward strand.
ATATTTATCTGCATCCCTCTGAGATGCAAAGATAAGGTCTCGAGGGTTCATAGCGAAAAATCAAGAGTTCAAGTGATGATGGGTCAATAACCGAACGACATTTTTAATTTTTAATATGTGAGATGGTGCTTTTTGCCATGATGAATAGATATAAATATGTGAAAATGATCAAAAACATGGCAGAAATGTAAAACTTTTATTGTAAAATAGGCCAATTATGAGAATGAGCTTTCGCTTTACAACCCGGCTATTCGTCTCACAATGGATCACACAGGACTGACAGGTACACTATCGTTCCTAGACACTATGATCACCGTACACCCTTCAGGTACCTACACCACCGAACTGTATTTAAAACCGATGGCTGCACCGATCATCTTACACTACACCTCTGCTCATCCCATGTCGACAAAGAAAGCGGTACTCAACGCAGAAATTCAAAGGGCTATTCGAGTCTCTTCAGACAAACCCGCTACAGAACGGAGTATCGAGATCATTTCACAATTGTTCAGCAAAAATGGATATCCTATGAGCCTTATCAAACATTCAATTAGGAAACAAAAGTACAGCAAAGGAACCAAGAAAACACGTACTTTGGCCAATGAAAACCAGATCTACATGCGTTTACCTTACATCAATGAGACGATCGTACGCCGAGGTAAACGGCATTATCCGCGGCTCCAAAATTCCTGTCAAGCCCATTTGGATTAATGACAACTCGATTCAAACAAAACTGATCTCCTCGGCCCTTACCAGACCACCCTGCCCATCCGGCAACAAAAAGTGCCATACTTGTGAAAATGGACTACCGGGGAAGTGCACCACAAAAAGCGTAGTGTACAGGATAGTCTGTAAGCTGTGCGAAACTACCCAACACGACGAAACCTATATAGGAGAATGCACCAGACCAGTCCGGTACCGATTTAACGAGCACCTGAGCGATGCACGTTTGCGAAAACTAGACACACCATTAGGGGAACACACGCTACATGCTCACTCTCAGCTTCCCAACGAGGATCTCAACAATGCGTTTAGAATTGAGATACTGGATAGAGGTAAGGACTGTGCTGACATCAAAATCAAAGAATCACTTCACATACGCAATCTTAAACCTAGTTTGAACACCATGCAAAGCTCTTGGCCACTGACTAGATATAGAGGATTCTTCATGGCTCAGAGTGGAAGATAAGGATATCTTCTCCAAGCGGGTTACTGAAAAACCGAGCGACGAAGGAGCGAGGTTTTTCTGTAACACGCGAGGAAAAGATATCCGATCTTCCACGAGTGAGCCATGAGGAATCCTATATCTTTCTATGTTGAGGTTTATTCTAAATTAATTAAATATTATATTTAAATGTATTCATCTTTGTAAAAATAGATTTAGAGCAGTTTGTTTTTATTTCATAAGTTTCATACATAAACAGCCATTAAAATGCCGTTCGGTTATTGACCCACCATCACTTGCTCTTGATTTTTGGATATGAACCCTCGAGACCTTATCTTTGCATCTCAGAGGGATGCAGAGATAACAAATTCTTATCTTTGCATCTCAGAGGAGTGCAAGATAGAAATATCCCTGCACTGTAGACCCAATGGCAAATAAACCTCAACTAGAAAGATAGTTCATTTCATTCGCCACGCCACGCACAACACACAAACATCAGGACCACACTCTTCATCACCCTCTACCCTTACAAGTTACAACCCTCTCCTTTACCGACACACCCCCTCACACACACACACACTTAACACACTCAAAGGTACTCAATTGTAATGCTAAGTACATTCTTTCGGACGCATGAGGGTACCTAGGCGGGAGTCTCGTATTTGTTGCTGGATAGCCCTGTGATAGCCTTGTCGGCCCAGTACTCGTCTACCTATCAGATATCTAGATGTGAACGATATCTTTCGTGCCTCTCGATTCTTTAACCTATTTGTTTGCCTTTGTACACTTCTACATATGTGCTATAAGATTTATGTTCGAAATTGTCCGTGTCAAGAATGTATGTATCTGCATTGCGATATTCCCACCTAACATTGAGCGCGTGATAGACTTTGTGTGTAGCTAGAATTTTTAAATGTCATAAAACAATGAATCTGATGATGCTGTAAAGCGAAAGCTCATTCTCATATTTGGCCTATTTTACAATAAAAGTTTTACATTTCTGCCATGTTATTGATCATTTTCACATATTTATATGACATTTTTAATGGTTGTTTATGGATGACACTTATGGAATAAGAACAAACTACTCTGAATATATTTTTACATGGATCACAGATAACAGTAGTACAGTAGTACTACTGTTATTTGTGCATGGATGAATACATTTAAATATAATATTTTATTAATCAAGAATAGACCTCAACATAGAAAGATATAGGATTCCTCATGGCTCACTCGTGGAAGATAGGATATCTTTTCCTCGCGTGTTACAGAAAAACCTTGCTCCTTCGTCGCTCGGTTTTTCAGTAACCCGCTTGGAAAAGATAAGATGATATGATACAGGGCATGCACGTTCACCGTAGGCGGGGTCTGTCTCTCTCATTTTGTGTCACTTACCGATTCGGTCACGATTAAATCAACATTTATATGGCTTCCTTTGTATCGAACGGAAACAAATTAACTGATTATTTGTTTGATGATAACATTTATTTAGTTCAGAAAGAACCGGAAGATTTCACCGTCAAAAATTTTGTTCCTGAAAAGGCACATGCTCAGATGCAAGCAGTTATAAGCAAGTTCAAGCTTTCCCGTCACCCTTTTGATCTTCGTTGCAGAGAAAAGCTTTTGTGAACTGAAAATCGCGATATAGATTTATTGCTTCGACGGAACGCTGAGAATAAAGACAAGGATAGAGGTGGCATAATATCTGTGGTTTTCTCGCAACATTTTATTATGTGAATTTCTAACATTTGACGGTGAAAGAATCTCAAGAATTAAGCACACTTTACACCACAAAACTCCTCAGGGCCCACACAAACATACAAACATCGAGTACCGCCAGCACGCGGCCAACTGACAAGTTTGATCTGTAGAATATCGTGCTGCGCTGTGGCGACGTCGTTTTCTGATAAATGCCACCGAGACGCCGGTCGCGTCTTGCGGGATAGCTGGTGCCGTAAATTCAGCCGATCCGCGCTCCCCAGTCAACTAGAAAGACGAATGGCAACTGGAAATCAGAAAATGTCCGCGGTGGTTTGTCGGAGTGTTCGCCATAAAGCTCTCGCTCGCTCGCTCATCGGCCGGCTGCCAAAAATATCGATAGGATGATGGTTGGAGTGCTCCGACGATACCTGTCGTTCCATCAAAACTGTGAGACGGTGGATGTACTGGCCCTGAAATGCGCCTTTTCGGTGCTCGGGAAGACATGATGGTATGGACAGGGTAGCAGAGAAGCGACTTCCAGCTGAGGAATAGCTGGTCAATTGTAAAGGCGATGCGATAAATAGTTAGCTGCCTGACTTTGTAGAAATTAAAACACATCGCAAGCTTTTGTGTAGCGGAATGTTGACGCATTACGGAATATTGACGATTTTTTGCGATGCGTGCATCCCACCCCGTCGTCCCCTCTTCCCACTCCGCCTGCGCCCATGTCACCCGCCCTTTGTGTCCGATGACACGTCCACACCTCTGAAAGGTCGACGACGCTCCTCTGTGTGCATCGTTAGCGACGCCGCCGCGGCTCGAACCGGGGCGATGACTTCTCACTCGGCGCTGACGAGCGCCACGAAAACCTTTCAGCCTAATGCGTGGCCGGCGGACGCGTTGCGCTGCACAGAGCGCGGCGCGCCGGCTGACACACAAACTGCATTTCCAGCCAATCGGCACGGACATGGCCCGGTCGACGCCCTGCACACTGCAGCAGTCAAACGGAATGACACCGCCGCCACTGCGGCGCGGCCGGGCAGCGGTCCCCAAATTGGGTGTTTTAGCGCACAGGCCACAGTCACACCCAGCCAGCTTGGCGCATTAACCATACCTTGGCCTGAGCCAAATAGCAAAAGACGAAATTTTACTTGAAGTGTTGCTTAGGTTCTTAACTTAAGGGCATATAAGTTAATTCCATATAACACAAGGTTTGAATTTCTTGACCACTACCAGACGACTGTGCAAAATGCTGAGCGAGCCTTTGGGCAGCGCTGTTCAGTCACCAGATTTGGTTTGAAGTCGCAACGCCGTTCGACTGTCCTAATGAAGTGTTATAAAAATGGATTATATGGAAAATGTCGAGACCACATGCATCATCTGAGCCTCAACGGAACATTGAGGAGTGCTCCTTATTGGATAAGAACGCTTCTTTCTAGAGATAAAAATTCATTAGAATCGGGTCTCTTCTTACATGCAGCTCAATATTTGCATACTCAGTCGCTTTCATTCATACACGAGTCACAGTTGCTTGAATGTGTGTGCAGATAAGGTGACACAGTCAGTGCTTTGGATTTTTTTTTGGGAGGTCTATGATTCGGCTTAAGTAAATGTAGACGGTGCCGCCTATACCGCTGTAGGGTATTTGACGGTGCATCATACACAGCTATATTACATCGTCCCGTCTGCACCGTCAAACGCCCAATACGGCGACGGTCAATCCAGGTGTTGTGTAGGTGCTATCTTAGAATCCTGTTATCTACCGCTATATACTAAGACAGACAAAATAACACATCTTCACCCAAATGTGTTGCAATGAATGCTAGACAGGCAAGCCTTCATCCAAGCGTGCTTCCTTGTTCGTTTCAATGCATTTGTCCATTTGTCCATACATCTGCCATTTAACTGATACTCGAGCTGTCTACTGTTGTATTCATGCAATCATTTATTACATAGATTACAATGCGTTAATTAATGAGCCTACGTAGCAGCAGTGGGGCATTTTGTCTTTTCTCGAGATCTTGAAGTCATTGATTCATAGGCTATGTAGTCTAAAGGAGTAGTGATGCGTTTTATTATAACCATTTAACGACTTGACATCAGCCATTAAAGCCCTTATGGTGTATCTATGTATCATCATATGTGTATCTATGCATCATCATGGTGTGACCGGTGTCTGCATCTTGCCTCTTTATCAAGCTGCCACGTTTCATATCAAAACACCCGTTCCAGTACCCCTGGCTGTGTATTTATGGCTACTACAAAGTACTGCACATTCAGTACAACAGTGACCCCGGTCAGTCGGCCATTGCACAGTGTGGCCGAACACCAGTTTAGCGCGAATTTAATCCCAGCGCCGCTCGGATCCACTGGAAATGGTTCTCTGGTTCCAAAACTGACACTTACCCCTCGCCGGACTTATTGGTTTTCAAAATACGCGCCGGCCGAAGGGGGGAGGGGGGTTGGTACGACCCCAGTCGCTGTTTCGCCCCTGATGGTGCTAGAGCCCCGCGGAAAAAAACGAGCGTGTGCGCCGTTACGAGACGCAGCGACTGGTATCCGATTTTAAGGTCTCAGGCCAGCCTGTGACCTCTGAGGTCAGGTCAAGTGAACTAGGCGCGGATTCATTTTTTATTAATAACTTCGCGAAAAAATGCCGCAGAGCCGCAATTTTGGTATCATCATGTTCGCCTCACTCAGGCGCGTCGAATGGTATACTTTTGTTCGGCTGAAGTTAACTTAAGGTGTTGACCGTGGGTCAAGGTCAGGTCAGAGTCCTCCAGATCACGAAGTTGGTTGAAGGAGGTCATGTTGCATATCATTCGATTCGGCAAGTCTTCCTGAGTCCATTGGTGGCTTTCTCGACTCGCTAGCTCAATTTAATCGGGAGTTATTGACGAAAAACTCTTATTACCCTAGTGACGTCATAAATGACGTCACGTAAGACCAACAATGCATAAGTGAAGCATCGGACCTTGCAAGGAGTGCATGAAATCACGATTTCGTGTGCTTGAGATAGTTTATTAGGCTGGAGCCTGTCCGGCCGCGCCGCCCCCGACCTTGGTCAGGTCACATAGGGCGGCCGACTAGACATGTTCAAAGCTGAGTTGACGGCAAATAGGCAAAAACTGGCAACTGAAACTTGCTCGCTTATGTTCAGAAAGGTGCGGAGAGTTCAGCCATGCCCTATTCGTCATATCCATTTTTATCCATTTTGACATTTTTCAACTTCTTTATTAAATACTATCGTGAGAACGATACACATGCAGGGCTCTTGTTCTAACTCATTAAACTCAAAAACCCTTCATTGAAAAGCTACCATGATAGCAGAAACAGCTTCATCATGAATTGTGCTATCCGGTGATATGCTATTTTCTCATATATCTTCTCGAAACTTCCGTAAAATTTACGTTGAAAACTGGACATATTTATCAGTACCATAGCCCGATTTTAGGAACCGGAGCGTGGGTCTACTTTCGGCAGGGATATAAGTCCTCAAATGGTAAAGTGGCTTAAAAATAAGGTTCTATCCGATAACTTCAGACAATTTCCTACCCACTGATAGGTATAAATAACAGTTTATCGAAAGTCGGGTTTTTGATTAAATTCGCGCTAATCTGGTATTCGGCAAGACCGTGCATTGTCTCCGTCCCGGGACCGCCGCGTCCTCCACATCAGCGCCCGGCGCCCCTTAGCGCGTCATCACACGTCATTACAAATCAGCGTACATCAGTACACATCATTACACGTCAGCGTACATCAGTACACCTCACTGCACCTCAGAGCGCCGCGCGTCAGCCGGCATCTGCGTGCCGCAGCCGTCAGACACGAATGGACAGATAGACGCGTAAGTACACATCACGAGGACATCATTCCGGGATATTAGAGGCGCAGCTTCACCTCCGAACTGGACAGACAGGGGTTGGCGGAGTGAGGGTGATGGTTGAGCTTCATCTCAGTTACATCATGTAATGGTGTAGTGCTTGGATATGACGTAGTGCAAGAAGGTAGGCATTAGCGATAATTGTAATAAAAACACAAGTATGTGGGTATAGGCTCACTAAAGATGATGGAGGAATAGGCTTACTAAAGGCTCACTAAAGCTGCCATTGAAGGAATGACGAGCTCAGCGAGTGGCAATTACGAAATTCACAGAGGAAGACATTGATACTAATATTCCGGCGGCAGTTGTACTCTAACGATGTAAAATAGTCATTTCCTCTCCATATTTGTAAGCACAATAAATCACTGCTACGAACTTGCACAAATTCACTGCTATATACAAACACATTTATCTGCACAGATACCGGTGATTCTCACCACAAAACAATACATGAACAGCCACGATACCTTGCCATGTCAGGTATTTCTCAGAATGCTACGTTTCCAGTAACTAATGCGCTTGAAGCACACATGATCAATACAGCGATAGCGGAAGTGGAAAACTGTGTAGTAAAAGGCCGAGCGAGATAATTTCAAAACTGCATGTTCTCTGCTCGGTAAATTATTTGTATTTCAGGACCGTTTTGGATTTTCACGAAGGACATTAGGCCAGCCACAACTCCGCAACCACTGAATATGAGCTATGTGCTTCCAGCGAAATCCTTCGAAAATGGCCTTTTTCTACAGCATGACCTGGCAGAGATTTTGGCTTCAGTTCTACGGAAGCACGCGGCAACATTGCACGCCACAGACCGAGGAGCGAAAGCGGAAGCAGAAGAACATCTCCTATGGAAATCACTAGCCTTGTAGCCGATTCTTCACACACTGGGTGACAGTTAACGTACTGTTCATACACTGCGGATGACAGTTTACATACCACTTCATACACTGCGTGACAGTTAACCCTATTCCTGGCGGGCTCCGCCGGGACAAGAAACTGGCGGGGGGGGGGGGGCCGATTCGGCCCCCCTTCAGATCTCAAAAACTACACATCGCAGCGACAAACGGTAAACGGCATCGGATACGCACGGTCAAGATCTACAATTTTTACTAAGGTCATTTTCAGGTCAGGTCGAAGATGACGTCACAGGGGTCGAAAAAGTCAAAATGGCGGCGCTAGATATGGAGAGTTTTTCTCGAATAACTTTCGAATTAGTCAAGATAGGAACAAACTAAGGGCATCATCGTGATCCTCTCGTCAATCCGCATCGAATGATATATATGTTGACCTCGAAAGGTCAAGGTCAAAGGTTGACCTCAGGTCACGTGACCTCGAGGTCATCATGTATATCATTCGATGCGTCTTGACGAGCTGAACACAATGAGACCATCCACGCGTCTGTATCTTGTTCCTGTACGGAGTTATTGGCCAAAAACCTTTGGTGACCTTTGATGACGTCACATGACCTCACAGCTGCCCAACAGCAAAACAGACCTCAAGGTAGTGAAGGTTGATCGTATATGAAGTCATGTATGGTATATGGGGCCATTCCGACCCGTTTTAGTGGTAAAAACAGGGAGTTGATTTTCCCCCATTGACTTATAATGGGGAGGTCGCGAAACTGACCTGACCTTAGGTCACCGATATGAAAATTCCGAGATACCGTAAAGTGGGGCTATTTGAGACAGTGGGGCTATTTGAGACAGTATTTAAAATCGCTATAAAATGAAGATCGTTTGATTTTTGTGTGATATTTTTGCTCAGGGAGGTGTGGAATCGAGCAGTAAATCGCCTGAGCAAAAAATCAAGCATAAATTTTAAGTGTTTTTTTTATTTTATAGCAATTTTAAATACTGTCTCAAATAGCCCCACTGTCTCAAATAGCCCCACCTTACGGTATACAAATTGCACATACTGGTACCCTAACTAAAGCCTGAAGAGAAGAAATTGATCGGTCAAAAACTCTAGCTCTGGCGTGATTGCAAACTTTTCTGAGGTAGGGTCACCAAACCGCCTCTGGTGACCTGACCTGAGGTCAGATCAACTCAAAATTTTCAGACATGTTGCGTAGAAGCCTTTTAGGAAAAGTCAGAAAATTTGAGCTTCCTAGCTCAACGCTTTTGGGAGAAATAACCAAAAAACCTCAGGGGGGGGGGCTCCTGAGGCCCCCCCCGCCAGGAATAGGGTTAACATATGCGTGACCGTTAACGTCCGACAGAAATTGCGTTGTAGCACTGTCCTCAGCCGACACAAAGTCCGCAATCACTCACTGTCCACGCACGGGTAGTCACCACATCTCACACTCCATTGGCTGAGCCATCTCCTTGTCCTTGACCCAGTTCGGGTCAGGCTGTCAATCAGGACAAGCCTACGCCCTAATGGAGGGGGAGGTCGTCTCATGGCGACCAACTCGATGAACGAGTCGTCACGCGCGTCACTTTGTCACACGGCCTCGGAACTTCCGGCTAAGGAAGTCGCGAGGCGGGTCGCTGCCATTCCGGACGAGTCCATTTTCCCGCAGGGGAGTCCACTTCCACAATGCTTCCCTCGGCAGCGCGCTGCGTGCTGGAGGGTGTCTGTGTCGACCGCCGCCGCTCTGCTACCTCCCCAGCCGCCGCAGACCGATGAACTCTCCCGTCTCGTCGTCGAATCGGTCGCGGAACTCCTCTGGCGGAGTGTAGGCCTGGCGAGAGTCGACGCTCGCCTCACCGGAGGCGGCCGAGTCCACTGGCGCCGCCTCCTATCATACGTGGGTGTGTGAGTTAGTAAGCCGCTCTCCGTCTACGTGTTTGGCTGGCGTGTAGTACTGAAAACACACGAAACAGTGGGCGTGGTGACACGGCGAGCGCGTCCGGATCGCTCAGCGTTGCCAGAATTACATTGTGAAACTGCTCGAAGTTTGAAATGTTTGCATGTTTGAAATGCAACTCCAGTACGACTGCCTAACACTGAGAGTTCTAATTGAAATTAGTTTGTCTGTCATAAATAGATAGACTTGTCTGCTCGCATTATCCGACCTTTGTATATTCAGAGTGCCTATACAGAGGGTACAGTATTTTCAAACGTGCCCGGTAAAGGCCTGGCTACACTATGCGTTTTCTGCGTGCGTTTTTTGCGTGTTTGCGTGATTTGCGTAATATCGTTCTAGAAGAAAGCTATATTTGATAAAACATTTACATAAGTTTTGTATAAAAGGTAATGCAATTCTTATATTAGCTAAAATTGAACATGGAAAAAAACATTACAAAAACGTAATATCGTTTTTTACTAGCACGATATTACGCAAAACACGCAAACACGCAAAAACGCACGCAGAAAACGCATAGTGTAGCCAGGCCTTAATTCGTGTGTGGGAAGACATCTAACACGTCGAATAACAAATAAAACAATCCCATTCTGAAATATTTCAAGTACTTCTTTTCCTATGTCGGGTCCACTATCACAAATGCAGTGTAAATTTAGCTCTACTATTTGCGATCTCCGATGTGTAATGTAATGTGCTGTTTTTAGATAAACTAGCCTTATCAAACATGTTGCAAATGAGGATTCGATAATGCTTTTCGAAAAGAAATGCAATTAATGTTTTTAACAGTAGTCAGATGAGCTTAAAAAACTATGACCGATGTTATTGTTGTGGTAGGTATTGTTTGATGTTATTGACGGTGGAAATATCTAGCAGAGATTGTTGGTCCCGTCAAACTGTGATAAATGTGTTACAGAGCCGTGTCTCTGACATTGTTTTCAATATAGAGTGGATCTCTATACTGTCCATTGCATAGAATAGGTGATCTAGCAGATTTCATCCATTATGACGTATAATATTTCCTTCCTCACTATTTTTTTTCGCTATAACTTTAACTGTGGACATTTTTCGACAATATAATAGATAACAAGATCCGTGAGAGCAATCGTTGTTGACATAACTGCATTGTGAATAATTCATGTTACAAAACAGCACAACATTTCATGAACGATTACACAGCCTCAACGAACCCAAATCACATATATGCATAATGACTCTCTGGACTATTCAGAACAGCGTGTCGTCGTCCCATCCCAGCCCCCCGAAAAAGACCCCGAACCCGTGTCCCCATTCAAAGGACAGCCCCAGGAAGGGGGCAGCGTGGGGCGAGGGAGGGGCGAAGGGCTAATGAGTCGGAACGCGCGGCCGTATTTACCTTACTGCCGTCGACGTCAGCTGTTCCGGATATGGTCATGCGGGCTCGAGCTTTCATGGCATCCATGTGAGTCGTCTGAGGGGGTGGGGCGGGGGGGGAGTCAATGATGAGGGGTGGGGCAGGGGGTCAATAGTGAGGGGCGGAGCGGGGAGGGGGTCAATGGTGAGGAAGGAGAGAAGGGATCAGCGTAGGAGGGCGAGACAGAGAAAGAGAGAGAGAGAGAGAGGGATTACCGGCGGGAGACGAGGCAGAGGAAAGGGACTAGGGAGGAGTCGGTGGATGGAGGGAGGCAGGAGCCTATACCATTGCCGGCACTTCACATCAGTGGACGGTTAGAAGTGAACGGCGGGACGAAGAATCAGGATCATTGGTTGGGGAAATGTTCAAGTAGAACGTCATACAATGCGCTATTCTAAAAAGCAAGATAAAATTTGCTGAAACCTAGATACGCGAAATGATCTATTAATCTATGCATCTATGTATGTTGTATTAACAGGGTTGTATACGACTCAATCAATAGCAATCAATTCAATCACGACAAATTTGGGAAACCAATCAAATCAATCAAGTCAGAGCAGTTTTCGGGAATTGATTCAATCGACTCAAACGCGACAATGAAAGGAATCAATCAACTCAATCAAACGACTCAAACCAAGATATACATTAGGTTTTTTGCCCCACCAACTTGGAAAAGTGTCCATAGCAGTCTGGTGTACCTACCTACCTACCTACCTACAGAAGAAACAAAAATATTGTCATTTAAAATTATAAATTGCCATGCCATTCAAAGTTTCTATGTAATAAGGAAGGATACCTAGTGATGGACAGGTGGATCACGATATTGAGGTTCAATGGGTAGAATTGGAGCAGAAGTTTCATTTAATGGGTGCAAAATAACCCAGTAGTTGACTTCAACAAACGCCCCTTAACCCAAATCACCACCTTTCACCTAAAAGTTGTCAATTTAATTTTGGCCATATTCCAGCTAAGTCATCAGGCCATCTACCCCATGTAAAGCCCCCGTCTGTCTCTTATGTGAGTTATGCGGAGCTCTTCTGAATTGAACCCTGAACATAATGAACCTAGCTAGGTTACATGCCACACTGACACCATGTTGATATGAAAGTGTTGAAAATGTGCTATAAATTTGACAACTTCATTAGGTATGCTTTATGAAGACAGCAGGAAAGCAGGTAGGTACCTACTTGCCTGCCTAGATGTGTCACTGGCTACCAACAGTACCAACGAAGGTAGATAGGTTATATGTGAAGAATTCAAAACATTTTATTGCAATACAATTTGAAACTGTTAGGACTGGGGGATAGGGATGAGCATTAAAAATATATTTAAAAGGAAATGGAAAGGACAGGGACTCTGGAACCACAGGATAAGTTAAGGACAAAGGAAGAAGAACAAGGAAAATTAAATGCCGTTGGTGCGACTGCGAAAAAAAAACAAAGAAAACGTTTTGCCAAGAAGTATGCTAAGCTTTTATAAATCCTTATTCTTCGTCTTTTGATTTTTTGGTAAGATGACGTCATTGATTATCATGTAGTATGGTAGATCATCATAAAATAAATCGGTTGTACAACACCAATTTCGTTTTAATTATTATTTCAATTGAAATAAAACCACTTAATAATATTCGGTAAAATATTTTAAGGAAAATGAAATATGTTATGCCTAGGCTCTCAGGAGAAAAGGATCAACAAACGTTCTGCTGCAAATTAAACAATGCAGCAAATTAGCTATTAATGTAAACGTAATTAGCGAGACGAAAACGGCGCTTTTGTTTCAGTTATTTTTGTAGGGGTTTCAGATATTTATAGAGTTCAGTGGGTTGTTTCTGAGGAGATGTGGAGATGTGAATTAGTAATTAATCACACTTTATTAGTATATAGGGCCTTGCACTTTATCATCTGGATTAAAAAAAAAATTCCTGCTGAGTGCAGAAAGGTAGGTAGGTGCATCGCCAGGTTCTATCACAGGATTGGAGCAGTTATTGCAGTTGAAAGTCAAAGTTGGCTGTTCATGTTTAGGCCCTGTTCTTTATTTGGCCATCTACTCCATATTGCAGTTGTGATGACAAGCAGTTTTCAGTGTAGTTTTGTGATCTTTGATGTCATCAATTGGTGTCATTATTTTTCGTCAACTAAAACTTATTTCAACTTTCCATTCAATCGACTCAATCATACGAGTCACTCTAATTTTTGGGAATCAAATCAGTCAACCAGTCGCTAAAGTCAAACGAGTCAGTCAACCAGTCATCTCGAAAAGTCAATCGACTCAATCCAATCAACTCAAAATACGCGCTGAATCAAATCAATCAAATCAATCGACTTGATTGGTATACAACCCTGGTTGTATAACGGCATGCTGGAGCCTGGAAGCTACCTAATCGATATTGTTGTGGAGATAACTTGTGACAATAGTTCTACTACACTGCATGGTGAACATTCATTTTCGTAAATCAGCTCAACTAGCTAGAACGATGTGAGAAGCCCCTCACTTTCTTCATCAAAGTTTGGATATTCTTATTCTGTAAGACATCGCCAGCAGCATGCATGGACAACCCACCCCTAGGAGTGCGGGCGCGTACATGTCTATCTACGCTCCAAGGGGCCGTGGCTTCTCGCGCGCCGCCCACCTTGGCACGCTTGGCCTCCGTCTTGGACTTGCAGCAGAACTCCGTGAGCGCCACAGCCATGGCCAGCACCAGGCCCGCAATCAGGATGTAGAAGATGCCGGCCACGTTGCTGAGCAGCATCTCGCTGGCCTTCGACTCCTGACGAGAGATGGGTGGATACGTTAGGGGGAGAGCGACAATAGTTATGGAGAGCAAACTGTGCTTAGATATCCGCTCCACTACCGAGCACAGAAAGCAGCATTACTCTAAAATAAACTCACACATGACACGGCTTCAAGCTTCAACGCCCACTAACTGCCCTGTAAATGCAACTGTGTAGCCGGCTGTACCGGTCAGGCCCGTCAATACGTACGACAGTCTCGAGCGATCCTCACCTCAACCTCCTTACACTCGGATTTGGTCGACTACCCTCTCGTTACCTACGACAGAGTCTCGAGCGATTCTCACCTCAACCTCCTTACACTCGGAGTTGGTCGACCACCCCCTCGTTACCTACTTAGAGTCTCGAGCGATTCTCACCTCAACCTCCTTGCACTCGGAGTTGGTCGACCACCACTTGTTCTCTAGCTTGGCCAGCTCTCCGTAGTCAATTAGCCGCAACACGGCGATGTTGATGGCATCCCTAGAAAGGACAAACATACGGTGCTTTGTTATAAGGGAGATATTATCTAACTTATAATCCACGGCTTTGGTTCGAGCAGTGTGTCAAACTCAAACGTGGTTCTTTGTAAGAGCTACAATTCGGATTTCAGATCACTCACATTTTAGCAGCATGCATCATGTGATGCTCGAAACAGATTGTCATTCAATACGTGTGTTTATGCAGTGAGTTCGTGGAAACTGTGAATGCGCGGGTCACTTGATATCTCTTTCAGTCCACTGGTGACTGCAAATTCCCGGTTTCCTCGAACTCGCAGCAGTAAATGTATCACCCAGTTAGGCACAAATACCGAGTGGGGACTGCGTTAGACTTTGTTTATCTTCTGTGAACACAGCGTTAAAGCTAAAGCCCCGGGAGTAGGTACAGAGTCAGCCACTAAGTGAAAAACTCGGTACGTTCAGCGCTGTCCAGGTCATATACCCTTTTAAAGCATCACGAGGCTTGGTATAAACTTAATGAAACTGACTTTGCCGGAAACTTTGAGCATAAATAAGAACTAGTTCATAGCTTACTTGAGATATTCAAAGACTCTTTATGAATATTATATCGTCGTAAATGCAAGACATAAATGTAGTTGGTCTAAAAACCCATCTGCTATGATAAGCTTTGCAGACGAACTTCATCAAAGGAGCAAAGTATGCTCAACCAAAATTTATTTCATTTCCAACCAGGACATCACACCACAAGCTGCACACTCTATGTTATAATTGAAGATGTTACAGACCGTCTCAGTGTTCCACTCACAGTGGGGCGCACAGTGGCCCGATCGCCACTGCTGCTGCGAGAGTCCCATACCTCCACGGAGAGTCCAGTGGCGTGGCCACGCCGTAGCCCTTGGAGTCGAGGTTCTGGCCGACCTTCATCGTGTCACACGGCTGCCGGCCGTTGACGTACTCGTTGGTGGTCGACTCCACCAGCAGAGCGTACTTGCCCTGCAGGCATAGGCCAGGTCAGATGAAGATCATAGACGCAGGGGCACGGCTCAGAGTATGGTGAGATAGTGCATTTTGTTACCGTCTAGGGCGCAGCGATGCGGGCTGGCTGGCTGATGTGAATCGCCGATGCTGTTGCGACACTTCTTTTTGACTGTTTCTAAGGACGTACAATTGTCGACGCTTGGATCATTCATAATTTGAAAAGGTGTTATTTAGTACCAAATAACAATCGTAATTGTTATAAGCCTTGAAACTGGTGCAGCTAATCGTGATTGGGACAACATTCTCACAATAAAGGGATATTCCATGATCAAATGACATTCAATGCAACACCAACCCAATCAATCGACAACCCTAAAGCCAAGGGATGCCTCGGCATGTGGTATTCGTAAGTACCGCTATTGCATCGCAGTTGCGCGTTGGTTGGTTCATGATTTGTTGGATTGGTCTGCACTCGCCGAGTACGGCATATGGCGTGTCGCTCACCTTGGAGTTGCGCACCCTCTCGATGCCCTCACGGTACGTCTGGACGAACACGTGCTCGTTGGAAGACATGAAGTCCCACATCCGCTGATACACGCCCAGCTTGGAGTTCTGCGGCACAGGGAGTCGCTGTATCAGGTGTTGTCGGCGTCGGGATAATCACAGAGAGGCATGCTGGAAAGTAGGAATGATTGTATCGAGGCTGACGGAAAATACTGGGCTAAGAATCAGCTCTAGAAACCGATGTTCCTTCATGTATTTTGTTTCTTCCGACGCAAGGCATCTGTGGTTGAAGTATTCCCCTCATTATTAAATCTTAAATTTATCGAGTATCAGTGGACGACTGGATTAGCAGTGTTTGTTGAGCAGGGGCATAACGAACAACACATATGTAATCTGCGCACAATGCACATGTTTCATTGCCTTAGCAATTACACACAATTGGGAATAAGTTCTATATTGCACCAACTTCATATTGCGTGTGAACAAGAAAAGATAAAAATATGTTGAGCAATTTCGGCAGCGACAAAACGCTTTCCTGCATGCCATTGCCTACACAGCATCCCATCATCCATTGAGACAGGGTGAGGGTCAGAGTTCCGACCGCTGGTGGTTACCGGTATAAAGCTAGTTGATAAGGTGACTGACTACAGAAATAATGTCCGTGCATCAGGCTCAGAGTTTTGCAATTATCTTGTCACCTTAACGACACATTTCTGGAAATTAAGCCCTGAATGGTAAAATCGAGACAGAAATTCAAGACTAAGACTTCCCCGGTGGATGCAGGAGCTCAGTCTTCGAACGTTTAACTAGATCAGTCACGCCTGTCTGTATACGCTGTAGGTTGGTGAGGCTAAACTGAGATTTTGGGGAAATGATACCGGCGATGTTTGTACTTACTTACCTACCGGTCTAAGAATCGACGGCTTTGGTATCGAGATCTAGTTGGTAGTCTGCACCAATTGACTTTTCGGCTTGTATGACAGGATTTAAAGCTCTGATGTCAAGCTTTGGTTTGGTGTTAAAATTCTGGGAAAACCTGATCGAGCCTACGAACATTCGGACGACAGCATTCAAAGTCATTCGGAGGATGGATGCCTCGAGCTTTTATTTGTTGTAGGAGACACGCGTCCCGACTATCGAT
The DNA here is from genome assembly GCF_019059575.1 of Amphibalanus amphitrite. Taxonomy (NCBI): domain Eukaryota; kingdom Metazoa; phylum Arthropoda; class Thecostraca; order Balanomorpha; family Balanidae; genus Amphibalanus; species Amphibalanus amphitrite. Next base: position 255,933 of record NW_024882368.1, read on the forward strand.
ATCAGGGTTTTGAGTTACCTGCTGAGAAGGGAAAGGATCTCTTGATGATGCTCGTGGCATACCTACAGTCTACACTGCCACCTACTGCAATCTTTGGAGCATTTCCCTTCCTCACTTTTTTCTTCTCTCCCATCTCTATCACTCTTTCTCCTCTCTCTCTCCCTCTCTCTCCTTCTCCCTCCTTTCCTCCTCTCTCCTCTCTTTATCTCCAAGCACAGAACCAAATATTGAAGCTCTGATCCACTCTGATTCTACCCAGCAATGCTTGCCGCCGCTCAGGGAAGCAAAGTTCCGTGGTCAGGATAAACGTAAGGACACAACGTTACGGTTGGTACACACACTATCAAAGCCAATGCTGCGGAACCACACAAACGCCCGGCTCGACCAAGTTCTGATCGCCCGCCGACCACAAAACCGAGCCGACGATCTGAGCTCGCGGACCGCCGCTGAGAGCCAGCGACTTCTGCCCGGCGGGACCACTGAGTGGTCTCGAGACCTCGACACTCCCACCCGACAATTAATGAGTGACCCCGGCCGGTGGCCGCCGCTCCCGTGCAGAGTTTGGCGAGCGCGCGGTGGAATTTATTTGCCGTCTGCGCCGCGGTGCTGGAGGCGATGATGAATTGTTCGTTAATGACCTCAGTCGGGCTGGCAGCGAAAGGGCGGGAGAGGTGCACATTACGGCGACGAGCTGGTCTGGACGTGCAGGTGCATTGCGATCAACCCAAATAGCCCTGACTAAACCAGGACTAGGGCTGCATGCCGCAGACCAGAGCACGGGGAGATATTCGAGACGGTGGTGGATAGGCCGTAGATAAGTTCAAGATAAGTGGATATAGGTTGGGTGGGGATACGCTGCTGAAATATCTTGTTGTTTTATAAAACTGATGAGATTGATATCATAATTGCAGATGTGTGAATATATATATATATATATATATATATATATATATATATATATATATATATATATATATATATATATATATATATATATATATATATATATATATATATATATATATATATATATATATATATATATATGTTACGGGTCATATGCTAACATGGGCAGTATGCAAACTACCCGGGCAGTATGCATACTACCCAACAGCCCGGGCAGTATGCATACCGCCCGGGTAGTATGCATACTACCCGACCCCTTGGGCAGTATGCATACCGCCCGGGCAGTATGCATACCTCCCGGGTAGTATGCATACTACCCACCTCTCTTCTCACGGGCAAGATGTTTACTCGGGCAGTATGTTGACCACACTTCGTGAGGCTTGTTAATGCATGATAACTCGCGTATTATATATGTGGATGACAGACGTTTTAACCCGCGCCGTGCTGGTGACCTGCACTTTCCGCCAAGTGACTTATAACGGAGAGGTCGCATAATTGACCTGACCTTAGGTCACAGACATGAAAAATCCGAGATATAGATTATATACATACTGTTACTCATATCAATCGCTGAAAGTTTCAAAGTGATCGTTCAGTCGGTGTAGCTATAACGAGCCTTTGAACTTTTTCTGAGGTAAGGTCATTTGACGTGACCTGATGACCTGACCTTGAACGACCCGAGTCTGAAATTTTCACATGTGCGGAAATGATGTATGAACAGGTTGCGCCGTCGTTTTTGAAATATTCGCAAAAACCCTGAGGGGGGGGGCGTTTTTACGCCCCCCCCCCCCTCAGCACGGCGCGGGTTAAGAAGTAATCCGACTTGGTGACTGATCAAATAATGAACAAAGCTACGTCCTATGACTCTTGCTGTGTATATCATTTTTGTGCAATCTCGTCCTTTGTTTGATATTTAGTTAACCCGGCACCGCCTGGGCTATTTCCGTACCCACGACAGCCTGGGGGGGGGGGGGGGGGGGGGGGGTCGGATCCGACCCCCCCCCCCTGTTATCTCGAGAACCAATGGTCGTATCGAGCCCCGCGAGGCGGCGTTCGAAAGGTCTCTACGAGACCTTCCCGAAGCACTCTTAAGATTTTAAGATTGAGGTCAACTTTCGGGTCAAGGTCAGGTTAAAGGTCAAATTCAGGGGTTTTGCATGATTAGGCTTACGGACAGCAGAATCGATAGCTGCTGCTCGAAACTCACCACAAATGACCTCAAAGACCTAGTGAAGGTACCATGTGCGAATAGGGGTCATACTAAGTACGGGTCAAGGTCAGGTCAGGTCACGAAAGGTCACGGTTTTCTTTTTCTGCTACATGGACGTGCGACACATGTTTTATGGCTTATTTTTCACGCCAAATCCGATGGTAATGGTTATATGTGACCCCAAGTCACTGTGCTGGTGATAAGTGTGCATTGAAAGGATAAAAAATCGTTTATACCATACATAACTAAACGAGGGCTAAGAAAAAAGTCAATTTTTCAACTTTTTATTTTTGACATAAAAATTCACTTTTCTAGACGAGCTTTGTCCCAGGAATCTAGTGGTGCCATTTGTTTTCACATGCGATGTTCAGAAGTGCCTCTAATTCGCGAAAATGTTTATGACGTCACCATGACCTATGAATGTTGGAGCTATTTTTTTACAATTTGGGGGTCAAAAATCAAGATAGAAAGTTGAAATTTGGGACATCTAATGTTTAAATAGAGCTCTATAACATATATTCCGTTTTTTGGAAATTCTCAAAATTTTGGATTTTATTAGGTGTTTTCCAAAAAAATATAGTTTTTTGAATTTTTGGGGGTAAAAAACGCATTTTATGGAAAATTCGAGATAGCCATTTTAAAGAACTCGTTGAGCTGCGTCTTTTCATGTCCTTAATTTGCAATTTACTTAAAACTCGATTTTTTACGATTTTTTAAACATTTACCATTTGTTTACTGAAAACGCCATGAAGTTACATCACTAAAATCGATATATCTCAAAATCTTTTGAAATTTTTTTCTTAAAAATTGCACAGGAGATGTCAAATTGATGGGGGAGAAGGTATGCCAAGTTTCAAGTTGAGAGCGCAAGCGGTTCATGAGTTATTCAAGAAAAACGGAGGGGGGTCGGATCCGACCCCCCCAGGCGGTCGCGGGTTAAAGGGACTATCCCACCTTCTAAAATGTTGTTAAAACCAGTTAAATTGTGCCCGACTTTATAGATTGGATGACCAGGAACACGGTTCTGGCATTTATTTTCATTAAACATCTTAGGCTTCCCATATTCCAAACACAAACTTTCAAATATGTGACGTCACAGCCCAAAATTACCTCCTTCCCCAGGCCACATTACTGTCATAAAGCTGATTCTTTTTACTCTGTAGGCACCACAACAAAGTTCAGACCAAGTTTTAAGCGATTTTTCAACGAACAAACCCATTTAAATCAGAATGACTAAGCGAGGTGACGTCACACTAACGGTCGCTCCATGTTGAAGATAGGGCCTTGCACAAGGCCCATTTTCAAATGAAGGGAACGAATTTCTTCAACGCCAAGAGGCGCGGGGGTTGCAACCTAGATAGATAGTGGTTTCTGAACCTCGCCGCAAACTTGGCTATCTCAACTCAAACCCCATGTTAAAGGTGGGATAGTCCCTTTAATATTTTAGATAGCTAAGCCGTTGCTTGTATTTGATACAATCCTATTCTTATATCGCATGAAACATACTTTAGGTGCGATGAAATGTTTCCTTATTACTTTTCCTTATCGTTTCCTCTTTTCTTATTTCAACACATCAAGGTAAGCATGTCTCTTCATTTATCATTACAACGAGTGCTCTTATGGCATCTTGACGAGCATTTATTCAACAATGGAATTTGGAAAAAGTAATTTCAAGATTTAATTCCAATCCTCTTTCCATCCTACAATCGAACAATCACGTTTGACGGTAAAAATTATTTTCGGTTGATCTATTGTTACCCAGAGAGCCATTTATATTCGTAACGTGGACATAGATTACACAACTTAAAGTCGGAAAGCGGTCAGTATGCAAACTGCCCAAGCTTTTGGGCGGTATGCATACTGCCCAAGGGGTCGGGTAGTATGCATACTACCCGGGCGGTATGCATACTGCCCGGGCTGTTGGGTAGTATGCATACTGCCCGGGTAGTTTGCATACTGCCCAAGTTAGCATATGACCCGTAACATATATACCGGGTGGCCCAGAAAAAACGTTCCGAACTTTGGAGGCCTATATATCAAATTCGAGTGCAAATAACGAGCCAAAACTTTCATCAAGTTTGCGTCATTTCTTTGCGCATTGGTATGCCAATTCATAACACTATACCATCATTTTAAAGCTGGCAATCTTGAGTTGAATTAAGTAAGACGTTTTTGCTTTTTTTGCCGATGTCAAACGATAGTGATGATTGGGTTAGACGTCCCATGCTATAAAAAAGAAAAAATAGAGCACGTGAATGAAACCAACACGTATGTAAATATTTTTGTCTCACTTATGTGCCAAATATTCAAATACTGAGCCAAAATGGTGCTCATGGATGCCATTCGTTTCAACACCAAATCATCTTTCGAACAGGAGTGGCACGGTGCATGGATTACTGCTGAATGCTGATAACCCTCCTTTCAGTAGATCAGACAGTAAATCGACCGGATAAGGAAAACAAACTAAAGCAGACCATGGTTCCTGTACCAAAAGACCACATAATAGCTTATGAAAAACAACATTGCCAGCGATGACAAAAAAAAACTCGTTGAAAAGCTGCATTTTCCCAGGAATGTCAGCCAGGAAAGCATTTGAGCCACAAGATGGTTAGAAAACTGGAAACTTCTTCCGATGCCGCTGGCACAGAGCCATCGTGGTTGCCTGAGGGAATGTGTCATCCTGAGACCCGAACCATCAATGAGGCTAGCTGCCAGTAGCAGTCATGTCTCTAGGCCGCGGTGCCGCGGGGTGAAAGTGACCCGTTCACTCACATTTTTGAGTAAACATCGGAGCAAAAAAGTAATTTTTACATGGCATGCTTGAAACACGAACCGTTTAAAAAGTAATTTACCGAACACCCTGAAAATCACACCATTTACTGAAAATGTGTGCCGCATTGACTACTCGAAGTTTCAATGTTGTATCTTTATCACTTTCTGAGAAATATTGATTTAAAGTTGGGAACGTTTTTTCTGGGCCACCTGGTATGCGTACGCTTTTTAGACCCAATTTGGACGTATGACTCATGCGTACGAATAGGGAAAAATATGTTTGCCGAGAAAAAAAAATGAGAACATGAATAACGTAAAAATGAGAGCAGTAAGGTCATATGCCATAGCCTTCGTTTCTGCAACGCCTATAATCTGTCTAAATTAGTACCTATAGTTTTATGTATGATACAATGCAAAATCATTTTAAACACTGAACAGTTCAAAGACTTTCCATTCAAGTGCAGGTCTAAAATGTAACCAATTTATTAAAAAGATGTAAGCAAAGATGTAAGAGAGAGAGAGAGAGAGAGAGAGAGAGAGAGAGAGAGAGAGAGAGAGAGAGAGAGAGAGAGAGAGAGAGAGAGAGAGAGAGAGAGAGAGAGAGAGAGAGAGAGAGAGAGAGAGGGAGGGAGGGAGAGAGGGAGAGAGAGAGAAAGAGGGAAAGAGGGAGAGAGGGGAAGAGAGAAATATTGAAAAGAACATTATTCTTTAAATAAAGTGGCGCCGTTTTATACATTTCAACAAAACTTTACGGTTTTGTATGAATAAACGATTTTTCTTTTTACATCTGAAGGGAAAACTGAGTTCTATGAGAATTTATGGCTGATTTACTTATATACCACAGTTAAATCTCAGACCGCAGACACACTTACACACAGTGTGCCTTGGAACTGATTTTTTTTTTTGCAATCAAACGGAAAACAAAAGCGGCAAAAATAATCATCTCGTCTATTCATAAGAATTGAAATGTATAGTTAATGGTATGCTGGTCGAGGGACAAGTTCGGGGCAAGTTAGCTGTATAGTTCATCAGTTGACCATTGTCAATTGCAATCGTGTGACCGATTCAAACTTCATTTATATTTACTTTGCCGCAACATATCAAGTAAAAGCGAATTCATTTCATATCTTGATTTACTCGTAGCGTCGAAATGCCGTTCAGACACCAATTGCACCAGACCACAGATGACAGGAGTCCGTCCCTCGCACACTGCGCTGTGCGGCGTGCGCGTGCTGGATGGTTGAAGCCGTCACCCCCCTCATCATCCTGACAGGGGGGGGGGGGCGTGCCGCTGCCAACAACAAGTACGGCGTCTGGCAGCGCGGCCAGCTGCTCAGCGCTGGCCGCCGTATCTATTACTGAGCTCTCGCGTCCCAACAGAGTAGAGAGGCCTCTTCAGCGGCAGATGACGACGGTAGGGCAAAAACGACGAGCGGTGCCGAGCGGTGGACAGATCGGTAGAAACGCGCTGCAGAGCTGATCGGTCGAGATGTGATCAGTTGATCAGAGACGTGCATTTTGTGCATCTAGACGACACACCAGCGCTTTATGAGATTACCTACCTAACTAGTCCAGCCGGTCAGTTACACTACTAGAGTTACTGGAGCTAGCCCTGTGGAGCTGAGTCCCGGTTTGTGATGGTTTATTCTATCTATCCTGTCTCCCATGTCCCCTGTTCCCGCTCCCACCGTGTCCTGCCCACGGCACTCCCCAGGACTAACCTTGAAGAAGTCGGTGGTGGCGCCGGCTCGCATTGTGCCGTACTCGACGTCACTCTGAGAGGCCAGCTCCTCCACCGAGTTAATCGGAGTGACGAGCCTCTCGACGGTGAGGAAGGCGGCCAGGTTGGCCGTGTACGAGGAGACCAGGATCAGGCAGAAGAACCACCAGCACGCGCCCACCAGGCGGCCGGAGATCGAGCTGACGAGCGGTGCGCAGACGTCAGGCGTCACAGCACAAAACATCAACTGACCCTAGCGTCAGCCGTCAGCCAAGCACACTGCGCAGCATCAGCATACAGCGTCAGAGCACAGCGTCAAAACATAACCTTCCCAGAAGAGTGTCACGTAAGAAAAATCAAAGTGACGAAATTGAACTGCGAATGGCATGCGTTGTTCGATTTCTGATCATTAACTTTTTGCCCCACAGAGGAGAGGGTTACTATGATGATGTTTCCTTACATGCATTTAAACAGTTGTTCATAATCTCTCAAAGCACATCAAACCGCTTTGGCATTTTCAGTTTACAAAATGTGAACCCTGTTTTGGCTGACACCAATGGCATTTTGACACCAATGCATGGCATTTTGACGTTCCTCTGCCAGATCCAACCCAAATCGGCTAGAAGTGCCTCCCTGCTGCTCACCGTGGACTGATGTCGCTGCCCTGTTTCAGCAGCGAGCCGAGCACGAACCACAGGCTGTTGTAGATGGTGAACTCGTTGGTGACGGCCGTGCCCAGCACGGTCTCCTCCAGCCGCCACTCGTACGGCGAGAAACGCGACACCAGGAACAGCACGATCGAGACGCCGAAGTAGGCAAACACGACGCACAGCCAGATCTCGCGGCTGAACGGGTTCAGGAACGAGAAGAAGCCTGCCGATGATGAGAGCGCCGCTGATGAGAGGATTCCTCGAACCGGCCTCGGAAGTTGCAGACAGCTGCGTTCGCAGAATCATCTCACGAAACCGGGAAGGTATTTCGATATCATCTTAATTTCCCCGTCGCTGTCGAATCTATACTTTAATTTGATTTACAAAATGTCCACGAAAACGTTTGCGTCACCGGAGACCCACAGGCTACCGGAAGTGATAAAGGCTTTCACAGTAATCCGACACGATAAGAGGCCATGTAAAATGAACGTAAAATGTTAATTATTTATTACGTTTAGGACATACCAACAAACCCAAAAATTTGGAGTTGTTTTGATATCAAATGTGTAAATGATACCAAGGCTCATGATAGCTGAAAGTTATACATCTGTCGACGATGCAATTGGGGTTACATGTAACTCTCACACAATGTATTACCCATTTACATCAACAACTTCACACACCCTACCTGGATTTTTCCTTATTGGTTTCTTGATCATGATGGAGATTCCCAGCGTCATAAAGGGCTTGGTGAAGAAGACCGCCTGCTCTCTTCGAAGGCTGATAGAGAGGGGTGCGATCGCCATGTCGGCCTCCTGCGGAACATCACGGAGACGGCTTCTTGGAGATACTGCCCGGTCTGACAGCTCTTACGTATTTGGCTTCGAGTTTCATTGCTAGGCCTAATTGGGGATCTCACATTTAGTTTTATTTATTATGAAGCCTCGATTGCTACCACTTTTAGTATGAGCATGACTGACCTTTACCACAACTCGTAATGAAAATGTCATTCTGTCACCTTTGGCGTAATTACGATGTTACGCACGAGTCCGCCCCTGTCAGTGCCCAATTTAACACCATCTCGATGATACGGTCGAGTTCCTCCCTGATGTGAACTTTGGCTCTTGTCATCGAGCGTCGAGGGATTTCATTAAAGACGCCTACTCTCACATTCTGTTCAGAGCTAATTTGCGATTTAAATATCCCCCAGAAGAGCCAATAACATGTTGATCTCGGGACAGAATGCCACTCAACAGCTTGGCTCCACCAGGATGGTAGTGACTTGTGTTGTCGCTGAATGCAAAGAATGCTTCAATGACCTCGGGAGATAGTTTTAAAGTTGAAGTTTTAGCAAACGCAGCATCCACGTACACGCTAGGGATACACGACTTTTAAAAGTTGTATTGCTTACGACGTTTTATTCATTTGCATAGACACGCATGGTACGCGATATTTTGATATTCTGGGCCGATATTGTGATGCACGTCTGTCCCTCAGGTATAACAGGGGGGGGGGGGCATATCGTCTGATCTGAGCCTGCACAATATTCAATATAGTTTTAAGCTTTATCATGCGATCTACTATTTAACCTATTACCTATATCGATTTCTAGAAGTGTGTGTTGATCAATGAACAATTCACCGTCCTAAAAACCCACGCAAAAAGTGTATGATTCTCAATTGAATTTACCAGATTGACAATTACGTGTACACAAAAATTCACAACCTTCAGCAGACTTCCAAGCTTAGTGATAAGAACGCAGGCGGAACGGACGCGGACAGGTACAGTCTTCCGTCTTCGAGTTTTCAATTGCAAATTTAAGAAATAATTTCAACTCTTTCAAGATGAAGTAAGTAAACAAATTTTCCTTGACATGGCAGCACTATGATATGCTAGTAAACTGCTATATTTTCTTTTGTAATAACTGATAATTGCTCTTCACAAAGTGTCAGCAAGTGTCCGTGAGCTTTCCGTCTGCGGTCCGGATGCGGTCAGCGTGCGGCGACATTCCTGACGGACTCCGGACGGAATTCCGTCACAGTGGACGGCGGCCTTTACTCCTTCTGCTCTATAGAGCAGAACAAGCTAGATATGAGGCGATTTTAACACGGCCGTGCATGCGATCATTTTTTTTTGCGCCGGCGGTTTTCCTACAAGGGGCATTTTTTACAGTGTATGCATGACACTGCGTCGAGGTGTTGAAGCGTCGTTGGGCGTGTCACCGCCGTCTCCTCCCCACTCACCCGTCTGACCAGCTCGCCGATGATGCCGTCCCAGTTGCCCTCCACCGAAGTGTTGACTGCTCCGTAGCGTTTGTCCTTCACCAGTCGCATCTCATCTGCGACAGAGACGACAGACGCCGCTATAACCAGAGACAAAACTTGCCGCCAGCAGCTGTCCGAGACAGTTGACGGCCGACAAACGCTGGCGCCCGAAAGGATGATGGTTACACGCGCGAAGAGCAAACAATAGATTTGGATTGAACTCGCGCACTATATAAAATGATATAAATTAGAGGACTGCTATTGACAGCGAAACTTACACTGAAATAAAATTCCACAGCAATTGTGCATTAAGTTTGCTCACTTTCCGCAGATTCTCGTGGTCGATCAGTGTCAAAGTGTAAAAAAGTGCTATTTGTACTAACGTCAGTCGTCACAATAGTATTGCGATACTCTGATGCTGCCAAGAAGTGTCCCGGATCATTGCCATTTGCATTGCAACACTGAACGACTATGTTCTGCATATCGAGGATAATTTATCTATTCAACTGACAAGAATAGGTTCAGAAGGCGGCATCCCTTACGCGGTCAGACAGGCGGGAGGCATCCCCTGGATATTTTCCTTGTGTCCGGTCGCGATGGAAAAAAATACTACCGTAAAGGAATGTCGTCTTCGCTTCTACGTTCGGTCCGTTTCAAAACAACGCGAATAGCCAAAGCTTTGCGATTAGCCTGGATCAATCCACAGCAATCCATAGCGAAGATGGTAAACAATAGCTCAGAGACTGGCGTTCAGGAAATTGGCGTCCAGTTGACTGGCTCTGTTGGGTCGCTCACTGCTCAGCCTCCGTATGTTTAGGGCCACCCTCCTCCTCTGCGTAAAGCATCGCCTATGGCCGGGAACGTTGAGTATGCGTGGGCACACGAGGCGGAGGATAGGCAATGACGATGTCCATAGGTTTACGAGTTTTGTCCGACATTTGCTAGAGATGCATGGATAAAAAAGAAAAAGGTACGAGAATTACATCACCACCCGTCACTAATGGGAGTACAATTTCATACATTTTAAACTTAAGTACATAATTGTTATACATCGAAATTAATAACTGCCGTAGTCTGAGCGAATCTCACTAGGCCTTGCATCGTAATCATACGCACCAAGAGACATAACATCATAAATACTCACATGTAAAGCCGATCTCTTTTGCCAGCAGATCCGCCAGGTCTTTACAGTAGCCCACCAGCAGATCATTTCCGGTTTTGTTAATGGCATCCTCTCCTTTCAACTGCATGATAAAAGGTGGTTCCTGCGAACGGTACAGCGAAGCTCAGCCAGTGACGGTCTGGTCGCACAGACGGTATCAAAACATGTGTCGGCTGATGTCTGCCAGCCCAGTCCCGTGGTCCAATAATTCTGTTTTCTTCTGTTGCGCCATTGCTGCTTTGACGGCAGATTTAACTTACCCGATTAGATTTGCATATGGGGATGTAAACAGGTTTCTGGTCGTCTGGGGAATTTGAAAACCATTTTGATGCGAGAATTCTTGAGATGTTTCATTTTACACTCATATTTATCGTCGTCGACGATGAAGTGCAAAAAGCTCCTTTTGTGCGAAAAACGCACATAAGGTGTAGATATCGGGACCAGAAAAACATTTGACCCCATTAAACACATAGGGCCAATCGTATAGACATACCTCGATTGTTGTGATGATGATGGTGTTGTTTTTCGTCCTGATGCCCTGCTGCACCTGTTTCGGTTGAACTGGAGTCGAGCTGAAACCGTATACGTCCGACCACACACCGACCTGGAATGTGAATAAAGTAATGTGTCGACACACATTGGTAGCAATTTAAGAATTCGGAAATGGACATGGTTTGCTATCTTTCTCAAATGTTGGACGTAAGCGATAGCGAATGGATGATTACTAATCAATCATGCAAAACAAGAAGGAGTTTTTGGCTATCATCCCCCAGCGACCTTCGTGAATGTCTAATGACGAAAATTCATCGTTTCAGCCTTCAGGTAAGCGTCAGTTAAGTATCCACATTTGATGAAGTATTTAAATATATATTACATTTTTCCCAAAATGTGAAAAGATGCTGACCCCAGCTCCTTAAGTCTCCTCTACTCTCTCTCTCTCTGTTTCAGAGTTCTTTTATATTTCCGTGCAGTCAATCTATCGGTGATGCGCTCAATCAGGATTCGGCATGAGGACTATCAAAGTTCCGACGGAGCTGCGAACAGATCTGTGTCCCAACTGATCCGGCTTTGCACTGTCTGGGCAACCCACAACCATAAAGCTGGCTGATGATCATACCGATCATTGTACGACCTTGACCTGCACAAGCTAAAGGCACGAGAAATACCGAGGTCCACCCAGCGTGCCTGGGCGCTCACCCAGAAAAAGAAGCACAATTTGACGGCACAATACACATTATCATGATTACTTCAGGAGTCCCTCGCGCTGGCATTGTCAGTTTACCAAGGTTCATTATTCACCTTAATGCATCCGTCTTTATTTATTCAAGCATCCATACCGCGAATCTGCTCTTATCTCTTGAGGAGGCGAGCCATTAGCGATTTGCCGCATGTGCCAATCGCAGGTCCATTAAACAGATGGTTCCGGCGCGGCCGCGGCTGTCTCGCGGCCGGCCAAGTTGCGCCGCGCCGCGAACTTGGGTCACCTGGCCTCTGACAGGCTGTCGTGCCGGCTCTCCCGCCGCCCGCTACAGATCATCGATCGACCCCAGCTATTCTCAGCGGCCGCCCTGCAAAGCCGGCCGTGCCCAAACCCCGGCGGTCACCGTCTCCCCAATGTGTACAGACAGCGGCCGGGCGCCGATCACGGTCTGTCTCGTTGTTGCTGTTTTTTATCGCTCCTTTTTGCGCAGCTATGTGCTGGCTATGTGTGCCAGAGGAGAGGTCATTGCACTGGCCGGCGCAGGACACAGAGAGCTGATGTGGTTAGAAGTTAAGACTGAATGCCATGTGTTCCTGTCACAGCAGTAGAAGTGGGTAAAGTGATCCGCTCTCCTGCGTCAACCGTGGATGAGGAGGGAAAGTACCTACTTATCAGAGAAGTTGTTGTTGTTGTTGTTTTGGTTTAGGGCGCGTAGCAGCTTGGCTCTTGCGTCCAACACTTATCAGAGAAGCGTAGAAGCCTTAGGTTTAAATATCGCTTTTTAACGTCCTTGTACTGAAATGTTTGAAATGTACAGCTTTCTATCAAGTGCTACTGATCTGACCATCAGCAAATTGTGCGCGGATGGTGCTGTCTCTCAGGCATCTGACAGTCACAGGTGTTAGAGTTTTCAATAATTATTTTTGTTGGTTAGCGAGAAACATTGGCTGTCAGGATGATATCCCCGTAGCACCCAGCATTTGGCTTTGACGACTTCCCAGTAAGTGAGTATTGTTACATTTGATATTCACACAGAGACCCTTGGAGCGTTGAGAGCCGCCTGTGTCTGTCAGATTATACCTTTCCACGAGAGCATTGACTTCAGTAAGAGCTTTCAAACTGAAATTGATGTTCAGGCGACTATGTCCTTACGAATATTACGCCGTCAAATTTACGAAACAATTTCTTACGTTTTCACCGTACAGATAAGCGTAATGCTACTGAGCATTCGCTTTATTTGGTAACCATTTTGCGATAATCTAGTTAAAGCCTTACGCCTGATTCACGAATTACTCAACAGTTGACTCAGCAGATAAGTGGACAGTGGCTACGCATTGACACATTTAGCAGCATCTTAACAAATGGGTATGCGATTTGACATATTAGGAAGCAAGCAAGGTTATGGTTCTAATTCAATGCATCTTCAATTCAAGTCTTCAATGTCATTAAAATATCCTTTTGTAAAAGACACCAATATGTGTCATTTTTTTCGCGCATTCAGCAGAAGCGTAATATCATATTGAACACTGGTGTTGTGGGTCAACAAAGTTCTTGCTTGGAAGTGCGCCTGTTATTCTCAGGCCTCCGAGAAGCTCAAGTGTTCTGAGATATGGATTAACTTGGCGGCCGCACCCGGGCCGAATACGTAATGTCCTCCCAAGGCCGCAGGCGGCAGCCGACTGTGGAAAACGGCTGTTTGCTTTTGTGGATGACGATCTATACAGGGTTGAAATTTTTAACACGATAATGTGCCACATTTGATCGTTTTTATTTATGTTCTGTTTTCTGGGCAGTTTCAAAAACATGATTGGTCCAAGCGTATGTAGACGTTATGTCTGTACTCTGTACCTTACTGCATGTGGGTTTATATAAAAGACACTACGGTTCCCAAGTCAGAATGAACAGTACCTTGACAGGGCGGCTGTTGGCTGACATCTCGACCACGTCTAGAGTGTAGTCCTTCCTCTTGCCCTCGTGGGAGAAGCTGATGTTACCAGTGATACCTTCGATTTCAATCTGCAATGGAAGTGCCAAACACTGAGGCTAGCTTGGAACAGCCAATCATGGAAACACAAATGAAATCATTTGTGTGGGGATGTATGTAATGCATAATGTTTGAGCAGAAAACTATACTAAGCAATCAACGAAAATCAATAACCCATTATCGTGCCTTCACCAGAGAACGACTACAACTGCAGCGCTGCCCACCCCCGGACTCACCTTGCGCAGCTGTTTCATGATCTTTCCGCCGTGTTCGTATCCAGTGACGTCAGAGAAGCCCTGCGAGCAGTTGAACACGCGGCCCTCGACGACGTTGGCGGCGCTGGGGCTGCCGGGCGGCTGCGGCAGCTTCAGCCGGCGCTGGTGGAGCTGCAGCAGCTCGGGCCATAGCTGGCGCAGCGCCTCAGTGATGACGAGTACGGAGTCGTACATTAGGGCCGTCTGAGCCTGTGGGGGACGACAGAGCGTGTCGTCTGAGCCTTAGATCGACATCGACTGACGCGATCGATTCAAATAGTCTTGTTTACATCATGTGCAACGAAAACCAACCGGGAACTTCTCGCGCATCGAACCGTTATTGAGTGACACTAGAGTCAAGCGAACGCTCTAAAATTGTGTGCCTTCCTTCCGTCTTCCGCCTGCCGAAGACCCATACGTCACTGTCCACTGTTCACCCTCAGAGCTCTAAATACTTATCGCTGTCAAGCCAGCCGCCTTCAACAAACAACCGAGCGCACCACCCCTGCCCGACTCCCACTCCTTCGTCTTCCTCAGCGCGGTGACATCTTCGTCTTCGTGTCCAGCGCGGGGGCGGGACCGGAGGACGGCGGACGCGCCGGTCAGTGAGATGTGTCCTCTCGCCGCGCGCCCGGGGCATCATTTGTCCTGAGGGCCCATTTGTACGTCCGCCGCCGGCGCGGCAGCGGCCCGGTACGTCCGGCGGTGCTGGCGACGTGTCAAGCGCTCTCCAGCGAGTGTGGTGAAGACCTGGCTTATCGATTGATGAGGATGGATTGTGTGTTGAAGCTACAGTAAAGATAAAGATGTAGTGAATGCATTGTGCGTTCGTTGCACTATCTGTCAGTAGGTAGTTGCTCCATTCGATGCTGGCAATGCCCCCATGCTGATGTTTTTGTTTCTGGACGTGTGTTTGTTCTTGCTTGGGTGCGCGCGCGTGTGTTTTGTGCGTGTGAACAAACTCTATTGAAGCTGACTGAGGGAGGCTTCCATTATCAACGGTTTTCAACTGAACACTTCGTCTCGGATCAGCACACATCTTGTCGCTTGGATCAGAAACTTCTGACCCTCGACCTCAAGAAACTTGGCAGGAAAGATTAAGGCGGTGGCTCGAGAGCAGGTAGGCGGCTAAATATAATGAGAGCGGTCTCACTTTGTCGAGGGAACTGCGATATTTCGCTGGTTTGACTCAAAGCCACTGCCAGGCGACATTTACTCGTATACCGGCAGGGTCATTTGATACTTCCACAATGAACCTTGACCTATCTAATAAATTTATCATGAGTTTCGTCATGCCTAGGTTTCGAAAACGTAACGGTACGCTGGAAACGTTCTGTCAACAGACATACTAGCATAGTCACGGTGTTCTTTATTTGTTCAGGTAAACGTAGTTGCAGTCAAGTTACCAAATCCCGGCGCCCCTTCCCCTCCCGCTCCCCCAGGTAGCCGCCAGCGCCGACGGCCAGCGGCGTAACTCACCGATAGGAGTCGGTCCATGCCAGCCTGGCCACTCCAGCGCTGCAGAATGGCCTGCACCTGAGGTCGGCGCGGGTCAACCAGGCGCAGGCCGGTGACATTGAGCGCGCCGTATTCCGGAGTGCTGTTGTCCCACTCCTCGTCCATCACCTGGTGGTGCGGGGCAGATAGTATCGGTCACCGGCCGCCGTTCCGCGGCTCGTTTGCCGCCGTCCAGCCGAGAAACTTGGCCACTTTACTCATGCTGACACGACAAAGTTGGCGCCGCACATCACCACGAGACGAGCCGCCGGGCGACGGCCGGCGAGTGGCGCTAGAGCGAATGGAAACGATAGATAACGCGATTCGACGAAATGGGGGAACGACGATCGGACGATTTGTCAATGGGCTGCACTCGAGCGGCCCAGCACCTGTTGGACGCCTGCAGCTCTGAATCAAACACGGTGTGAACAAGATCGGTTGGCCAACTTTGGACGGAGGGGCTGAATGGACGGGCACCCACCAGGCCGCTGAGAAGGTAGTGGAAGTTGCGTCGGCCGAGATGCACGTCCTTGACGTGAGCGACGATCACGTCTTTGGCGAGACGAGCACTGCAGTCCAGGACGACCCGCTTCACCGACCATCTGAGGGAGGTGAGAGGGAAGCAGTGGTCATCTTGAAAACCAAAATGACGGTCATCATCGACTAATAGATGGGATGACGGACTGAAAATCGTGGTGGCAAAGGACAAAGTCTGTAAGATAGGTAACGGTTGACATTTGACAACATTTGCCCGGAGCTCTCTTTCTCTTTCTATCTCTCTCTCTCTCTCTCTCTCTTCTCTCTCTCCTCTTTCTCTCTCTCTCTCTCTCTCTCTCTCTCTCTCTCTCTCTCTCTCTCTCTCTCTCTCTCTCTCTCTCTCTCTCTCTCTCCCATTTTCCCTTCTCTCGTTCTTTCTCTCTCTCTCTCTTCCGACCCCTTCTTTCTTTCGTTCTCACCCATCCATTCACAAATACACCTCCATGCGTCCCATCTCTACTCTTTCCTGATCCCTCACGTTCTCTCTCCCCAGGGCCGTGGTCGAAGTCCGGAGAGCAATCGATGCTTGGTAAGCCTAGTGCCGAGCCGCGGTCCACTGTGGACGGACTGAAACGGTCCACTCTGGACGGGGTGGAACTCTCCACTGTGGACGAACTACAACTGACCACAGTGGACGGACTGAAACTCCCCACTGTGGATGGATTGAAAATGTCCACAGTGGGTGGGCACAGTGCGGACTGAAAATACATGTATGTATGTACTATGGACGGAGTGACAGAGTCCACTACATATGTAAGTGGAAGGGGACTGAAGGGGGACTGTATGGACCATGTATGGACTGTATGGACTGAAAAGTCCTCTGTGGACGAGCTGAAACGGTATGCCGTGGACGGGTTAACACAGTCTCTTTTGGGTAGTTGGGCGGCGTCGACGGATCTGAAATGCCGACGCTGAACAGTACGACGTAAACGGTTCACTATGCAGGTGCCATGTAGCTAGACTGTCATCGCATTGCAACAAGATATTTTGTTTCTAATGCATGCTCATTTATTATTGCATATCTTATAACTGAGGCGACAAGAAAATATAAAAAAACAACACAGACAAGTAAAAATATTAATTACTTAATTAATATTTTTACTATTTTAATTAAAAATAAAAATATTTGCTAATATTTTTTTTTGCGTAAAAATAGGATACCTATCATATGTTTACAGGAGCAAGTCAATAAGCAGAAATTTGTCTGGTCAGCAGTTACTTGTAATACAATTTTGCCTCCCGGTACTGAACCAAATCTGCATTGTTATGCATGACACTCGCAGCACCATCTGCAAAGGACTGCTGTTGTCTAAACTTCGTGCTGCCTTTATTGAATGAAATGGTCCACCATTAATTTCGTCACTATACCCTGGCGTCAGGCTGAAAGCACCCACTGTCGGGTTAATTGTAGCGATACGGCTGTTTGATGGCCATAAACAAAGATATGGCTCAGACTACACTCACAGTTAGAGTAACTGTCGGTGACGCGGTTCGTGGAAAATGCCTCTCTGTCGAAGGTAGGCGCCTTACCGGTTGAGAAGCTCCAGCTGTCTGAGGAAGGAGATGGCGTCCTCGACTTTGAAGATCCGGTGGGCGTGACGAACGCGTAGCGTCCCGTTACCAGGAGTGACGGACTGTAGCATCTGCTGAAGCCGATGTAAACCTGCCGAAATGTCAGAAATTTGCAAACGTGTCATGCGTTTCTTCATTAACAGTGACTTCAGGAACATTTTATTTCCTTACTTATGTCACCTTTTTATTTTGAAATATATTTCCTTTTGACCCTTTTGTTGACGTTCGTTTCATTCAAGTTGATCGAGGTCCCTCAGTCTTCACTTGCGCAGCACTATAAGGTGAATAAATCAAATCAAACGGAAAACCACACAGGGAACCGAATGACATTTAACCGTTTTATCATCCCTGCTCAATGTTCCATGGCTTCTTGTCTGAGCGGTGCCTGAGTGGCATTGTGTCCTACATTGAAAACAATTTAACCCAAGGCCGGCGAGTAAATCGGTGTTTCACGGGTACCCTATCCGCAACCATTTTTAACCACCCTCCCAGGAGTCCTAGGTCCCATGGCGGTGTAGTCGTACTTGCTCTGAGCGGATATAACCGCTGTCAGCGAACAAGTCCGCTGAGAGCAGGGACGAGTACTCCGCAATGGCACCTTACTGTACTCCTGGGAGGGTGGTTAAAAATGGTTGCGGATAGGGGTACTCGCGAAACACCGGTTTACTCGCCGGCCCTGGGTTAAATTGTTTTCAGTGTAGCTTCAAGGCCTTACGAAAAGTGGCCGGTGGGAAAAATCATTAACCATAACAGCAACACTATCCTTTTCGGGCAAACTAAGTTAGAGTTCATTCGCGAGATCACTAAAGGTTAGACTTGCTTATCAGAATTGGCATTGGCAATTGGCAAGAACAAAACTTCAATAGCCAAAACGGTATTTGTCATGTTTTAGTCATGGCATTTCTAAAAATAAATGTTGGGAATTTTCATTAGCAAGCCGCTTTGCTCAGTTAGATGCTCGATTTATTCTTCACCGTGAACTTTGCGTGTGAAAGAGTCCTACTTAGGTCAATATGCGTGTAGTTAACTGAATATAGTAGGCAAATGCATTATACGAACCAACCAGCCAGGCTGCTTCAAAGCCGCGGGTTTCAGAGGCTAGTTTTCCGTGTTCCATCGCGCCTCCTCTTTTTCACGTGTATTTTATCAGGCGGCGAGTGGTGCCGATGTTTAGACGGGCGCGGCGCAACTTGAGAGTTTTTATGATGTTCTAAAAGGCCTTTTAAAATGTCTGCTAGAGTCCCCGAGAAGATACGGCGGCCCGTCAGCGGCAGTAGGCCAGACTGCCGCGAGCCGCGCGCTCTGCGCCACACACGCGGTAAACAAACACCCATATACGGCCTACTCACCGACAGCCAACAGCCTTGTATAAACTTGGGCCTCCGCGGCTGGCGAGTGAGCGCGGCCACCGCCCCGCTGGGAAATGCATTCGGGCCGCACTCAGACCGACGTAAATGTGAGATCAATGCTACCTTTAATCTAGACTAGAGGCTTTCCCGTAATGGCATTGCCCGAATATTGCTGATAATGATTTGACTTTAGATGAATGCACCACAGCAATGCCCTTCGGGGACCACTTTTGGGAAATAAACACTCCCAGCCTATCGGGCTAAAAGCGTGTGTGCTATCGGCAGATAGCCTGCATAACAAGTAAGCGAGCATGTGTGCAGGACTATATAGGTAAATGAATGTGCACACATGTATCTAGATGCATAGACAGAGGATTGCATTAGCATTACTTAGATATAGGGAAATCCAAAGATAAAGTATGCGGCTATGTTTGCCTCTAACTAACCTTCAATAAACGAACATGTGGAGTCATCTATACTGTCATCAGAGTCACATAGGCTTATGACTCAGAGTCGCACAGAGTACAGTGCAGGTATATGACGTCACTCACCGTCCTCGGAGTCGTACAGGTAGATGACGTCACTCCCATCGTCCTCCAAATCGAACAAATAGATGACGTCACACTCACCGTCCTCGGAGTCGTACAGGTAGATGACGTCATCCCATCGGTAGTGGTTGATGATGTCCAGTACTGCCTGGTGGTACTCGGGCCGCATGCTCAGGGCATAGTCCAATGAGGTGGACATCTGACGCACCTGCCCGACCAGGGTCACTCCGGTTAGATAAATATTTGACGACAAAATGGTAAGAATATCTGTTTTCCCTTAACCCGCGCACCGACGGGGGTCTGCGCCAACTTCGCACCGACGGGGGGGGGGGCGGATGACCGCCCCCCCCCTGAGATCTCGAGAACGAAGCAAGATAGCGACAAGCGGTAAACGGCATCGGATACGCACGGACAAGGTCTACAATTTTTACAAAGGTCATTTTCAGGTCAGGTCAAAGATGACGTCACAGGGGTCAAAAAAGTCAAAATGGCGGCGCTAGATATGGAGAGTTTTTCTCGAATAACTTTCGAATCAGTCAAGATAGGAACAAACTAAGGGTATCATCGTGATCCTCTCGTCAATCCGCATCGAATAATATATATGTTGACCTCAAAAGGTCAAGGTCAAAGGTTGACCTCAGGTCACGTGACCTCGAAGTCATCATGCATATCATTCGATGCGTCTTGACGAGCTGAACATAATGAGACCATCCGCGCAGCTGTATCTTGTTCCTGTACGGAGTTATTGGCAAAAAACCTTTGGTGACCTTTGATGACGTCACATGACCTTACAGCTGCCCAACAGCAAAACAGACCTCAAGGTAGTGAAGGTTGATCGTATATGAAGTCATGTATGGTATATGGGGCCATTCCGACCCGTTTTAGTGGTAAAAACAGGGAGTTGATTTTCCCCCATTGACTTATAATGGGGAGGTCGCAAAATTGACCTGACCTTAGGTCACCGATATCAAAATTCCGAGATATAAAAATTGTAGCTACTAATGATCTCATAACATCCTGCGACTTTCAAAGGCCTCCGACATCTACTGCAGCTCTGGCACGGTGACAAAGTTGCAAAAAAGTGACTTGAGGTTGGGTCATTCAAAGTGACCTGGTGACCTGACCTTAAAAGTTAGGAGGTTCAAACTTGCACACCATGTGTAAAATTGATGAGAGAATAGTCATACCAAATTTTGCGGCGCTACGCGCCGCGGTTTTCCCGCTATCCGCGAAAACCCTCAGGGGGGCGGATATCCGCCCCCCGTCGTTGCGCGGGTTAAGATAGCGATAACGCCAAATGGCCATCGTCGCCGAGGCGTCCTCAAACCCAAACCAAATGATAGCGAAAACTTGGTGAAGGTGAAGGCTTATTTCACTTTTCAGTGTCATAACCATTTTTTTATACGAAATATATTGAGTCTAAAATCATGGATTGCTCCGTGTAAAAGCTATCTGAAATTGGTCAATGAGTGTTTACTGTTCAGTCTTAATTGCACAGATGTAACATAAAACATTTATTTAGTCATTGCTCTCAGGATCGTAGTACTTATGTTGTCCAATGCATTCAGTTTTTTTTTTCACAAAGATAACCGAGAGCTAATTAATTATCCTCTTGAGAATTACAAAGACCATTTCTAACCCTTGTCTAACTTCTCACGATACCACTGTTATCCCAGAACGGCCTTTGTACAGGAGATTAAGCCCAGGTCCTAAATCATCCATTCCGTCTTAAGCCACGGCTCGACTCCGCTCTGAACCGGGGTAGAGCGGGCGTTTTAGCCGACTGAGAGTGGGAGCGCTGTGCGGCCGATAGTCGGGACCATTTGTCCTATCGACGCGCGCCAGCCGGCACTGGGGGGCGGCCGAGTGGCCTACTGAAGCCGCCGGCGGCCCACCCATCACGGAGCGGCGAGCGGCGCCGTTCGGTGGGCCCCAGACCGCAGACCGGGAGACCGGGCTCGGCCCGGCCCGGCTCGGCCCGGCCCGGCCCGAACCGGCCCGGCCCGTCTCAGCCGCCGTCCTGCTGGCTGAAAATCACATACCCACAGGGAGCAGCCAGACACGCAGTCGTGTAGGTGTGGCCGCATAAAACAACGCTGGATGGGCGGGGTGGAGGAAGGGACGGGACGGGAGCGGCCAATCCTGGTCTGTGTCGACGGAGGAGAACAGCAACAGGTGTCCACTGACCACTGCTGTCCGGAGAGGGCAATAGGAAGGTAACGAACCAAGAAGGCAAAGGAGCGAGCTGGTAGCGGAACCAAATGTGCGGTAAAAGTGGTCGGTATGGAGGATGACGTGCCTTGTGTCATTTATTCTTTATGCATTATCTATTTCTGTAATGTTAGTCCGAATGATTAAGTGGCTGGTCTGGCTGCCTAAGGACCAGTGTCCCCAAAGCAAATGATCCCCATTGCAATATCACTCAACCTTACCCTGGCCTTCTTCCCCGTTCCATGTTCATGACTGCACAGCGCGTCGTCCGCTTTATCAACAAATCTACTAAAACTTCCACACAGAGAGCAAATAAAACGTCCTTTAGATTATATTTTGCCAAACCAATTGACTTCATAGTTCATACATTACTTCCTCACCTTTTTAGAGGGCATCGATGTCCCGGCAAACATCTAAGCCGCTCGACACGGGAAGATCGTTTCATGTCTGAGGAATCGGAAGCCCTGATGTGCTCGATTGGTGACCTTTTAGTGAGCCTCGGTCACGGACCTCCGTCACGAAGAGGCGCAGCACTGACCTTCTGTGGAAACCAAGGAGCGACGAACGGCATCTGAAACGTGTTGGCGTAGGAGTGCAGCGTGTCGAAGGCGTCCGGGTTGACGTAGCCCAGCATCAGGTGCACCCCCAGCGAGAACACCTTGTCGCAGACTGAAAACAGGAGGAGGGGTGTGCTTGTCAGCGGGGCAAATACAGCTGGATTGATACATGTAGGCAGAGTGGACATATGTTTGCGTGGGAAATGCATTCATATGGTAAAAAAATGTTAAAAAAGATTGCTATTTGCTTATAATATTTTTCTATTCGTTTTCCGAAAATTGTGCAATCAATTGTCAAGATACCATCACGGTCTGTAAGGAGAGTAAGCAGCCCAAGCGAGCTACCCTGGCCTTTCCCTGCAGCTGCTGAGTGCCGGCCGCTTTATCGTCCGGCCGTCCGGGCGCACAGGTAACCAAATATTGACACCGGCGCGTGCCGCGAGCGGCAGCTCAACCGAGCCCGCCTGGGGGCCTGGCCGCCCATCGGCTAGGTCACAGGCTCCAGGACGGCCGTAAACAACTCTGTTTCAATTTCGGCGCCTCGGCCGTGCCGGGTATGGGCAGCGTTACGAGCGGCAGCGGCGACAGAAGCGGCGCGGCGCGCGCCACCAACACACCCTAATGCGGAGCGATGGCGCCAATTATGGCGCGCGAGTGCGCCGCGCCGGAACCGTCGCCGGCCGCCGGCGGTCCGGACAAGTCTGCATAAACAGGCAGTGTGCGGGTCGGTTCGTCGGGTCGCTGCAACAAGGACTTCTGATAGGTGGTCGGATGATGAGCTCGGTGGGTGCTTGGGAGGTTGTGAGCTACGCTCTTGCTGGTGAGTGGGTTTTGAGTGGGTGATGTCGAAATCAAAACAGGACCGTAGTTAAATTGAATGCGCTTAACTGGATCATGAAATTATAAGCCACTTCTGTGATGTGTAGGATGAGACTTAACAGAAAAACACTTTGTGAAACAACCAGGGATGCGGAGCCGTGGAAATTTCAGACGGCTCCGGCTCCGGCTCCGGCTCCGGAGAAAAAAATCGGCTCCGGCTCCGGCTCCGGCTCCGGGTGAAATGTTATGACGGCTCCGGCTCCGGCTCCGGCTCCGAGTAAAATGGTCCGGCTCCGGCGGCTCCGGCTCCGGCGGCTCCGGCTCCGACTCAGTACATCCCCTACGCAATCAATTAAATACGGGTGGAAGAAAAATTGGATTGGTTATACGCGTTACTCTTTGCCATGACCGGCTCACCGCGTCCCCGCGCAAACGCACCTCGGAGAGAACTGGCAGAACAAAGGGCTAGGAAGCGATGGCATTGGAAACGCAGTCGCCGCGAATCGGAGTTCAGTGAACCATCGTAAGCTGACACCCGTCTCGGCTGCATTGGGGGGTGAGGGGTGGGGGGGGGATGAGACGGTGCTGGGAGTCGCAGTCCACTGCACTGGTTTGAAAACAATGGCCGTCACCTGATGACTGGTCCTCATGTTCAGGGGATGCAGTAGACGTGGGGGGGGGGGGGAAGAGCAAACAGGAAGTTGTTTGCGTACTGTGGGATACTGGGGATATTCGGATTTTTTCATTCACTTGATGGCCCATGACGTAAGTACCATATGTTTTACTGCCTTGTACTGTCAAACCGAACTAGGTCAATTATTTTTTTTCCTCTTCAAAAAATAAAAAGGAGCCGGAGTCGCCCCCTTTTTTGGCGGCTCCGGCTCCGGCTCCGGCTCCGGGCTATATTGTTTCACGGCTCCGGCTCCGGCTCCGGCTCCGGGCAAAATATGCCGGCTCCGGCGGCTCCGGCTCCGACTCCGGCTCCGGCTCCGCATCCCTGGAAACAACCCATAGCGGAGACTGGAGGAGGAAAATGCTTTTTTATCAAGACGACCAAACTTTTCCTTGTCCTAAAACCACAGTTCGAACAGATGGGTGTGCAGCGCAGCGATGACGCTGCTAGCGCTGTAGATATGTTTCTATGAAAAATGTGACGTGACCATGTGTAACCACTCCTGTTTCACATCCATTGGAAGGTGCGTAGGCTCTACTTTTATCGCGGTCATCCGAAAACACGCGAGAAGAACACGACCATGCCGTCCACAATGATTCTGCGCTGATTAGACCCCACAGCAGATGAGGCCGTTGGTATTCTCTGGGGCGTCGGTGGAGGACTGATTCGACGCGATAAATTTCTACTCATGTCTGGTTTATTGGCCCGTCGGAAATGAAAGTTCATATTCTGATGTGCAGGGAAGGCGTTACAGTTTTAAAGTCTTGACCAATGGCAAGGTCTCGAATCTTGCATTTCGTAAGTGGGAAGCCCTAAAACAGGAGACATTGCATTTAATTATTCATGTAATATTCAATGAAAAAGTTTTCACCTCAGCAACAGTTGCCAACTGATCTCTCCATAATCGTGCAACCAGTCACTCACAGGGCTGGTGCAGGCGGCTCACAAGACAGGGAGGGAGAGGGAGGGGGCGGGCAGGGGAGCATTTCACGATGGGGATAGCCACGCACGGGATGCGAGGAGGCACGGTCGGGGGCACAAAGCACAAGGCTGATAGTACTCGTCCCAGCTTCGCCGGGACGTTTATTGCTTATGCGTTATCTTTGAGGTCGTTTCGTTTAATTTCAATGTTGAGTTATGCTGATGTTCAATAGACACCTCTTGATAGACACTCGGCAGCCCTTTCTATCACCTCGCTTGACCTATTTCGATCGGCCCATCAAATGACCTCACCCAATGGCTCTCCGCTAAGAGTCGCGTCTCTTTGACCAGCTTCATAAATCTTTCCGGCAATTCTGCGGTGGTGGCGCGCGGCGCTCTTAATTTGTCTTAGGCAACTCGGTTTGGTCTCAGAGCGTCGGGTGCCATCCCGGGCTGGAAGTCGGCCCCAGAGAGTCATCGAGTGGCTGGAGTGGACCTAATCCGGTCAGCAGGCCGCCCAAACACCGTGCCCCCGGCGACAAAGGTCGACGGTGGACGACGGCGCCCTCTGCTCCGTCACACGGCTGAGCCGGACGCTCCGTCACACGGCTGAGCCGGACGACAATAGATACCGACATAGGCATGGCATGTTGTGTAAGACCTGATCGGCGCGTCGGTACGTGGGTGGTGCTGTGCTCAGATGGATGCTTGCATCGGAGCCGAAAGACTGTCTGGTTTGAAGGTCATGAGCAGGTTAAATGCATGCCTACAATAGACATTCGACAGGAAGGTGGGTACCACTGCTAGCGTAAATAATGACAAAATGGACTGGCGGATCCAGGGGGAGGGGCATTTGGGGCAAATATCCCATCTCCGCGGCACCTGAAATTGACCAAATTTCACGTTGTTTTAAACAAAAAAAAAGTGATTTGTTTTGAACTGCACAGCAGTGCGCGTGAAAACGAAATCCGAGGAGTTTTTTTTTATTTATAGAAAACTGTTTCGGAGAAGCTTGTTGTTCATGTCCATAGCCCGCATCGTCCAAGCCCACCTTTCTATATCCACGAGTAACCCATTTTATTTTCATTCTACTGATTGTTTTAGCATATACATTCTGTCCACCTTGCACTAATTTGTAACCGGTAAAGGCTTGTAGGTAAATAAGGACAAAAGTGTCAAGTAACATTAAAAAACGCCGTTCTTTTTTTAATGAATTACAGTTACAAACCAGTAACCACCTTCAAATTTTCCTGTAAACCTAGGTAAAATCAGCACCAGCAGCAAGCATTCTGCGTCAGATTAGGTTTCATTGACTTTGGCGTCATTTTCCACCGAAGATATAATGTTGGCACGATCATCATCGACCGGTTTTTAGAGAAAACATCGTCTGTTTTCGTGCGTTGGCGTCTGCTCCCAAATGGACCTCGGCGGCCATAGGCTCTGCCCAGATTGTTTGCGCTGGCAGCGATAGCTCCTATAGTCAGCTTATCCAGCTTTTGTCCACTGACTTCAAACCAACGGTCCGGTCTACTCCTCACCAATATGAGGGCTTCCAGCCTAACTGAAATGGTTTCATCCCGGCTCCAATATAGCCGCTGGACGCTGACTGACGTCTGCAAAGGAAGGACTGTAGGTCAGAATGACTCGAGTCTTCAGACAATGGATGACGTCACCCGACTGACGCCCATTCATCGTTTGGCCTTCAGAAACTTTCAGCGACGCCTGGGCGGTACGCATCAGAGCCCTTATTTGTGGAACGTTTATGAAGTTCTGGTTACAGAGACCCAGAATATTTAAGAGTTGTGATCGTATATGAAATGAGCCCTTATCGATACCTCTTTATCAACATCAACACTTATGCATTGTCACAAGCCTCACGATATTCCCATTTACCCCTGTATCTGCTTTCTAAGCTATTCTTTTAAAACCCCTAACTTTCAGTCAATAAAAGCCACTTTTGCTTTAGCGCGTTAAAGTGCCATAAAACTTGTAGTGCAAAGGTCACTTCATGTTTCTTATAAGAATCCTCCACTCTCATAACCTTTTTTGTCGCATATTTCCTTGTGGACACTTCCCGCAGTCTTACATGGAGATGTGTAGTTCCTTGAGTGCCCTACTCAATTCACATTATCCCATTCTGCTCGCTGCAGATTGCAACTATATTCATCTTTATGTCATGCCTTATTAGGATAGTGTTGAGCAGCACTTAAATTTATCAATAAGAATAATACACTGTTGCATAGCAGACGCTACACTGGGTTCCAGAAGCATTGTCAGCACTGGCACCGGACGCTTCAGCGAACGTGGTGGTGGCCACTGGCCAATGCAGTGGTGAACTTTAGCTCTGGAAGTCTCGGTGACGACTGTCAGCTGTCATATTCAAGGCAGATTCATGTCTGTTTTGGGTTCATTCCGAGACATGTTGGCTGTATTAGGGAGACAGAATGACTCCGTAAAGGCCAGCAAGAGACCTCACGTCGCAAGCTTTCTGTAGCAGCGCGGTGCGTCAAAGCAGTGGGTAGGTATACTGCACCGCTGAACTACCGAGGCTTGCGGTACAGTCTACCTCCCAGGTTTCATTCCGAGCCAGGGCGCGCATGCTTCTGCTCGTCGGCTGTTTCAGATTTTCTTGCGGAAGCGATGGAAATATGCAGTTTATATTTTGTGAGGTAGGTCAACGTTCCGACAATTCTTTTGATATCCCTTTTCAAACAAATAATGAACACATTAGAGCGCCAATGCCTTTGTAGATTGCAGATGTTAACAAACCATCGCGCGTGCAAATGACGGTGTGTGACCTCCATAAATCTGGCGTTAATTTGGCCTCATTTTCCGCCGGTGGCGTCTGACGCGTCGACAAAGTCCGTGCGTCACAATCGTCGACAGGCGGCCGCGTCGGGCGCGACGGCCGCTGCCTTTGAGCGTCTGCCGGCCCACAGAGCGGCACCCAGCCGTGATGTAATACCGGGCGCGCCTCAAAGGCCGGTTTAACTAGGTTCCGGGTGGCCGAGCAGCGCTGGCGCTCGGGCGCCGCTGACGAATGGGGCAGCCGGTGGTGTGAGGCACGCCGGACCACCTGCCCCGCCACCCACACTGCCCGCAGCCCGCTTCGAGCTCGGCAGCGGTGATACGGCAGATTCCACCGCTGCTGGATGGCATGCTGCGGGCGGCTAGATACTCGTATCGCGCTTTTGATTTAAATATTTTATGTCAGAGATAAGAAGCTAGAAAATGTTCAAATGTTTTTAGATATTACACATAGAAAAAAAGAGAAAATTTTGAGCACTCATTTTTGGATAGAAAGCTATACATGTCCCCATCCATTCTGCATTCCACCATCCACCGTCCGCCGTCCACCATCCCCCGTCCACCACCCACCGCCCTCCGTCCACCATCCCACCGTCCACCGCCCACCATCCTCCGTCCACCGTCCACCGTCCACCATCCACCGTCCGCCGTCATCACCTCCCCCTGTGTTCTCCGGCCAATTAGATAGATTAGCGCGCGCCTAATCGGAGGGCAGAGCAGAATTCATCCATTGGCGGCGCGGGGCACGCCCGGAGCTGATGGCGATTGAAGCGGACGCTAATGGGGGTGCCGGGCCAGCCGGGCCGGTTCTGCCGGACGGCAGCCTCAGGACGGACGGCCGGGGGCCTGAGCTGAGATACAAAATAAAAATACTGGCGGAGGGAGGCAGGAAAACTACAGGAAAACTCATCCCAGCTTAATTTTGAGCTTAAAACTGTATTTTTTTATTATTATTTCCAAGCATATGAATCATCTTTAAAGCGATTGGCGATTCCGATGTACTAATAAAGCAACTATAGCATATCGTCAATACATAAGCTGACATGACGATGCAATACATGGGTTTCGTATGTGTCATTCCTGGAGGTTATCCGTCTTCGATACTCTCCTTTGGTTTAACCCGCGCCCCACTGGGGTCTGTGTATAACACGCCCTACTGGGGGGGGGGGGGGCTATTCATAGCCCCCCCTCCTAACTCCGAAACTACTGGGCCGATCGTCAAAATTCAAACGGCGTCTGATAGCCCCGGAAAAACTGTCGAGCAAAACCTAATTTCATTGACCTCGAGGTCACCGATGACGTCACAGGTCAGGTCAAAGTAAAAATTATTAGCACTTTGGCTTGTTCACATTTTGGGCTCTGGCCGCCGTCTTACAAGTCAGATCAGGCTCATTTTTGGTTTCCACACTCGTGAACAGATGCTCTAGATACCTTGAGGGTACCAAACTTTTACTTTGATTTTCAGGTCAGGGTCAGGTCATCACAGGTCACGAAAATATTATATCATGCGTCGGTCACGTGACACATGTTTTATGGTCCATTTAGGCCATATATTTCGAATTTGATGTCGTCTGTGTCATTCAAGGTCATTTTGAGTCGAAATTAGCTTAGGTCAGGTCACTTTCAGGTCAAAAAAGGTCAAATTTTGAAGTTGAAATTTTTCAACAAAAAAGGTGTCTATGGGATGCAGTTTGAGCTCAGGAACACGATGGTGCCATTTATATTGGTGTACGATGCCAAATACGTACTGAAAAATTGATTTAAAAAATTAATAATTGTGAATTTTTTGCAATAATGCGTATAACTTGGCCATTTTTGAAGATATTTAGCTAAAACTTGCTAGAGTTAGTCATAATCATGCGTTCTGTCACATATATTCCGGTTTTTTCGAAAAGTCAAAAACTTTTTGAAAAAAATATAAAAATATAAATTTTGAATATTATTATATGAAATTTTCGAAATTTTCAAAATTTTGAAAATCCGAGATAGCAGTTTGATAGCGCGGTCAATTCTGAGTCCTTTCATGCAAAGAAATTGGATCTAGCTTAAAAACTGAGCTCTTGGGAGCGATTGCCGTGGTTCAATGTTTTGCGTCGAAATCGGACGAACATGACGTCACTCTGACGTCATTTCCGGCCGACCTATGGTAGCTACGAAGTTCAAATTTTGACACAAGGTGTCAAATTGATGCAGCCGAAGGTAATGAAAGTTTGGCGTCGATTCGTCAAGCGGTTTGGAAGTTATTGCAGAAAAACGGGAGGGGGGGCTATAAATAGCCCCCCCCAGTGGGGCGCGGGTTAAAGTAGAGGCAGCAGCAGCAGCAGCAGCAGCAGAAGTGGAGATTCAGACCGAAGCGGAGGCAACAAAGCAGCACGGAAAAGGGCAGCACCAACCAGGGGGATTATAGCGCCGGCTAGCAGCAGCAGCATCAACAGTAGCAAAAACAGGAGGAGGCGGACTCAGCTGTAACATGAACAACAGGGCGGCAGCAGCAGCGACATCAGCACCAGCAGCGACGACGTTAGCAGTGCCGCAGCCCCTGTCGGACACTTTTGTTTCAGTACCAGCCCTCGGGGCTCTCGAACCACGGTAATGGTCCCAGCAAATGTGGCGGAGAGCCCCAATGGCTGCGGAGATGAGCTTTTGATATGCCAGGAGTGTTTGCGCAAGATGAGATGGGCGCTTGCTGATCTGCACATGGCTCTTGATTATAAACATGTCAGGTTGTGTAATGGGTGCGGCTCTATTGGGTTTGAACAATGAGGAGTGCAGAATTTCATGCTCCAAGCTTTTGACAATTCCTTCGCTGAATACCAGTGTAGCTGCTGCTCTTGGAAGCGTTGGTCTCCATTCAGATAGTACGCGGGATACTCATCTTAATTTGACTCGGAGCGCTATCACTGACAACCAAAACGATTCTCTATTCCCTTTGATCATGGTGTGTCATGCTCCTATAACTCTGCCGTTTTCCTGGCGGAATGCCCTTAAGATACTCAAATGATTCCTCAAATGATTCCTTTTAAGCATATCAGGGGTTTTGGTCTAAAACAACACCCTGATCATTTTCTTCGAACATACCCAAACTATACCCTCATTCTTTAAATACCTCCCTTGAATTCTTCTAATATACCCTAGTGTACAGTCTCTGCCGCTACTGTCAGATACCGTACCTGTGCCGCTCGGCGCCTCCGGCGGTGACCGGTCGGCGGGCCGGGACTGGCTGGCCGGGCGGGCGAGGAGGACGGGCAGTCGCTCCCTGGACGTGTTGCTGACCACTAACCCGCGCCCCGCTGGGCTATTCAGCCATACGCGCCCTGCTGGGGATAGAACCTTAACCCTCGTTTTGGATGTGTTACGATATATAAAGGGAAATCGGACGAGGGAGCTGAGAGTAATGAGACAGTTTCTGAGCAAGTTCTACGACGAATATACCTAGGGCATTATTATTTTCCCTTCTGGGTCTATGTGGGGTCTAATGCAAGAATACATTGAGATCAGTGATAGAAATCACAGAATAATACGGGAGTGTTACGTGGTATAATGCGAGTATAGTTTGCAAAATATTCCCCTTATACGCTTAGAAGGAATACTAGAGGTTTCGATGTAAGGGTATTTTGGTAGGTTAAAAGGAGTGTAATGTGGGTATCGCAGGGAATAGAACAGGAATCATATTCCTTTCCTCTTCGGTACTTACTAGGGTATATTAGAAGAATTCAAGGGAACTATTTAAAGAACAAGGGTATAGTTTGGGTATATTCGAAGAAATGATCAGGGTGTTGTTTTAGACCAAAACCCCTAATATGCTCAAAAGGAATCAAAAAGGTTCTCAGTGTAGGGTATATTAGAAGAATTTCAGAGTGATATTCAAAGAAAGTGTAATTGGGGTATATTCGGAGAAATGATCAGGGTGTTGTTTTAGACCAATTCCCCTAATATGCTTAAAAGGAATCAAAACAGCTCTCAGTGATCATGCAGACTGTCTGGCAAACAGTCGGCTCAGTATTCCTGACAGCCCGATAACTGCATTGACCCTCCCCGGGGGCGCATTCATAGACATTGTGTGGCGATCAATACATACATCTTCAGGCATCCGTGCGATAGCCATTCCGCTCGGCTTTTGTGCCAGATACGTGGCTTCAGCTAAGGTTATAGCAATGCCAAGAAACATCAATCAAATAAGTATGTACAGCCCACCGCTTAAGTAATGTAGGGTTTTACCAATCTCAACGGTTGGCTTTGACTGGCGATTGTTTAATGCGGAGTGATCGAAAAGAAGATGTCAATAGCTAAAGTTGCAGCTGCAAGGGTGACGATACATATAAGCTACATTCAAAGTTCCATTGTAGTCTGGCTAATCGTTCCTAAGCTTCCGGAGCAGAACATACCCATGACTGAAACCCCACATTACTTCTGCTGTGGACTGTACAGATCAAGATAAGGAGCCTCAAATGGTGTTCAAAGTTTACACGTGCATGATCAAACAATGAGTCTGAGCTTTGAAGTTTAGGTTGATCTTTGCTTTTATCTGGGTTTCCTATTTAAGTTTTATAGTTCCTATAAAACCACTGTTCTTCATGCAAAAAGCAAGGCTCTATATGGAATATACAATATAAATTACACACGATCAGAATTTAACTTTTCATGCTGTGACAGCAAACCACTAAAATGTTGTCACGATCAAAATGTAGCTTATCCCTCGCCCCGTTGGGGGGGGCCATTTTGGCCCCCCCCTGTGGGTTTTCCTGAATAGCAAGAAAACGGCGGCGCGCAGCGCCGCTAAATTTTCAGTACCTTCCCGGGCATCAATTTGACACCTTTACACCTAATTTCAAGTCTTAGGTCACCTTAGGTCAGGAGTTATTGAGGTCAAACTGAGGTCATGTTCGAGCAAAAATGAGCAAAAAACATGCAATCTTGAAACGCTCACCAAATCTACAGTTATCAAGCAATTTCAAAGTTCTTTATATGGTCTTGTAGACAAAAAGTGGCGCTACAAAACTACTATCTCGGATTTTCAAAATTTTTGGTTTTTGACACAAAAAATTCAAAAAATTCATTTTTTTAGAAAAACTTTGAAAAAATCCAAAATTTTCCGAATTTCGAAAAAAACGGAATATATGTGATAGTCCCAGCGCTCTTCTATATACATACCAAATTTCAGATCGATATCTCGTTTTTTGGCCAAGTTATAGTGAAAAAAAAACTGTTCAAAAATCATGACGTCAAATTTTTGAACTCAATGTTTAGCAATTCTAGACCACGTACGGCAAAACAAAGACCACCATTGAACTCCCCGTGACGAGCTGCATCGATTCGATACCCATTTTAAGCAAAAATATTAATTTTGAAATTTGACCTAATTTGACCTGACCTTGACCTGACCTTGACCTGACCTTGACCAAAACGTGATCTAAGCTGGCCCCAAAGGCTGCCTGACCCATATAATCGCATTTGTCATGTAAAATGGACCATAAAACATGTATCACACGACACTTTCATATTGTGACCCCCCCGTGACCTGACCTCTGTGACCTGACCTGGTATCAGTGACCTCAAATAGCAAAATATGTGTTTGAAGAACATTTCCCCATCGATGATTTTCAAAGAAATGCATTTTACTCGATTTTACAACGCATTTCTTGAAGTGCCTGTAAACGGTGAAAATTGGACCTTTGACCTGACCTGTGACGTCATCGGTTTGACCTAGGTCAATAAAATTGGGACTTGGGTCACAAGGTAGTTCCCCGTTGGGGCTATCCAACGCCGTTTACCGCTTGTCGCTATGTTGCGTGGTTCTCGAGATCTTAGGGGGGGGGGCCAAAATGCCCCCCCCCCCCAACCGGGCGCGTTGCTCGGCAGAGCCCAACGGGGCGCGGGTTATATTAAATCACGATTATTGCCGGCTAATCCAATACAAAATTGTACCTCCGCGCAGTTTCCGGCGTGCGCCTGTCAAGCTGTCCATTGCACCGGCTAACGAGACCATAAATCGTCATCAATCGTCGCGAGACGTTTAATCGGGTCAGTGCCGGGTCAGAGCAGATGCAGATTGATAACCGGCCGCGGAGCTGGGCACGCCGTCGACTGCAGCGGCCCGACACCGGCTAATTGCCCTCCGATCACCGGCCGGGTCGGCTCATCAGACCGGGCTCTGTTCATCGAGATTCGATGTCGAACAAATGAGGCCAGATTGGCGGCGCGGCGGCGGCGGCGGCTGGTTCGCCGGGCCCGGATTGGACTGGCTGTCGGCAGAGTGTGCCGCTCCGGTGCCCAGCCGTGTTCTTGGGTCACCGGGTGCCGCGCCCCGCTCCGGAACGAGCGTCCCAGGCCGTTGGTTCACGTCGGATGACAATGGTGCACACTTGTTTCCCGATCAGGCCCGCTGAAAACGAATACCTAATCTATTTCATGGTGCATTTGCGAAAGTATTTAATCTGGCGCAGGCAACAGAGATGTAGCAATTGGTATTGAGCTAGAACAACTTGAACACTACAACAGATGTTCACTAATCAGTGAATATTTGCAGTACGTATTGCTTCTTCCAGCAATGGAGTTTTAAGGAGAATGATTCCATGATGCGAAATGTTTGTTTTTACTCGAAGACACAAATCTAAATTTTATTTAGAGGGATTTTTATTTCTTTAATGGTATGCACGATTTGTAAAGCTAAGGAAAAAATCTATAAAATCTGTTTATCCAATTGGGCAAACGACAGACGTCCAGAAATAGGTGTATTGGTATCAAAGGCGACTCTGAATGGACACAAAACCATTAAATTGGAATGCAACCTTAATTAGAGATTGACTAATGAGATAGCATCGTGCTTCATTATTGCTATTTTGGGTATAATGCGAAGCATGGAAGGGTAAACATTCCTTATGTGCCTGTCCCATAACAAAACAACTGGCGTGACCCATCCGTCGCTGCTGTCACCTCCCCTCCCTCCCTCTCTCCCCTCTCCCCAACACCACATCCGGAGCGGCTGACCCTGCTAATGGATTTCCCTCCCCTCTTTCCTTCCAGCTCCCATCGACTGTGTTCGTTCCACTCTCCAAGTGAGGATTTGGTTACCGGCGCGGCTGGCATAGCTCTCGGGGAGCCCTCTCACGGCTTCCCACATTTTCACAGCTGCATAGACGACGGCATCATCAGGGGTGAGCCGGTGGCGACCACACATTGGCACACCGCCCTGCAGGCACATGTCTTCAGCAGGGCAATCAGGTGACCGTGGCAGAGGAACATGGTTTGAGGCGAACAAACGGATGCAATGGTTTCCCAACGAGGACCATTATGTTGGAACTCTTGTGTTGGATCGAGGAAATGCATTCATTGATATTTTATTTTAGGGCTGATAGAATACATAACCAGCCTGAATAACATAACGGTTTAGGATAATTATGAAGTCATCGAACGATGATCATATGAATGCATTCACCCTACAAGACGAGCACAGTCTGCGGTGCCATGAATTCCCTCCTACTCTGCTGGTCCCAGGGGAGATGACAAGAGTAGAGAGGGAGGGAGAGGGGGTGACTGCGGTTGGCGCCGGATGCTGTGCTGATAGGGACCACTGGTCCGCTGGTCTTTGGTCTGTTGGTCTGCTGGGATCGCAGGACCAGCCACAGCTCCGAGATCGCCCCTGAGGCGCCGGCTGACCCGGCGGAACAAAGGCGGCGCGGTGCGGCGTGGCGCGGCGTGGCGTGGCGTGGCGCGGCGTGGCGCGGCGTGGCGCGGCGCGGCGCGGCGTGGCGCGGCGCGGTGCGGCGTGGCGCGGCGTGGCGCGGCGTGGCGTGGCGCGGCGTGGTGCGGTCGATGGGTGCCGACCGCACGCTGTTGCCACCCCGCCCATCCCCTTCCATCCGGGCCGTCCCGCGGCCATGGGTCGTTAGCCGCGCTGACAACTTGCTGCGGACGCGGGGAGCAAATAACACTCTTCTGGGTAGGCGCAACCCGGGGCCGGATAATGGACCGTGCATGGAGCACGGATGGCCGCCGGCGGTGGCGTGGGTGACACGGGAGGGACGCCGCGGCGCCATCACTGACGTCGTCGGGTGGACAGTGTAATGTGATGTGCGTAGGATTTCACAGAGTGGCGCATAATACCTGCGGTACTCTATTCAAAGAGTGTTCTGACCCTAATCGGCTCAAATTTATATGAGCCATGTCATGCTTGCACAAACTCAACTCTTTTAAACCGAAATGCGTAGCTATCAACAGAATGTGCAAAGATTGCGGAATGGTTATATAATGTCTAGCACCTCTTCTTTGGATGGCACTATTCATCTATCAATGTAGCTGGTTATGTAAGGACACCCTTCAAAACACTGTGTAAGAGTATCGGGTACCACACATTTGGAAAATCTTTTCTGTAGCTGAGAATAGACATCATATGATGTCGGTAGCCGGTAACCGTCCCTCTGCGCACCCCGCTAACTGACGCTGCGCTCCCATTTCAGCCAGCCGGCACCCCGCGATGAGCTGCCCGTCCCAATGTCGACCCATCGATCGCACTTTGATCATGGGCGGCCAATTTCGAGACGTTTCGTCGGCTCAACATGACCGGCGCTACCAAGTGCGGGCGCTACGTGACCCGACTATGGCTGCGCGACTCGAGCGGTCGTCGTCCTCCCGGTAATCCCCTTTATCAGACGGACGGTGTGCTGGCGTGGACTCTAAGTCAGATCAAAGGGGCGACCTCAGTGGCCACGACAGGAGTGTCGCAGTGGGGCAGCACCGGGGAAGGCAGGGGGTGGCAGAGCGACGGAGCTGAGTTGAGGAAGAGGAGCGATGTAGGGAAAAGGTGCAAAGAGGCGGAGGGAGAGAGAGAGAGAGAGAGAGAGAGAGAGAGAGAGAGAGAGAGAGAGAGAGAGGAGAGAGAAAGAGCGAAAGAGAGTGAGAGAGAAACAGAGAGAGCGAGCGAGAGAAAGAGAGAGGGAGAGAGACAGAGACAGAGAGAAAGAGAGAGAGAGAGACAGAGAGAGAGAGAGAGAGAGAGAGAGAGAGAGAGAGAGAGAGAGAGAGAGAGAGAGAGAGAGAAAGAGAGAGAGAGAGAAAGAGAGAGAGAGAGAGAGAGAGAGAGAGAGAGAGAGAGAGAGAGAGAGAGAGAGAGAGAGAGAGAGAGAGAGAGAGAGAGAGAGAGAGAGAGAGAGAGAGAGAGAGAGAGAGAGAGAGAGATAGAGAGGCAAAGCAAAAGGAAGGGAGGGAGATGACCTAGATCGGCAGAGAGCTCCTGTCACCTAACCAGCAAGTCCAATTGATTTGTCTCTGCTGCAGTCTGCATTAGCTCTAGCTATCTGCATTCTGCAGCCCCGGTCCAAAATTCAGTGCTGCCCATCCTACTCTCTCAGACGAACTGTCGGGGTTTGTTCTGGCCGCCGTATATCATCATTGTGGCGGCTCGCGGCGGTGAAAAGTTCAGCAGTGCCGGCCCACAGCCAGAGCGAACCTCTGGCGCGGGGTGCCGACGAGAAATGAACCTAAGTGCGGAGCCATGAGAGCAGTCTGCACAGCGCCAACTTGCTCGACGTGCTCCATCCTGTGCACCGTCTGCAAATGGAGCAAGTTGGAAAAATCTGCTCCAGCTGCATTGGCCGAGAGGCGGCTGGGGTGGCGTTAGGTTACTTCACCACGGGTTATTCCGGGTGGAAAAATGAGTGTCACTGACCACACACTGAGGGGAGCGAGCTTCTGAGGTCGGTGGTCGCTGCCAGCCGGCACGTGCCACCACCTGGCTAATAGGGGCCGTAAATTGCAGAGAGCGCACCAACTAGTGGAGTGCTGAAAGGCGATACGGGTCTTCTTCGTTTGAGGAAGACAGCTATGTGAGCTAAGTAAGTTCTTCCTCCTTCAGTAATTACTTCACGTTACTCGTGTGACTAAATATGTGTAAAAAGAAGAAGAAGACAATTTCAAGTTTCTTAGAATCATCAGTACTACTTATTCGCAAAAGCATCACACTGCGTGCGTCTAACGTGTGTATTTTGCAGTTGCATGCAATCACACTGCAGTCATGTACTCACTGAGTCGCGATATCTTGTAGACGTTGACAGTGTTGATGACAGAGACGGTCGGGTCGAGCACAAAGTCCAGGCTGGGGTTGCGCTGCTGTTCGCGCATGGCCGCCAACATGGCTGACTGCAGCTGGTCCGTCTCGGTGTCGAAAATCACCCCTGTCGGCAGACGCGGCCACAATGGTCAGCGATGATGGCCCGCCTCTCAGCGCCGCACATACGGCCGCCAAGTGATATTGCTGCCCATTACACACGCCCACTAGATTGAGCGCGGCCGGCGCGGCGCTGCTGGCTCTGCCCGACTCCTCACAGCGCAGAGACCACGGCTGCAGGGAGCGTCCCCAGACACCGCCCTCACTGTCCGTTATGAACACAACGCGACATGATTCATCAGCGCCGCGCGGCCCGACCGTGCAGCGACAATATTTTGTCCAGTAAATGTTCGGCCAGTGCTGCGCAAAGGTCACAGAACGCCCCCAGGCCCGCTGAGAGCCGTGGGGAGGCTCAGAGCGCGGTAGCTGTATTTTCGACTCCGGCGCGGCGGCCAGCACCCGGCGATACCACGTCATGGGGCAATGTGTCACTGATAGTGGATTCGCTCAGATAGTGCTGAACTACAAAAGACATAATTTTGGTGGCAGCTGAGTGTGGAAACTTGGGCCGCCGACCAATTATAGCAGCGCTTCATGGTTTAGTGTCGAATGACAGACGGTGCCGTTGATTCGGTACCACAGCTTCTCGTAAACAGACGGCAGTGAAAGCAAATAGGCCACAAACGACACCATTAGGCAGCTCAATGAGGGCGTTTAATCAATTGTTTTACTATACGTGCACCATAACATTGACAGGTTTGTGCCGGTAAAAGGTGCCAATCAATTAAATATCAGAATACTTACCTTTGCACTAGAAATTCGAATCTTCTTCAAAATCGTCGTGGTTACATAATTTTTGGGAAAATAATACTTTCTCCGACCAACATATACTCTTCATTGACTTCAAGGTTGTAGCAATTTTATCATTATGCTTTATTACGTAACGAGTAACGACCTACATCAGAAGTGATGAGCCCCCAAGGCGGCAAAACATACGGCAGCGCGTGTCAAGCGACAGGTGTCTTTTCTCAGAAGCCCGGGCCAGGCAGGGGTCACGCGATCTTCCGTTGGACATGACAGGTCGACAGGCGAAAACGAGAACATTGTATGTCAGCACGACATGATAGCACTGGGGCCCATGTGTAACGCGGCCACGGCATAGACTTTGATAAAACGTAACTTCTTTATAACATATAAGACAGTGAACTTGCAGTAGTCAGAGCCGCTAGTATTCCTTAGGTAGGATCATTTTACTCTTTAATCCGCATTACTCAGCCTAGTTCCAGAAGTCGGATCATGACTAATTTTTGTATGACGATTCCATGCTATTTCATGTTTAGGCAGCGTATAATATTTTCTTTGCAGCAGTTTGTTTTGCTATTTTCTTCTCAGTCTCAACAACATGAACCAGGAAATCTATACTAAATTATTCTTTTACCACTTGGCTCGCAAACGGACCTCTAATGCGCGGCCAGCACAGGGTACGTACATCACCCAGTAAACCACCACACAATGGAGCGAGATACGGCCGAATAACCCCACCGTGCGGCGACGGTAGCGCCGGGAAACTCCCCCGAGAGGCGAGGGGATCGGCACCGATCATACGAGTCGAACCCGGACAATGGAATTGGACAGCCGTCTGAATATATTGCAGCGATCTGACGGATCGATTAGGCGGTGGCCGGCCGGGGCAGCTGTGCAGGCGGGAGACCGGGCCGGGGTGCGGGCCGGACCGGCCTGCCGGCAGTGCAGTGGCCGTCCAATATATGTCAGCCGGCCACTCGACCAGCCTGTGTGCTTGACGCCGACCTGACGGGAGTCTGAATCGAGCCGTGAGCGCCGGGCTGAGATCCAAACGAGACCGGCTAGAACCCACCTCGGCAGCACCCACCCGACTCACTCCGAACGGCTAGCCAACACCCTGCACCCGCAACCACCAGCACCCTTCATCACACCCGCCGTTTCATCCCACTAACACCACGCGGCACGCCCCACCAGCACACCCATCACACACCATCCTGTAGGCGACCACACCTCATCTCCGTTCCGTGCTTCTATCCTCAGGATACAGAAATCCTTCTCCCCCACGCCGTAACCCCCCTCCGGGCTGGACAGGCAACTTTATCTCATGCGGGCTGCTCCCTTGGAGCGGCACCGCTGCTCCCGAGGGAGCGCACCCCGTAGCCGGGTGCAGTGAGTGCCTTGGGGCTGGGTGGCCTGTCCTCTGGACGGGCTCAGCCCCGGCGACTCACTAGGGTGCCTGCCCAGACCAATGTCTCCCCCTATATCCTATCATCCTCCCGGCTCTGAAATGGTCCCATTGGACCGAAAGGGCCTAACCCAACAAACAAACAAAAAAAAAAACAAAAAAAAACGACCACACCTCATCCCATATGTACCCCAACAAACCCACCTCTGAACCCTTCTAGCACCGCTTGCACCCTCTAAACCCGTCGCACCCCATGGCCTCCGGAACACCGCGTCCCAGCGCCCATATCAGAGCGGACGCCGCCACTGTCGCAAGCTGCAGGTCACGTTTCGTCGAAGTGAATACATATTGCATTAGCCGGGCCTGAATATTAGCCTTAGCCGACCTTTCGATTCAGTGCGGGCTAGTTATGTATGCAGATTACATGTCATGACTAGTGATGCCCGGTTAAGGGAATATTTGGAGCATGACCGAGTGGATATTGATGCTTTCTCGTCGATGCATTGAGTGCAGGTTGAACCGAATTTATGGCGTGCTAAAACGGAAATGAATGGCAGTCTTAGGAAAGTTATAAATGAATATGATTTAACGAGAGCAGGGCATCTACACCAGGTTTCATTTCAGGGCCATGCTTTTATCTTTCGGCGTTTGTTTGATGCGGTACGTTTGTTTTATGCGATACTCTGTTTGGGATGTGTTCAAATAAACGAAAAACGCTATCGATTCAAAACAGTCTTCCAAACGGCCCAAACAGGCTCTCTCAGACCTTTCAGCCCGTATCGGACTTCCAGTTCCGTGAGTACTGAGATGTGAGATAGCCTGTGAGATAGAAACGATAAAATAGCATGCTTTGGAGCTGTCTATGGGACCACAAAACTCAATCAGCCACTTCCCGGATTTCCTGTTGCCTTAGCACGTGTTGCTGCTGTCTCATATCGCCTGGCCTCCCTCCGAGCGTGAAATATTGCCGTGGTAAACCGCCACGCCGGGCTGGCTTCAGGCCCATCACAGCCCGCCGGCGCGGCAGCTCACAGTCTCTGCGCTGCTCCGAGGTGCCTCCGCGACAGGAGGCCGCGCTGTCAGAGGCATTGGGGCGTGAGCGGCTCCCCGTGCACTCCGCTGGTGCGTGCACACCCGTCACGCCCGGCGCACGCCAGCTCATCAGCCGCTCACCGTGCACAAAGGAGGAGAGCTCTAGCATTGATCGGGAGCCGACACTCATACGGAAGTGGAGCTAGTGATGAAATTGAAATTGATACCCATTAATTAATTAATAAATGTGCGGTAATAAATTAAATACGATTCCGCTATCGAGTAATACATGACGAAGCAGCCATAAAAATACTTTCCCACATTTTTAGATAACTTTTGCGAAGCTCATTTTTAAACTAGACTTGGCTTGTGATTTTTTTCCATTAAACGATCTCGCGTGTGGTGTTCAGTGGGAAGAACTCCTACTTTTCATAGGATAAAACAGAAATACAACTGGCAGTTTTTATGACAACCAACCACCTATTCTTTGGACATCTCTCGTCGGTCCTGCGGTCCTGCCTTTCACGTGCTCTCCGATTGGTGAGTTTGCACCATTTGCGTTTGGCGGCGTGGGTCGGCCATGCTCCATATCTGAGCGGCCAGACCTGCTGACAGAGCACGCGGAGACGGCGGTGGCCCAATCAATGGACCCAGATGGGGGCGCCGGGGCTGGGTCGGCGACCAGGCTCAGGCGCCATCTGCAAACAGAGCCTTGACCCACTGATCAGCGAGGCGATAACTGAGCTTTTGATTGCTAGCACATGTTGAACTTTGCCAATACTTGCAATATTTCATTTATGGTTATTATGGCGTATATTAGTAAACTGACACATGCCGCATGCAAGAGGATAGCTTAGGTGGGAACTTGTATAAGTCTTTATCTTCCTGAGAAGCGGACTTGCAATCTCCACTCCACTCTCATCAATTATATCCGCTTTTCGAACAGCTCTGAACAGTTGTTGCGATATTTTCCGCTGAGATGATTGCTTTCCATCTGTCGTTCTTGCTTTTCGAGCCATTTTATATTACCGCCATAGCGAACTGCAGCAGCGGTATTATTTTACCGCCGCTGTGCGTTGTGCAGTTAACCCGCGACCGCCTGGGGGGGGGGGGGGTGGGATCCGACCCCCCCTCCGTTTTTCTTGAATAACTCATGAACCGCTTGCGCTATCAACTTGAAACTTGGCATACCTTCTCCCCCATCAATTTGACGTCTCCTGTGCAATTTTGAAGAAAAAAATTCAAATTTTTTTTAGATATACCGATTTTAGTGATGTACCTATATGACGTTTTCAGTCAAAAAATGGTAAATGTTTAAAAAATCGCCAAAAATCGAGGTTTTAAGAAAATTGCAAATTAAGGACATCAAAAGACGCAGCTCAACAAGTTCTTTAAAATGGCTATCTCGGATTTTCCATAAAATGCATTTTTGACCCCTAAAAATTCAAAAAACTATATTTTTTGGAAAACAGCTAATAAAATCCAAAATTTTGAGAATTTCCAAAAAACCGGAATATATGTTATAGAGCTCTACTAGAACATTAGATGTCCCAAAAACTTTCTATCTTGATTTTTGACCCCCAAATTGTAAAAAATAGCTCCAACATGCATAGGGCATGGTGACGTCATAAGCATTTTCGCGAATTAGAGGCACTTCTGAACATCGCATTTGAAAACAAATGGCACCACTAGATTCCTGGGACAAAGCTCGTCTACAAAAGTGCATTTTTATGTCAAAAATAAAA
This sequence comes from Amphibalanus amphitrite, assembly GCF_019059575.1. Lineage (NCBI taxonomy): Eukaryota > Metazoa > Arthropoda > Thecostraca > Balanomorpha > Balanidae > Amphibalanus > Amphibalanus amphitrite. The sequence goes on from NW_024882368.1 coordinate 298,636, forward strand.
AGTTGAAAAATTGACTTTTTTCTTAGCCCTCGTTTAGTTATGTATGGTATAAACGATTTTTCATGCTTTCAATGCACACTTATCACCAGCACAGTGACTTTGGGTCACATATAACCATTACCATCGGATTTGGCGTGAAAAATAAGCCATAAAACATGTGTCGCACGCCCATGTAGCAGAAAGTGAAAACCGTGACCTTTCGTGACCTGACCTGACCTTGACCCGTACTTAGTATGACCCCTATACGCACATGGTACCTTCACTAGGTCTTTGAGGTCATTTGTGGCGAGTTTCGAGCAGCAGCTATCAATTCCGCTGTCCGTAAGCCTAATCATGTAAAACCCCTGAATTTGACCTTTGACCTGACCTTGACCCGAAAGTTGACCTCAATCTTAAAATCTTAAAACCCTCGCCCGCACATGCCATTTTCCCATCCTAGAACGCACATGGGGGGGGGGGGGGTTGCCACCCCCCCCCCGCGCCATTTCGTTCCTGTTGGAGATAGAGCTTAGCGGTAAAGACCAAAAAGATTCTTTGGGAAGAGACGAATCCAATGATACCCAGTTTTACATTCTCAGGTCAGTCATTGACCTTCCAGGTCAGGTCAAACTAAAAAATATTGCTGTTTTGGGTCACCGTTGGATATCAAGTGCGCTGCTTATCAAATACCGATGACGATGCTGTTTTCTGGTGCCAAGCTAGCTAGAACCTCTTTGTCACACTACCCAACCAGAATTTTGCTGCTGAGGTCATTTCAGGTCAAGTTAGGTCAAGGTCAATTATATGTGTTTGTATGTCTGTGTGTGTCTGTGTGTATACTGATGTGTGCACCGATTGTTTTTGGGTCCATATTACATGAAATCATGATCTGAGAAGCTTTTACCAAAAATGCAGTCAAAAAACTTCACAAAAAGTAAATTCAGCTTGCCTAAAACGCAATTATCTTAGATGACCTAGGTTGACCTTGACCCTCACCTTGACCCCTGTACATCGTCGAACAACATGTTCCATGATAGGTGGGAGGTAAGACTGGCAAAAAAAGGCCGAAATCAGGGTGTCAAAAGCTCACAAGGCCCATGGCAAGCGCAAGATGTGGAGAATTGGCCATTTGGGTCATGACATGACCTGAAAAATAAGGTCATATCTCCGAAACCAAACATTACAGAAACTTGAAATTTTCAGTGGACATCAAGAAAGGATAGAGGAGCAGCTATACGAAAAATCAGCCTTCTAGCTCTAAAAATGTTGAGTGCAGAGCAGAAAGACTACCTGGGGGGGGGGGGTGGCAACCACCCCCCCATGTGCAGGCGAGGGTTAAGAGTGCTTTGGGAAGGTCTCGTAGAGACCTTTCGAACGCCGCCTCGCGGGGCTCGATACGACCATTGGTTCTCGAGATAACAGGGGGGGGGTCGGATCCGACCCCCCCCCCAGGCTGTCGTGGGTACGGAAATAGCCCAGGCGGTGCCGGGTTAACTACTCTCCTTGCTTGTTTACCAGTCAAGAGTAAGACTGATTATTGATTAAGCCCAGTCTAAGATTCAGCCACACGAATTACATCTCATGTTTCCTGAAATGCTTTGCATATCAGGAGTTGCAGCACGTGCCGCTAAAACTACAAAGGCGCCGCCGCACTATGGTTGGAAACGGCCTCACGGATGGCCGGGGGTCAACGCGAAAAAATGTTTTGCCCATAACTTGTTAATGCGTAGACCGACTGCGATGAAACTTTGCATAGGTATACCAGTGTCTTTCGTGCATCATACAGTAACTCAGAAATAACGAGGTCACGTCACGTCACGCGTGTGTGACGTCATCATTGCAAGTATGTTATAAGTCGCCTATGTCTTTCGTTATGTTATCGATATCGCGAGGCATTTTGAACATGTTTTGAATACTGCTATTACTGAATGGATATTGTTGTTATGCTTTAGGGCGAGAAATATCAACGTAGTGACGCACAGTGTCTTACTATTGGTCATAAAGGGTCAAAAATTTGGAGAAAGAGTATTTATGATTTTTTTTAGATTGGGCATAAAAGTAAGAAATAAAATGACGATCAAATGACAAAACATGCGTCAGATTAACCGGCAGTTGCTGGGGTATTTCCCCATCCGCCGTATGCTGGGGGGGGGGGGGCGTTCAACGCCCCCAGCCGATAACTCGCGAACAAATAGGCGCAGCGAAACGCACGAGGCGCGGCAAACGAAAGAAGAACGCGACGAGACGATTCACATGAATACTTTAAAGTTGAATTTCGAGGTCACAGGTCGGGTCAAGGTCAGGTCAAACACTTGAAATCAGGCTTTCAGTAGCATGGACTTTAGAACCTCGCAATCGGTGCCTCGCGTTTCGCGTTTCGATTATATCGTTATCAGTTGGTCCTAAATAAATTCAGTCATCAGTTAGTCCTAAACAATCTGTCACAACTGTCACAACTGTCACAACCCTTCATATAAGTGCTAAAAGAGTGTCAGATCAATGTAGGGGTCAGTCAAACATAAGCCCTGTTTCCATGACACTACGGACAGGATCGGATCGGCGAATCCGGATCGGCGAATCCGGATCAGCAGTGCCGTTTCCATGACCGATCCCTCCCGAAACGGGATTCGCACCGGGATTGGCCGATCCGGATCGGCTTCTCTAATCCGGGATTGGTAGACGTAACTGGCGCGCTGCGGCGATTTACTTCATAATTCCCTTCATAACGTTCTCAAGCTAATGCGAATCAAGCGGTAAGTTGTGTCTTTTCAGGGAGCTGTGCCACCGTTTGTGCGCAGAGACTACCGACTGGGATTCAGCGACCACGCTGTCAGTGTTAAAGACTGTACGGCCGGCGGCGAGACTTTACCCGGCCGGTGGCGAGACTGTACCGCCGGCGGCGAGGGTCCCCGCCGCGGCGGGTAGGGGAGACAGCGCGACCTTGGCGCGTCCCCTAGTGTCGCGCGGTGCCGCTCGGGGAGGGTGGACATGGGTGTGCTGAGTGTGTAGTGTCGTCTGTCGTCTCCTCTTGCGACCATGTAAGTTTCTGCCGTGCTTTGTAACAATTGGTTAAGAAAATTTATCCCAATTATTGCAGCAAACATTAATGCAGACCAAAACTGGCGCCGAAACGCTCAGTTCAAAATGGCGGCGGCGCCGCCTGCCGCAAAGGGAATAGTGCTGCCATATGCTGCCAAAGTGGGATCGGCCTCTCTAATCTTCTTTTTGAATCCGGATTACCCGATCCGATCCCCCAACGCGAAATGTGCCGTTTCCATGGTCGTTTGAATCCGGATTCGGAGCTAATCCGGATTCAGAAGTGTCATGGAAACGGGGCTATAGGCCACTGGCCAGGGTCAAAGTCAGGTCAATCAGGTAAGCACATAACCCCGAAAATTAAAACTGGTACCTATTCGCAGCCCATGCATGACACATGATTTATGGGTACTTTTGGGCGTAGAACACGATGGTGACATTCATTTTATCATACGAGTACGTGGCTGGTTGAAAAAAGATCAATTTCAGAAATGCATGCATCATGGTCAGGTCGTGAAGTAGTCACGAGAAATTGCCAACATTCAGTTCAAGATTTTGGAAAATGTAGAACGATGATCAAAAACCATAGATAGCCATTTGATTTGCCATGGTATTGGCAGTGTAATGGCGTTTACAGCATGTCTGTATGTCTGCTCTGTCGGTGGATATCCATATCCATACTCCAGGATATCCATACACGTTTGCACGATATCCATACTCCAAGTGCAGGGGCGAGCAGTTACTTCTTACGAGGGGTGCGGAGTCGAAGTCAGAGTCGGAGTCAGAGTCGGAGTCGGAGTCAGAGTCGCCCAGAGTCGTGGCAACGAGCCAGGAGTCGGAGTCGGAGTCGGGGTCGGTCAGGAGCCCGGAGTGGAAGTCGGAGTCGGTCCGAATCGGAACAGCTCCATCACGACTCCGAAACACTGGCAGGGGTCCGGAGTCGGAGACAGAGTCGGCCGGAGTCATGGCAACGAGTCAGGAGTCGGAATCGTAGTCGGAGTCGGATTTGGCGCCACCACGACTCCGCAACCCTGCTTCTTACCATCATTTATAAGGATAAGCGATTGCAAGACTGACGAGCCGACCTGGTGCTAACGAAGCGACGGGTAGGTACGCCTCGGGAGATGAAGCTTCACGGACAATTTTGCGCACAAGTGCGCAGTCTGCTTTTACGTTCCCCTTACGCAGAATTGAACAGAGATTTATTCTGCCAAAAAGCTCAATGGAGGTCGATGGAGAACTTTTTGTATGTCCAATGAAACATAAACGTAATTTTGCAAATATTGCTGTGGTGACACTGCAAACAGAATGCAATGCCGTTCCTGATTTTGAACACGCATGGGAAAAAGAGTCACTCCACTCGATAGCCAACATAACAAGGATTATTTTGATATATAATAATCCAGTTTTACAACGTCATGGAGGTACTCCACATGCTATCACCAGCGCGGTTGTTTAAACCTTTGACGGCGCACCAAAAAAGCCACTATCAGAAACTCCCGATTCCACGTACAATAATGGAGACTAAATGCGCAACTAAATAATTTTTTTCTGCCCAATTCAAAACATTTCATCAATTTCCAACAGAATGACACCCCAAATATACATATATTCCGAAATTGCCCCCGGCCATCCGTGAGGCCGTTTCCAACCATAGTGCGCCGGGGCGCTGTCCCATCGCTGTCGACTGCCAGTGACCACGTGCCGGCCCGAAGAGGGCCGTTATCTCCCCTGGCACAGCGACCCGCTCCGTCAAAAGCACCCATAACGCCGTCGGCATGCCCGTCATAGTGTCACATCCCAAACACTATCCGTCAGCTCAGCGCGTCACGACAGCAGGTAGGTGGGTGCAGCGAGAGAGGATATTGCAAACAGGCTATATCACCGTCCATAACATTGGTGAATGGTGATGCATACGAGTTCATTGTCAGCTGATTATCAGTACAATGTAGCGTTGAAAACACATCGTAGACGCATTGTCAACACAAAGTCGGAATATCATCACCACATCATCGTCACATCCCAAAGCAGCACCCACAGCCCAGCACGTCTCATCCAGCGCCGTACCGCACTCCCCCAGCACGTCCCCGGACGCACCGCGGCGCGCACGGCTCCGCCCGAGTCCCATGGCGGCGGCTTAGCTGGCCGGTAAGTTGAGCCGCGTCTCGGCCGAGCCATCTGACCAATCGATACCGGCACCGGACAATAATCGACATTCTCCAAATCCGCCGGCTTCGGCCGCATTACGGCCGGGCCGGTCAAGCTGCCGTCGCTCCTCCCGGCACGGAGCATTGAGACCTGACTCAGCAGAGACCTGACTCAGCGGCGCATTGAGAATGCCTCCATGGCGCATTGAGACATGACTCGGCGACGCGTTGAGACCTTCCCCACGGCGCATTGAGACCTGCATCTGCGGCGCATTGAGACTTGCCCTCTCGACGCATTGATACTGTGCCTCCGCGGTACATCGAGACCTTCCTCTGCGACGCATTGAGATCTGCATCTGCGACGCATTGATACTTGCCCTCTCGACGCGTTGAGACTGTGCCTCCGCGGTACATCGAGAGCTTCCTCTGCGACGCATTGAGACCTGCCTTCGCGACAGGCAGCGAGCGCGACTCAGGGGTCCGCCATGACCTATGGCCGAGGCGCGGGCTGGGCCAGCAGAAGGCGGCGCTGGGCCGGGGACCCGTCGCGCGTCAATTTATCACCGGGCTCTCTCTGTCGCCGGCAATCATTTATAAACAGCTGAAGCCGGCGGCGGCAGCCAACTCTTGCCGCCACTTGGGGTTAGCGTTTGGCCTGACTCTTGACACAGCACCGCCCCAGGCTATACAAGAAGATTACTCCAGCTGGAGAGAGGGGTACCGCAGAGACTCACAGGATATGAAAGAAAGTAATCACGAGTCGCTTGTTCAGACTTCACTCTGGCGACCAAACAACACAGTTTTTGCGCGCCAGAACGGGCATGTATTAACTTAAGAACTCAGTCGTCGTCACTGAAACTTTGCTGGCTCGATGACTTGGAACTAGTTAACATCGTTTGAATGATCCAAGCTCGCTACCACAACTTTCGAGTCGTCCTAGGTTGATACTGGCAGGCAGCTAGCTTGCTCTCTTCCCCCCCTCTCTCTCTCTCTCTCTCTCTCTCTCTCTCTCTCTCTCTCTTTCTCTCTCACTCTCTCTCTCTCTCTTTCTCTCTCACTCTCTCTTTCTCTCTCTCTCTCTCCACTCTATGGTTTTAAGTATGAATAGTTTAAAGTTGTTCTACATATATATGTTACGGGTCATATGCTAACTTGGGCAGTATGCAAACTACCCGGGCAGTATGCAAACTACCCAACAGCCCGGGCAGTATGCATACCGCCCGGGTAGTATGCATACTACCCGACCCCTTGGGCAGTATGCATACCGCCCGGGCAGTTTGCATACTGCCCGGGTAGTATGCATACTACCCACCTTTTCTCTCACGGGCAAGATGTTTACTCGGGCAATATGCTGACCGTGGCCCGTGAGACTAGATCATGCAATAGCTCACATATACATGTCAATGGCAGACGCTTTAACCCGCTCCGGGGCGGTGCTCGGCGCCAGTCGTGCCGGGCTGGGGGGCGGTTGAACACCCCTGCTCGACTCCCGTGCCACTTAGCGGAACAGAAGTAAGCGGCATGTAAGATGCGGTAACCGGCATTCGAAATAGCGTCAAAGATCATGACGAAAGTGCCCTAGTCATTTTTAAGGCCAGGTCAAAGATTAGGGCAACAGAGGTTATCAAAGATCAAATTTCGTCTTTTTCATTTTTTAAAAATAAATTCGCCCATAACTCAGAAGATAGGAGAGCTACAGCGCCGCAGAAAGACGCATTCGATAGCTCTGTTAGAGTTTTCTGGAATAGGTACTCAAAGTTGATCTAAGTTCCAAATTTGACCTGAGGTCGAGGTCATGACCTGACATGAAAAGGTCATGTTATCAGCCGCTCCTTATCGTCGAACTGAACACATCTAAGGTTGTTTACATGACCATCGCTCCAACACGTCTCCATAAAAAATAATGGTAAAAGAACTGCTGGAGACCTTTTATGACCTGATATGACCTCATGGTCATAAAAGGGGTCACAAGTGCATTTTTTTTCGATTCAGTGCGTCATATTTACTTGTATGTAACCCGATGTTTGAGAGTGTTTAGAATGACGTTCAGCAAAAGGGGCGTCCTCCAACTTTCTCCTGTCAACTTTTTAGGGAGACTGTGCAATATTGACTTGACCTAAAAGTCATCGGTATGATATCAAAATTCAAATACATGCCTTTTGAACCTAATGTTACACTTATTAGTCGCTTAAAGTTTCAAAGCGATCGTCAGGTCGGTGTAGCTATGGCGAGCATTCCAACTTTTTCTGGGGTAAGGTCACTTGACCTGACTTGGTAACCCGACCATAACAACTTGTAACGTCTTACATGTAAATGGTTTCATGTAACATTAGCTTTTGAAACTATGATAACGCCCTCTACAGGTCCAAGTGTCAAACTAAAGCCAGCGAGTGATGGCACTACAGATATGTCGTCATTTCAGATGAAAGTTACTTGTTGGCCGCTGGCAATGAAATTCAATGAAATTCTGGGGAAATATTTTACATTTTTATATTCAAAACATTATTTCACTCTTCGATCGATCAATCACGTTTGACGGGAAAAAGACTTCGCAATTAAACTACGTCACTTTTTCAACGTTAGTCCGAACCTTTTGAATAGAAGGATTCACAGGGACAGAGCCCCCGCTAAGCGAAGCTTGTTGCGGTAACCCTGCCCTCTACCCTCCGATCGCGCAATTCCTGTTCTATGGCAGAATTTGGAGTCCAAAGTTTAAAGTGCGCACAGAGCCGCGCACGGCCGGTCCTCTTACCGACTTCGCTTGGCTACGGGCTACGGCCTGCCACAAACCGTCATATCTGTAAGGAGGCTCATTAAACGTCAATCGCCCGTCGCGCTTCGAACCCGGACTGTTATAACCGGAAACGCGTGCTCTCACCACGCGGAGTCCAACGCTCTAGCGACTGAGCTACGGGACCGGCCAATACTTATAGAGCCATTAATACTTTTTAAAATGGACATGGAATACACAACTTCAAGACAAGAAGCGGGCAGTATGCAAACTGCCCAAGTTTTTGGGCGGTATGCATACTGCCCAAGGGGTCGGGTAGTATGCATACTACCCGGGTGGTATGCATACTGCCCGGGCTGTTGGGTAGTTTGCATACCGCCCGGGTAGTTTGCATGCTGCCCAAGTTAGCATATGACCCGTAACATATACAATCCCTCATCGTCAATCTAATGCTATTTCAGGCATTCGAGCGCCGAACGCAAGACCAGTACGGAACGCCCTGCCCTGCGGTACAGCCTAGCTGTGCAGGGACTCTCACTCCAAGCCTTGCGGCACAGCCTAACAGAGCAGGCACTCGCTGCCAGCGCCATCTATGGAGTATCACTTGTACTTGCTTATGACCATGGCTTGGTGAGCTGCCGCAAAGATGAAGTAAGTGCATCAACCGATATTATATTTGTATGGCACCTATGAATTTCAAGAAATTAATTGCTGGGGACTTCCAACCATACAAGGGACCTGTATTGTTGAAAATGTTATGTGAGATATCTGATATTATGCCAGACAAGATAGCAAATTTAAGCTACAGAACAATATTTCCGAAGACTTGTCATCAGTTGGCATTGAATAGCACCTTCTACCTATTTTCAGTAGCTGGCTTTCTAGTCTCTTAGTTCTTTTTACATCTATTTGGTCGAAAATACCGCTCCTCTGTGTCCCACCTGGAGAGCAGTGATTAAAATAAAGTTGTGTTTTGACTGAAACCTAGATTGACGCATTCACCAAATCACGAAAATGATTTCCAAATACGTGTAAGTACACTCTCGATGATATGCCTACGTGCAGGCTCTCGATGATATATGTATAGTTCTTTCCAGTAAATTTCCGCCATCAGCGACCCATGAGTCACGCCTAGAAGCACCGATCAGTTATTTGTAATGTATCCTGCACTCTGCAGCGACAGAATTCTGTTCAAGTTCAAATGATTTGCGTGTCTGTCTGTCAGCCGGGTGGCGTGCTGTCTGTCAGAGGGCTGAGGCGTGCCGGTCAGCCATTAGGTGGACAGCCGCGGGTCAACCCGTCCTGCAGCTACTGACAAAGTCGTCCGCGAGCCGGGCCAGCTGGGGTTAGAGGGTCGTTCGCAGAGCGCTGATTCTGTTCAGCTCAGTGAACTTCTTTCTAAGGAAGTCAAACATACGGTTCCCTAGTCATCAATCCACTGCCACGAATCATCTCTTGAAATTTAGCTGAGAATTAAAGCATTTTGATGATGTCCATTGAATTTGATGCTCTTCCTGACTTATACGACTTCTAAGCAGCCACACACGCATTTGTGAAATGTGATAATTTGATTTACGACCTTAGAGGCGTTGATCATATGTTGCCAGGCCTTTGTCTAGGATCTTCTGAGCATATGTGCCTATCGGGAAAAGCGGCTCAAAGTCAATGCGTTTGCGTTTTGACTAGACATCAGCAGGCACCTGAAATAAATGTCAATTCTGAAACGGAATTTCTTTCAAAAGACTTTTGTTGATCATAATTCAGATAAACTTCATTTTGCCTTTTTGTACTTAAAAATTATTAGCGAGTGAACAGTACATTGGTCATGTAGCACAGCCCTAGTTAGTATTTTAGCACAGCTCCGAAATTCCGTCTGAATTTCGAGCAGACTGACACTCAATAATGCTGGCAATCACGCTGTTTGATGTCACTAACTTCCCGCATGATATGTTCAGATGACTGCATGTGTCGATTGAACGGTCCGTAAAATTTCAGCCGCGTCCGACCGGCCTCTGATAGCGCGCCGAGTTCGGCGCAACTAAGAAACGATTTGACGCACGATTGACTCCGTACCGGACCATGATGATTTAGCGTTAAGGGCGGTGCGTCGGACCGGTGCGATATATGGCAGCGCTGAGGGACTGCAACAGAACCGGTATGCACCGATTTGCCCACAGGCCTAGCGTTTTAAATTGCCCAAGCAGTCGGGTGGAGATCCCAGACGCGTATATGGCGTGCGATGTTGACACTGTGCCGTGGCTTTTATTGCAAGTTTGTTGAGGCTTGGTGTGCTATTTTTGGACCGGATATTGCACTGACTCTTGGAATAGGATGCTGTGAGTTGAAGCTATCAGTTTTTGTAGATGTCCTGTCTTGATCCAGTGGATATAACAGCCATCAAAGAAGCAGCAGTAAGATCACCTTTCTTTTATCATGTGTCAGAAGCAGGTATTATAAGAACGTCCCTCTGATACGGAGGGATGGCGAATGTGTCTAATCTATTCAGAATATTTGCTATTGTTCAAAGCTGGATAAGACAACTATTCACCGACTGGCCTATCTCAAAATGCTCACACTATTTTGTATCAGGGTCATTTCTAAAATCGTTACAAAATGGATTTACATGATATTGTGTAGAAACGATAATACCTGCTGATGCAAGGCCATCTATAGAAGGTACAGTCACTCCCCCGCCGACCAATCAGAGACAGATCCTGAGTGACGTCACCCCTGATGCTCGCAAGGGGTACTCCATTCCTTTCAACGTAAAAATGACTAATTTCATTTGAAGATTATTGATGGCACTCTACACATACCGCTCAGCCGTTGATGTCAATGGAAAGCCCAACTAATTTTCCAGCGACAAAAAAGAGCAGCAATATGCTAAGAAATGGCCGGTTTTGAAGAAATAGACGATTTAAAAACCCTCTGCAGCAGCAGGAAAGCAACGTAAAAACGCATCGAGCTTATATTTTTACTATGGATAATTCATTTTTCACTAACTTTTTAGATATGGTATAGATTTGAGTTACAACTTTATTACAATATTTTCATTACTTGAAACTTTATTTCAAAATAATATTTTCAAAATGGCAGCTGTTGGCCAGTAGCTCGGGAGCGATTGTGGCGCACCACGCCATTAATTGTCCTGAGGCCCCTTATGATGTCATCAAAAGTGGAGTGACATGGGCCTGTGCTGATGTGCCATCACTTAGTGATAACAAATCTAATGATAACAGTTTTCATGAAAACATTTTCCCCTGTGCCATCCTTTGTGACTTGAGAACAATGTTGCAGCTCTTACACTCTGTCCCAAGGCTTGTAGCACTCGGTACACGTAACGACGGGCTAACACTTCTTCGAAACTCGCTAACTTATCATTAGCTGATTGCATTCCATCGAAGTTTTTAACTCGATCCAGAAGTCTGTGCTGCAATTAGGTTCAATCAATGGGATGAGACACAGCTGCCACACATATCAGCAGGGTAGAACCAAAGCGGAAACGCGCTCCCAGTTTCCGAATTCTTTGCGGCTAATGTCACCAGCGATTCCGGGCCCCCATTATTTCCTTTCAAAAAGCATCAGGCGTCACGACTCACGTCGGTAGCCATCTTGTTCCACTCTGGTCGGCATTAGTGGTGTCAATTTTAGAAAACGTATGTCCAAAGTCCGTCCAATGTCCAATGCTTGCGTCGATTGTCCGTCCAAAAATGTCCAAGCCAGCCATTTGTCCAAAGATGTCCGACACCTACGCAATAGTTTACACTCAACACTGTTATTTAATTTGCTTTTCATGTACCATTACAAGCTCAAAAGTGTTAATCATATCGAAAGCTGAGCTTTCTAATAGCCAATCAATGTTAAACACGACTACTTTTAAAAAAAGGTTGAGGTGTAGCAAGTGATTGTCCAAAGTTGTCCAAAGCCTGCTGCCATTGTCCAACCGAATTCCGAATTGGACATTGGACAAAATCGGAATTCCGAAGATTCAAGTTCCGATTGACACCACTAGTCGGCATATGACGCGGCCGAAATGAAACGGCACCAGCGCCGCCGGCTCCGAGAAAAATGACACCGCCGGAAACCTTTCGGAGAGATTCCCTATCGGGGCGCCGCTGCGGTGCGGCCCGTGCTTCCTGGACGCTCTCCGGGTGTGATTTCCCTTCCCTTTTGACATAAATGTCGATGACATGGAGGCTTGAGACGACGCATGATATATCTGCCGTCGGAAGCTGAATGTCGGTGGTCAGTGCCGTCGGTTTTGTGACCAGAACGGCTGCCGGTGACGGCGCGGGGCCGTCGAAATGTGCAGCCCCCCAGCGTCGAGTCCGACCACAGGCGGCGACACAACTTCTCCGAGAGCTGAATTATTCATTCCCATTAAAATGGGAATCCCTATATTGGAGTCAGTGGAGAGAGACAGTCATTACTGGTGCCTTCTGCTTCTGCAAATGATTCGACGGTCTCCTTTGTGCTTACTCGTTCCCCTGTGACTTTGGAACGTGAAACGAAAATCCACAACGGCCGCCCTGTTCCAATTCATCGAGCCGTGCTGCACTGCGTCACGGTCGCCCTGCCCTGGTGCTGTCTTGTTGGAAGCTTCATGACTCGTGACACGGGTGACAGAGTAACGGCAAACCGGCTCTGACACTGGCGACAGACGAGTCGAGAGCGGGACGATGGCGCGACCGCCGCATCTGCGCCACTTCAGAGAGATGTTTACCAAACGGCGGCCAGCGGCCGAGCCATTAACGGTCGACTTAATGAGTCGACTAGGCTGGGATCTTAGAAGTCCTTGAAAGGCTCTATGCGTCCAGCAATGAAGAATGTTGAGCTGGTTGTTTAGGTAGTTCATCACATGTTTTGTTTATATCCACTCGAATTGCTGGATCCGCAGTTTCTCGTCAAGCTTTAGTATTTCATGTCTAAGCATGAAATATATTCTTCCATATTACCTACCCAAGCAAATACAATAAAAAAATAAATTAATCGTCTAATCTTTCAGCACGGAAACTGATTGGAACCAAGAACTAAGAAGGGCGCTTTTTGGTTCATCACGCATACAATAGAACTAAAAACGACAGTCATTGGATCACAGGTAACTATAAAAGATAGTTTGTCATAGCCCATCTAAAGATAACATAGTTAGATTTCTTGATGCTCGACGTTGTATTATCTGAAATTGAGTGTAGGCTCTGATATCTATTTTCGGACTAATAACATAATAATTGCACAATGTTGACTGAAACGTGGCTCGTGGAGGCCTCTTTGATCCTAAACCGAAAATAAGGCTCTATTCACCGGGAACTCACTGCACGCACTGTTGGATTATAACCCTGTTGAATCACTCAATGCTATTGTATTACTGCAACGCTATTGGTTTGTCATATCTAACTATAAAGAGCAGAGCTGTGCATCACGCAGTAGGTAGTACCTATTGTAACAGCGCCATATCACGCAAAGTAACTATCCCACGCACTATCACTGCGAAGCCCCTTCATTGTGATGGATCCTGCGTAGCACATTATGCCATAAAGGATCCCCAGAGCGCATATAGTTTAACCGTGCCGATCGCTATATAACAGTGATGACATGGTGGATCAACAGGTATGCTACTTGGAGCCTGCATGATATTAGCCGGCTGAAACGTGGGATTAGCCCGAGACAACTTAATGAGGCCCTGGCTTCAGACTCTCGACGGGAGCTCGGCTAGAATGGGAGGCCAATACTGACAGCCAAGGACACTTATAACGGCTATTGGCGGACGCTTCACGATTGAGAGGATCGATGAGCATATCAATGAGATGCTAGTTTTCGCAAATGCGGGGCAATGGCGTCGTGACTACGAGTACATACGTTGCATGTACTTGTGTCTACATACAAGACACGTACATTGAGTAAATGTCATACCTAAACGTAATATACAAAATATACTAAGCGTAATATACTAAACGTAATGTTTAAGAACAGTATCTTCCTCGACATATCCTAGAACAAATTTACAAAACGTACATTTTACCTCTTTTTGACTATTGTGACACTGTGTACGACGGACATATCACTTTAAGAGACATTTCTAGACTGGAGACGTTACAAAACAGAATAGCGAGACTGACGACTGGGACCCTGTTTAGAACACCATCTGACAAACTACGCACCGAACTAGGATGGGACAATTTGACAACCAGAAGACAAACACATCGATTGACACTCTATGACAAATTAAGTAGACCTGATAACCACAATATTCCAAATTATATCTCAACTATCATCCCACGTACACGACAATATGACATAAACATGACACTTCGAAACGCTAGACACCACACTTTACCTCGAACCCGGACAACAACACATCAACGCTCCTTCTTTACTCTCACAGGAAAACAATGGAATACACTGCCAGAGACCACAAAGCAATTGCCCCTCTTGGACTTCAACAAGTGGATCAAAAAACATTATTCGGCATCCAAACCACCCACATATTATTCACACGGTAGCAAAAATCTAAACATTCTTCACACCAGACTAAGGACTAACATGACACAGTTAAATTCTCATTTATACAAAATTCAGAAAACTGACTCTCCAGCTTGTCTGTGCGGTTTCCCTCAAGAAAGCACAGCACACTTTATCTTCTCATGCCCATTATACACACGACAAAGAGACGAAATGAACCAAAATATATCCCGAAGCCTACAATCCAACTTTACACTTCAACCTAAAACCATCCAACTGGAAATCCTCCTGCACGGCTCAGGCCTCGACGGTGTCGGCGGTCGGGCGGTGGCACGCCACTTCCAAAAATTTATACAAGATACTCACAGATTCTCATGCGCTTTCTAACTTCATCCAGGGACCTGGCCGGGCGCGGCCTCCTGGCGGGGCGTGCGGGGGCGGTGGCTGCGGGCGGTGGCCGGCGACGGGGCGGCGGTCGGGCGAACTTCTGACTGAGCGTATGTTCGAAGTATGAGAGATGATGAATGTGTTCAGGCGTGTACGTATATATGTATGTGTGTATGTATGTACGTATGTGTATGGTATGCATGTATGTGTGTCTGCGCTAGTATTATACCTACATATTTCCGGTGCACTGCATCACGAGAGTTGGCACCAAGACTTAAGCCCTTTGGCTTTTGTGCCTCCTCTTATTTTACTTTATATTATGCGTTTAATTTGTATTACCAATAAACAGTTGGATGGATGGAGTAGCATGTTCTATTAGATATGTTGGCCTCTTCTTCCTCCCTTATTTATGAATGGATTTGTAAAACGCGTCAGTCAACCAAAGTTGGCACTTAGGTTGAATTAACAAAAAACTGAGACATCCCATTAGCCATGGTTAACGTATTGGATTGCTGACAGATGGATCGAAATATATCTTGTTAGCAGGCTATTAGACAGTGGCGACAGAGTGA